>NC_044308.2:34456923-34781983 GCF_007474595.2 Lynx canadensis | reverse complement strand
CCTCCTGTAAACAAGGGGTAGACGGTCTCCCATTGGTCAGGTTCTATTTTAGATTCCATAGGCCTTGACAGCTGAGTGATAGAAAAGAGCAGCTAAGAATATACTGTAAATGCATGCTTCTCCTCTGAGTAATAAATTTCAGGTCTACTGGGGACAAATGACTCAAACACATTGTAAAACGTGCTTATTATACATCGCGTGACATCATGACAACACTGTTAAGAGACGAATTTGGTTATTCCACAAGACAACATTTGAAACCAGTTTCAGTCTTCGGATCTACCGTGAAGTTATAACAGCCTTGATAAACAGGATATAAAATTCTATTTTAAGCAAATGTGTCACACTTTAATTTAATACACAAACACATACAGAGTGACGCTTTCAAATTTTCTCCATTTTCCTTCATACCCCTGCCGGGCTTACTCTGCATACAACCAGGTTTCAATTTACAACTGCTGCCAGTCTGTCTCCTAACATGTTAAATGAGAAGAGCAAGAGGCGTTGCCAAGACATTAAATAGACTGCATCATGATGAATACTTTCGACAAATTTTAAATTTAACTCCGTACTCTTCATGTCTAAGTTTAGCACCCTGCCTGATACAACAAGT
Source organism: Lynx canadensis (assembly GCF_007474595.2). Lineage (NCBI taxonomy): Eukaryota > Metazoa > Chordata > Mammalia > Carnivora > Felidae > Lynx > Lynx canadensis. The sequence goes on along the minus strand of NC_044308.2, from coordinate 34,781,370 downwards.
AAATATTTTACCAGTGGAAAGTCAAATTGTCTGGATTCAGGAATTTTTAAAAAATAGATTAAAAACCTAGCGAGGCAAATAGATATTGAACACTGGGGTAGACGGTAAATAACACTCTATTTGGAGACAAAGCAGACTACTCCTCTACATTCTTTATGACGTTTAACATACTTGTACCAATGTTCCTTACTTTATCAAGGAAAATAACAAACATCCACAAGTTCCAGGGTGTTGTTTACCGTGTATTACCACAAGAGCGTGACAGTTTACGCTTCCTCCAAAAAGACCAATTTGGGAAAACTGTTTCATGGGAATGTAAAACATTCCAACACAAGTGTTTAGAAGAAGGAGGTAAGTGCTACACTATAGATCATGCTGCCAGTTAAAAGCTGTTACGAACTTTGGGGTGCCTGGGTGGCTCAGTCGGTTGAGCATCCGACTTTGGCACAGGTCATGATCTCGCAGTTCGTGGGTTCGAGCCCCACGTCAGGCTGTACTGACAGCTCAGAGCCTGGAGCCTGCTTCAGATTCTATGTCTATCTCTCTCTCTCTCTCTCTCTCTCTCTCTCTCTCTCTCTCTCTGCCCTTCCCCTGCTTGTGCTCTCTCTCTCTCTCAAAAATAAATTTAAAAACATTAAAAAAAATTGTTCTGAACTTAAGCAATCCATTTCCTACTAAATTTAAAATATTAGGCGCATATTCTAATTATAAAATACATAAGGTCACACTCCATAATATATTATTTTTGAAACAATTATTTTTTTCCCCAAATCGCATCAGACATCACAATGGATTCTTGGCTCGACCCTGAGACTCCACCCACTCTATTTCACCCTTCTTCAGAGGAAATCTGGGATAAAATTCAGGCCCTGTTCTTTGGTTAACAAAGCAAGCACATTCTTTCTAGAAATAGACAGCCAAGGGAAAGGAAATAAAAAGGAGGAAATCTGTAATGAGTAATAAAAGCCATATAAGGAGCTGTTCACACTAAGGCTCAGGAGATGGGATTTATGTGCTCTCCTCCACTGTGGACATCCTGAGCCTCTCCACCCTCTGTCACAATCTTCTGTTCCCACTCTCACACCCTCTTTCCCAGCTATTTCTCAGAAACTCTAAGTCCCACCATTGCTTATCCCCCGTGCCTGCAGGTTCTTCCCTCACTTTCTCCAATGACACTTCCTCAGAGGGCTTTTCAAATCTCCAATCTAAACAACCCCAGCTTCACTCTACTCCCGCCACTACTTTTTTGTAAAGTAAGTTCTACACCCAACATGGCGCTTGAACTCACGACCTTGAGATCAAGAGCCGCATGCTCTACCGACGGAGCCAGCCATGCGCCCTTATTCTTACCATTCTTGACCTGCCCTGTTTTACTTTTCTTCTTAATAAATACCCATCAGTATCTGCCATTATATCATATGTTTATTTGTTAGCTTACTGCCTACGTCTGTTTTTGCTTTAAGAAGAATCAAAATAATCCGGGGGCAGGCTGAATTCAACAGCACATTATAAGGATCATAACCATATGGTGTCTATTGCTGAAATGCAAGGATGGTTCAACATATGAAAACTGATCAGTGTAATATACCACATCAACAGAATTAAGGATGAAAATCACATGAGCATCTCAACAGATACAGAAAAAACATCAGGCAAGATTCAAACATCTTTCATGATAAAAACTTCAACAAACTGGAAACAGAAGGAAACTACCTAAGAAGGGTCATATATGAAAAGCACACAGCTGGGGCTCCTGGCTGGCTCAGTCAGTTAAGTGTCTGACTTCAGCTCAGGTCATGATCTCTCGGTCAGTGAGTTTGAGCCCCGTATCGGGCTCTGTGCTGACAGCCCAGAGCCTGCTTTGGATTTTCTGTCCTCCTCTCTCTCTGCCCCTCTCCCACTTTGCACGCGTGTGCATTCTCTCTCAAAAATAAACATTAAAAAAATTAAAAAAGAAAGAAAATATTTCCACTTACAATAGCATCCAAAAGAATACAATAAAGAATAAACCTAATCAAGGAGGTGTAAAACCTGTACCCTGAAAACTATAAAACATTGCTGAAAGAAACTAGAGGAGAAACACATATAAACGGAAAAGGCAGTGTTTGTGGCTTGGAAGACTTAACACTGTTAAGATAGCAATACTTCCCAGAGTGATCTACAGATTCAAACAATCCCTATCAAAATTCCAATGGCATTTTTTTTTTCTTGGCAGAAATAGAAAACTCCATCCTAAAATTCGTATTGGATCTCAAAGGCACCCCAACAGCCAAACAACCTCAAAAAAGATCAAACAGCCAAATAATCTTGAAAAAGAAAACCAGAGTTGGAGGTCTCACACTTAATGATTTGAAAACATTTTATAAAACTACAGTAATCAAAACAGCGTGGCACTGGCATAAAGACAGACATACAAACCAATGAAATAAGACAGCAAACTACTGAAATGAACCCTCACATATGTGGTCAAATGATTTTCAACAAGGGTTCTAAGGCTACTCAAAGGGGAAAGGAGAGTCTCTTCAACAAATGGTGCTAGGGAAACTGGATATACACATGCAAAAGACTGAAGTTGGATCCTTGTATCACACCATATACAGAAATGAATTTTAAATGACTAAGACCTTACATTTAAGATCCAACCACAAAGCTCTTTTTTTTAGGGGCACCTGGGTGGCTCAGTCAGTTAAGCGGTTAAGCATCCATCTTCAGCTCAAGTCATGATCTTATTGCTTGTGAGTTCCAGCCCCGTGTCAGGCTCTGTGCTGACAGCTCAGAGCCTGGAGCCTGCTTTGGATTCTGTGTCTCCCTCTCTTTCTGCCCCTCCCCCACTCGTGCTCTGTCTCAAAAATAAACATTTTTTTTAAAAAAGCTCTTTTTTTAAAACAACATTTATTATTTATTTATTTATTTATTTTTGAGAGGGAGACAGAGCACAAGCAGGGAGGGGCAGAGAGAGAGAGGGAGACACAGAATCTGAAGCTGGCGTCAGGCTCCAAGCTGTCAGCACAGAGCCTGACATGGGGCTCAAACCCATGAACAGCAAGATCATAACCTGTGTCGAAGTTGGATGCTCAACTGACTGAGCCACCCAGGTGACCCCTGACTACAAAGCTCTTAAAAGAAATTATAAGAGGGCACCTGAGTGGCTCAGTCGGTTGAGTGTCTGACTCTTGATTTCAGCTCAGGTCGTGATCTCAAGGTTGTGAGATCAAGCCCCATGTCAGGCTCCATGCTGACAGCACAGAGCCTCCTTGGGATTCTTTCTCCCTCTCTCTCTGTCCCAGCACCCCCCCCCACACACACACACGCACATGTGCACTCTCTCTCTCTCTCTCAAAACAGATAAACTTAAAAAAAAAAGAAAAAAAGAAACTACAGGGAGGGAGATTCAGGACATTGGATTTGACAATGATTTCTTAGATATGAAACCAACAGCACAGGCAACAAAAGCAAAAACAGACAAATGCGATTACATTAAACTTAAAAACTTCTGTACATCAAAGGACGCAATGAATAGAGTGCAAGGGCAACCTATGGAATGGGAGAAGACTTTTGCCAATTACATATTAGATTTTTATATTTACATATTAGATACAGGGCTAATATGCACAATATATGAAGAACTCCTACAACTCAGTAACAAACAAATAACCCAACTAAAAATGGGCAAATGACTTGAACAGACCTTTCTCCAAGGATAATACACACATGACCAACAAGCACATTAAAATGATGCTCAACATGATTAATCATTAGAGAAATGCAAATCAAAATCATCATAAGGTATCACTTCATTTTCATTAGAATGACTAGTATCAAAAAAAAAAAAAACAGGAAATAGTAAGTGTTAGCAAGGATGTGGAGAAAATGGAACCTTTATGTGCTGTTGGTGGGAATGAAAAATGGTATAGCCGCCATGGAAAACAGGATAGCGTTTCCTCAAAACATTAAAAACAGAGCCACTATATGATTCAACAGTCCCTATTCAGGGCATCTATGAGAAAGAATTGAAAGCAGGGTCTCAAAGAGGTATCTGTACACCCTGTTCACAGCAAGTATTCACAACAACCAAGATGTGGAAGTAACACAAATGTCCGTGGATGGATGAATGAACAAAATGTGGTGTATACGTGCAACAGAATATTATTCAACCATAAAACAGAAGGAAATTCTGTCACATGCTACAACATGGATGAATCTGGAGGACATTCTGCTCCGTGACGTAGACTGGTCCCCAAAAGACAAACGCTGTATGCTTCCACTTACACGAGGTATCTGGAACAGTCGGATCACAGAAACAGAAAGTAAAATGGTGGTTACCAGGGCTGGAGGAAGAGGGAAGTGGGGAGTTATTGTTTAACGGGTATAGCTTTTCAGATTTGCAAGATGAAAACATGCTGGTGACCAGCTGCACAACAACGCGACTATACTTAACGAGTGAACTATACGCTTAAAAGTGGTTAAGACAGTAAATCGTATGTGTTTTTTAAATTTTTTTTTTCAACGTTTATTTATTTTTTTGGGACAGAGAGAGACAGAGCATGAACGGGGAGGGGCAGAGACAGAGGGAGACACAGAATCGGAAACAGGCTCCAGGCTCCGAGCCATCAGCCCAGAGCCTGACGCGGGGCTCGAACTCACGGACCGCGAGATCGTGACCTGGCTGAAGTCGGACGCTTAACCGACTGCGCCACCCAGGCGCCCCTCGTATGTGTTTTTAACCACAATTAAAAATAAAATAAATGAAAGCAATGCAATCTCTCACAGTTTCATTGTGATTAATAATTTAAAAAAAACAAGACGGTGAGGATACAGATGAGACAAGATTAACTATAGGCTAATAATTGTTCAAGCCAAGTTATAGGTTCATGAGGATTCACCATACTAAACTATCCTCTCAGCTTCTGTGTATTTCACACACTTTTGATACTTGGTCCAAGAAGTCTGGTTGGCGTATAAATTTGTAAACTATTTTACATGCTTATCACCAAGGCCCTTCACAGGCTCACTAATATGGCAGGAAACGAAGCATATCCTTTCTACTCAATTCTCCCCGGATTAAAATCAAGCTGTTACCATTTCAACATATTTTGGTGAGTCCATAGTCATATGCTATCAAGACAAGCCCCGTGATATCAAACAAAAGCATTCTAAAACATTTTTTAATTTTCTAAATTTTATTTATTTATGAGAGACAGAGACAGCATGAGTGGGGGAGGGGCAAAGACAGAGGGGGACACAGTATCCAAAGGAGGCTCCAGGCTCTGAGCTGCAACACAGAACCCAATGGGGGGCTCAAACTCACAAACCATGAGATCATGACCTGGGCCAAAGTCAGACGCTTAACAGACTGAGCCACCCAGGTGTCCCAATGCTCAAACAAAAGCATTCTCAAAAGAAACCGTTAAGTTTCTTAAGGAGCACTAATGTTTATTGTATATCATAACAAACACCCTTCTAAAGTCAGGGACTGCATTCATTTGAAATAAAGATATTCATCAAACTCAGAATGCAGCAAGCCCAACTTTGTATGGTAAATGTTAAAACACAACTGTTTCTAGAGAACAAATAGATCATTCTAATACAAGTAGTTATTTCGCTTTCTAGACCTAACAGGATGATAATGTTAAACTCTAAATCAGCATAAAGGAAGTCACTTGAAAGTTTTTTGACAGTGACTCCCTCATATTAACATCAATTGCAAATTCATAACTTTTGGAAATTATGAAATGTTTAAAAATTTTATGAAAGTAATGCATATGTAGTGTAGCAAAGTTATAATACATTTCAGTTTGTATGTTAAAATAAAAGGTATAATTCTACCATGAAGAAAGACCATTATCAAAAATGTTGTATACAAACCTCTAATCTCTTTTCTGTTAAAAGATCTAATCAAGATTGTTTTCTTTTTTTTTTTTAATTTTTAACATTTATTTATTTTTGAGAGACAGAGAGAGACAGAGTGCGAGCAGAGGAGGGGCAGAGAGAGAGGGAGGCACAGAATCTGAAGCAGGCTCCAGGCTCTGAGCTGTCAGCACAGAGCCCAACACGGGGCTCGAACCCACCAGTCGTGTGATCGTGACTTGAGCCCAAGTCAGACACTTAACCAACTGAGCCACCCAGACACCCCAAATCAAGATTGTTTTTAAACCTACATGAGTCCAACGGTTGCTTCATTTACTCAATATTTAGGATAGAAGGTCTCCTGAGAAGAAATGTATAGATGCAAATAAATAAGGAGACTTTAAAATATATGCAAATCCACATAAAATACTTACATTTAAGAGGTAGACTCAACAGAATACAGCTAAAATGACTGATGACAAGTTTTAACCTACAGGCAATTTTTTGTTTATTATTCTAAAGAGAAATACACAGGATGACAGCAAAATGTTCATGGGAAACTGCTTAAAACAAAGGAGTTAAAATATTTAACTATTTAATAAAAATATCTAACAGATCTTAATAATTTTGGTGCCATGGACCCCTTTAAGAATCTGGTGAAAGCAATGGATCCTGCTTTTAAAAATTATACACCAGCACATATTCAGAAAAATTTACATTTGTTTTCAGAAACTTCACCGATCTCCCTACAAATATGGAGTCCATGAACCCCAAAATAAAAAAAAATGCTTAACATATATAAAGAGAAGCAGCAAGAGAATTTTGTTTTTTATGCAAGGTTTATAAAACAAGTACTGAAAAACTGCCAGATGACTGGATAATGTAGTTGTTCAATAAAAATTTACTGAGCGTCTATGTATAAACGGATACAAATACTTCACTCAACTCTCAAATATGTATGATCATTTATGTATCATGCTACACGCTGGGTGTCAGGTAGACCATGGGGAGAAAAACAGACAGGAGGCCTGGTCTCAGGCAATTCAGAGAATAAAATCCAGTAGTCGCTTTCTTCTTGATCTCACACTATAAAAAGACAGATTTGTATGCAAACATGCATGTAATCATAATGCACTGTATTAATACCATAATAGTTGTGTGTGAGGTACAGCAGTAGTTCAAAAGAGAAAAATCAGAAAAGTTTTATAGAAAATAATAACGAAACCATCTACTGAAGGATGAGTAGAAAGTCACTACAATGAAAACAGCACCACAGGGGCACCTGGGTGGCTCAGTCAGCTAAGCGGCCAACTTTTGGCTTCCGCTCAGGTCATGATCTCGCAGTTCGTGGGTTCAGGCCCCCTGTCAGGCTCCCCACCAACAGCGCAAGACCTGCTGGGATTCTCTCTCTCTCTCTCTGTCTGTCTCTCTCTCTCTCTGCCCCTCCCCTGCTCATGCTCATTCTCTCTCCCTCTCAAAAATAATAAAACATGTTTATTAAAAAAAATAAAAATTAAACAAAACAGCACCACAAATTAGGAAAATATCAACACAACTTGGAGCCTCATAGTTTACAAAGTATGGTACTTCATAGTCATGATTGTCAATTGGAATCCATCCACCATGACTTACATACACACCTGTGACCCAAGTTTCCCTAAGCTCCAGGCCCACGTATTTAAATATCTTCCTAACAGCTCTTCTTCAGTTTCTTAAAAGCACCCCCATGTCCCAAACTAAAAACATGTTCTTCCTCCTGAAACCTGACCCCATTCCAAGTTATACGTACACAGCAAATGATGTGTCTAGTTGATCTATCTAGCCGTACAAAAGAGAAACCTAGAAATCAGTCTTGACACCTTCCTCTCTTTGGTCCTCCATCACCAAGTCCTGGTGGATTTCTCTCCCCCCATTATTGCTCAAATCCCACTGCTCATCTCCGTGTCCATCAACGTTACCCTACTTTAAGTTAGCAGCATCCCTCACCAGGATGACCACATTGAGCGATGAACAGTCCGGCCATATTCATTCCAACCCTTCCCTGTGTTCTCCACACTGTAGCCGGAATGGTTTTCCCAAAATGTAAACCTCGTCATACCACCACCACTATCGCTCCCTTCCGTATAACCTGTCCCGCCCACTTAAAATCCTTTGGTACCTTTCTATTCTCGTAGGATAAAGAGAAAATTCCTTAATGGAATCGACAAATCCCTGAACGGTGTTACCCCTACAACCTACTCGGCTTCATCACATGAAACATTAACACTGTTTCTCATGTTATATACGCAGATATTGAGTCACTAGGAGATTACGGAATTTTGTCCACTATAATTAGTTGCAGAATGAATGATCAGAGAATCCTATTATTATGACTTCTTGTCCGGAGCTTTCCACTAATTAAGCTATTTCCATTTCTCTAATCATCTGAAAATAAATCTTTGATGTAAAAATATGTAAGTGTGCTTTTAAAATTTAAATATAAGCTTAGATATCCTTTATAGTAAAAAAGGATGAAAGCTTCCACATTTGGATACTAACTTTTACAAAGCACCAACCACAGGTCATGCATGGCACCGGGGACACAGCAGTGAATAAACTACTTGAAGTCTCTCTTTTTTAAAAAAACCACTTTACTGAAGCATGACTGACATATAAAAAGCTGTATATATTTAATGCATAAACTCAATGGGTTTGAGGAAAGTATACACCCATTAAACCATCACCACCATCAAGGCCATAAACTATCAGAGTGCCTCTAATGGAATTTAATGTTCTAATGGGATAAGATAAACAATGAAGGAAAACAAGAAAGTGTCAGGTGAGAATGGGAAAGGAGATGTTGACGGAATGCTGGGGATAGATTCAAGGAGACAGACTGGGTAACCTCAAAGTTCTGGGAAGGTGATACTGATGATGGGATCTGGATGAAAAGGAACAGCCAGCCTGTGAGAATTTCTGTTTCAGATGGAGGGGGCAACTACTGAAAGGAGCTTAGCATGTTTGAAAGAAGTATAGTTGACATACGATGAGTAAGAAGGATCACAGAATGAGATGAGAGTACAGGGGAAGGCAGGTACCACCAGTTTCAAACGTGGGATTCCCCAGCTGTGTCATAAACATCTTTCGAAAGTGATTTCTTCAAAGACTACAGCAATTCTTTTTCATAGGGTTCTTTTGGCCACCTTAGGATCAAGTCTAAAAACATAAATTAAATAAATCATCCTAACGTACTATTTTTTTCACTTCAAGAATTTATCTTTAAAATAACCAGCTGAGGGGCGCCTGGGTGGCGCAGTCGGTTAAGCGTCCGACTTCAGCCAGGTCACGATCTCGCGGTCCGGGAGTTCGAGCCCCGCGTCAGGCTCTGGGCTGATGGCTCGGAGCCTGGAGCCTGTTTCCGATTCTGTGTCTCCTCTCTCTCTGCCCCTCCCCGTTCATGCTCTGTCTCTCTCTGTCCCAAAAATAAAATAAACGTTGAAAAAAAAAATTTTAAAATAACCAGCTGCATCTCAACTTGCCTTGAAATGTAAGATTCGCCAATTATATTAATATAATAGATATTATAATCTACCCCACCCACATCAGACCTAGAAACCTGAACCTTTACAATGAACTACACTAAAAAAAAATCCACCATAGAAGAAAGACAGCACCCCCCAAAATAGGATTTCATAATCATATTCATAAGATAAGACTCTTCAAATAAAAAGAACACAGAGGCAACTAAATAAAGCCTTCTCCAAGGGGGTTAAAATCCTAAATAAAAACTAAACAACATGTACATTTGGGCAAAACGCCCTGAATGTCTGACTGAAACGAAGCACAGGTACTGATAAGACTCTACAATTGCCCACATTCCCCAATAACTAAATCCAAGACAAGCTCCGACACAACTGAAAACTGAGCTAGTGGCAGAAAGCAAGGCTCATGGAGCATAAACATTCCTTGCAGATTAGGCTGCACAATTAAGAACTGTTCTACAGTTCATTGGATTGATGATAATTAGAAATATTTCCCCCATTCCATGTAGTCAAAAGGTTATTTATTCCCCCCTCTTACATAACAGCAAATTAGAGCTTACATAATCGAAAAGGCAAAGAAGAATGCTAAAATAAACCAGAAAAACAAGAGCTGTACATCCTGTTTCTTTCTCCCTGACCCCCGACTCTCTTCCCTTTTTCATTTTGCCTTACCCTTATTTAATTATGCCCCGTCCACTTCCCTTTACCTCTCGACCCTTCCACTGTACGATCTGAAAGTATGTAGTTATGGCTCAATGAAACAAATAGAGGAAAGGGAAAGTTATATGCCATCGATTATTTTCCTGACCAAGACAGTAACAAGCTAAATCCTTCTTTAATGGAATTTCACTCCATAAAAATAACATGGACAAAAAAGATAACAAGAATAATTATTATTATTACTATTTCAATAATAAATCTAGCATCTTCAGGACTGACAGTGGCTATGAAATCTGAAAAAAAAAAAAAAGAAAAAGAATGAAAGAAGTGGAGTCAGAAAGACTCCGAAAGCACTGCTTTGCAGATAAGATTTCCTAACTACCTGCTTTGAGTCTATTGTAGTCAGTTGTATAAATACCCCTCCATATCACAGGTGTTCCTTAACAAATTCCTGTAACTAGTTCCTGTAACAAATGTTCCTTTATTAAAACTGGCTAGGCACCCAAAAGAGTTTATGAAAAATACAGATAGGAAACCACCTCTCCAATTTTAATAGGCATTATTTGTTTTGTAGTATCACTTATTTCACCTTTCCTCACTAGAAGAAGCTTTAAATTCCAAAGTAACTACATAAATGGATCTTTAACACATTTATAGTTAAATGTAACTATAAACATTACATTATGATATTACAATGTTTATCATACAAGAATAGAGCTCCTAGGCTATAGAAGGAAGATTTAAGATAGTAAGCAACTGGTTATTCGGGAAGAATAAACTTTGTCCCTAGAAAATTTTATAGAAAAATGTATTCAAATGAGTTCTTTGAAAGCCTACAAGCCACGAGTGAAATTGTTTATATATGAAGGTTAAAAACTGAGGAAGGTCTATATGCCTCCTACCCCACCCTACACACACCAATGACCACAGAAGTACTTCTGATAAGTTTTAACAAACATTTTTGCCAGTCTGATATATATTTATATCTCAAAATGGGACAGATTTAGGAAGCATTCTATGTTTATTCCTAACAAAGTAAAGAGCAAAACATATACTTACAGAAAAGCCTCTGATGGGGTTTGACCACAATGAAAAATAAGATATTTTTGTTCCTTTGGTTTTCTATTTTTACTTGGCTTTGCAAGGAAACATCAGCCAAACAAAAATATGTTTGCTAGAGCGCAAAAGACTTTTCTAGAATTAAACTGATACAAACCTTATACTACTGGCCAGTATTGTTTAAATTTTAAATGGGAAATATAAACACACAGAGGGTTACAGGAATACGTATGTTTTTGTAAACACATTAGAAGGTAATTGCTTTTCTTTTTATTTATTGAATGAATCCCATAGTTCTACACAAAAGTATAACTCTTCCTATGCTGGTATTTTACATAGGATATCCTTCGAGTCTTAATATATGTCTCCCATATTTAAAAAAAAAACATAGCCAAAGTAATAATGAGAAAGAATAAATACTCTCATGATATTTAGGTCTATAATAAAAAGCACACATATTTAACATAAAGATTCAATTTCTTTTTTTAAATTTTTTTTTAAATTAAAAAAAATTTTTTTAACGTTTATTTATTTTTAAGACAGAGAGAGACAGAGCATGAACGGGGGAGGGTCAGAGAGAGGAGACACAGAATCTGAAACAGGCCCCAGGCTCTGAGCTGCCAGCACAGAGCCCAAGGCGGGGCTCGAACTCACAGACCGCGAGATCATGACCTGAGCCGAAGTCGGCCGCTTAACCCACTGAGCCACCCAGGCGCCCCTAAAGATTCAATTTCAAAACTGTTTCAGAAAATCTTCCAAGTGCTCTCTATATAGGTAATTGTTAAACTTTAAAGAACTCTTCAGGTCAATATTGCTATTTCTACTTTCCAAATGGGGCATACAGAAACTTAAGCAATTTATAGTCGTGGTGGATTGTGCAGTCACTATTAATTTCTTTCATTCCTATAAGCCCATCCGTTTGCCATGTGACTTTGCCACGGTTCCCATCAAGAGATGGCATTTATTTCTTCATCCCTTGAATCTGAGCTAGACTTGTAACTTATTTTGACAAACAGAATGTGGCTTGTGAGACTTCTGAATCTAGGTCTCAAGAGACCTGGTCCTGCCATACTGCGGGCAGAATGAACAAGCTGGCCTCCTGGCGCCCCAGAGATCTCGGGACAGAAAGATCCCGATTGCCCAATCATGCCAGGTAGCCATGCTGGCTAGCATAATATGCCAGACATTATCAGTGTGGCCATCTCCAACCAACCAATCCCTAGAGGAGCTTCTAGATGACAGCAGCCACATGACTAAGACCAGCAGAACAACCATGCAACAGAGCCCAGCTCAAACTGTTGACCCATGAGGTCAGCAGCAAATAAATAGCTGTTGTTTTAAGCCACTAAATTTAAACCCAGGACTGTCTGAACCCAGGGCCTAGACTCTCTTCACTAACTAAAGCTGCCATCTACTCTTTGGTTTGTAAAAAAAATACATCTTATAGTCGAATTCAATTTTATGAATATTATACAAAAGCAATCAAATGAGAATTAAAATAATAGCTGGCAGAATGGTTCAAATGGCCTCTACTTCTTGGGCATCTATTGTGCTTGTATGTGTAAGTTTAGTTGTTAATATTAGTGAAATAATGTAAAGAACTAGGGAACTGATCAGAAATACAATTATTAGTGTGTGGTCACGGAAGTGTAGGAGCTCCTCTATAATAGGAGACGTAGCATCTTGAAAACCTAGCTGGAAAGGATATGCCATACAAGTATAAAGCATTTAAACCTATAATTTAACTTTGACAAAGTTATGTAATTTTTTACTAATACTTCTTTATCAAGAAAGACATAGTGGTTATGGTATTGGCTTGAAACGAGTTTTTAAGAGGGTTCGATTCCTTCCTTTCTTATTTTAGGGATACGTAAGTTGGCTCCTCAAATGTATGGTATGGAGGAGGGCATTCATGTAGTCACTTCGAGATTAGTTGTAGTTCACTCGACTATAGCTACTTCTCGTTTGGATGCAAAGGCTTCTCAGACTGTGAAGCCCATTAACATAACTACTGTTAATGAGATAAAACAGCCTATTGAGGAAATTGTGTTTCAAGTTGTATGTGCATCTGGGTAATCAGAATAACGTTGAGAATAACGTTGAGGCATTCATTCCAGATAAACCTAGGAAGTGCTGAGGGACAAATGTTATGTTGACGCCCACGAACATAATTGTGAAGTGAATTTTTGCCCAAGTATTATCGAGAGTATGCCCTGAGAATAGGGGGAATCAATGGACGAAGCCTCCTATAATAGCGAATACTGCCCCTATTGACAAGACATAGTGGAAGTGGGCTACCACGTAGTACGTATCGTGGAGGACAATGTCTAATGAAGAGTTTGCTAGTACAATGCCCGTTAGACCCCCTGCGGTAAATAAGAAAACAAAGCCCAAGGCTCACAGTATGGCAGGGGATCACTTAATATTTCCTCCATGAAGGGTAGCAAGTCAACTAAATACTTTTACCCCAGTAGGAATGGCGAGAATTATAGTGGCTGATGTAAAATATGCTCGTGTGTCGACGTCCCTTCCCACAGTAAACATATGGTGGGCTCATACAATAAAGCCCAGAAAGCCAATGGATATTATTGCCCAGACTATTCCCATACAGCCAAAGGGCTCCTTTTTACCCGAATAGTAAGTGACGATATGTGAGATTATTCCGAATCCCGGTAAAATAGAATATAAACTTCTGGGTGGCCAAAGAATCAGAATAAGTGTTGATATAAAAGAGGATCTCCTCCTCCGGCAGGATCGAAAAATGTAGTATTTAGATTTTGATCTGTCAGTAGCATAGTAATCCCTGCTGCTAGAACTGGTAGTGATAGGAGCAGTAGGACAGCAGTAATTAGAACTGATCAGACAAATAGGGGTGTTTGATATTGAGATAGGGCAGGAGGTTTTATGTTAATAATACTGGTGATGAAATTAATGGCGCCCAAGATTGAAGAGACACCTACAAGATGTAGGGAAAAGATAGATCTACGGATGCTCCCGCGTGGGCTAAATTACCAGCTAGAGGGGGGTATACGGTCCATCCAGTCCCCGCCCCAGCTTCTACCATAGAGGAAGTGAGTAAAAGTAGGAAGGATGGAGGCAGAAGTCAGAAATTTATATTATTTATCCAAGGGAATGCCATGTCGGGTGTCCCAATTATTAATGGTACCAATCAGTTTCTGAATCCTCCAGTCATAATGGGTATCACCATAAAGAGAATTATTTACAAAGGCATGGGCAGTGACAACCACATTATAAATCTGGTCATCTCCTAATAATGTACCAGGTTGGCCAAGCTCGGCTCGGATTAGGAGACAGAGGGCAGTCCCTACCATACCGGCTCAGACACCGAGTAGAAAGTAAAGAGTGCCAATAGCCTTATGATTAGTTGAAAATAAAAAAGGGGATGAGTAGGCACACTAATATCACCTTTTTACCATCTTAAAAGAAAATAGGTACATTGAAATCTGTAATTATAATAGTATGAAAATGATAAAATTTTGTGGAAGAAGTACTTTCTATTCCCAAAGATGCACAAGTATTCATTTTAAACAACCAGCAGTCATATGCATTTCATCAGCAAAACCTGAACTCTATTAAGCGATCTAAAAGAAAATCTGAATGGCTATGCAATAAAAATTAGTAAGGCGTTAATTTTTATAAATCTAATAAAATTTAAATAATTTTTAATAATATTGCTACTGTAGTGTTTAATGAGCATACATTCATCCTCAGATGAAGACGCTGCAGTAGGAGTAAACCATGACAAAGCAAAAATCACAAGCTTCTTTTCCATGTATTCTTTAAGGGTTGGTTGGCAAACATTTTCTGTGTAAACCAGATGGTAAACACTTTAGGATTTGCAGGCCATGCATTCTCTGTTGTAACTATTCAACTTTGCCCTTATGGAATGAAAATAGCCATAGACAATATATAAAGAATAACCATGGCCATGTTCCAATAAAACTTTATTTATAAAAACAGGCAGTAGGCCACAGTTTGCCAAACCCCGTTTTAGGTGCTCAGTTATCTTCGGCCAAAATATACGGCGTTTATTAGCTATGATCAAGCTAATTTGTTGGTGCTCTACCATGAGACCTATGAGAGAATACTCTCTGTGTTCATATTCTCCTATCTGCAAAATAGCACTAACGTGTATATGAAGGGCAATTCTTTATCACCTTGGCTCAGCTATGGTGCCCAGTTGTTTTGACAAACATGAATCCAGATGTTACCAGGAAGGACTCTGTAGATGTGACTGACATCTAAAGTATGTTGACTTGAGGTAAAGAGAGTACCCTTAATATTGTGGATAGGCCTCATCTAATCATTTTAAGACCCTAAGAGCAAAAACTGAAGATTCCCTGACAAGAAGCAATTCTGTCTCATGACTATAACACAGAAATCCTGCCTGAGCTCCTAGCCTGTGAGCCTGCCTTATACATTTCAGATTTTCTAGCCCCCACAATTATATAAGCCAATTCCTTAAAGTAAATTAATTTATCTCTCTCATAGTTATAGATATCTATATATTTCCTATTATCTCTAGTTCTCTGGAGAGTCCATACAGTATAGTACAGTAAGGTAATATGCCATTAAGTTTAAAATACACACACATACACACACACACACCACACACACACACACTATTCTGATTTTTCATGCATCATCCAAAACTACATGAGAGAGTTATGGTAGACTGTATTATTTGAGACTATCCATTCCCCTGCTTCCTTGCAAGATTATTATACACACACACACATGTTTAGGTATCTCTCTGTATGTCGATGTGTGACCTGTGTATCATCTCATAGGGAAAGAACAGCCATCCCTAGGTCACTGATTTGGGGATCACCCATGAGATATGATTTGGCCAACAGAACATGAACAGACGGGATATACATCGCATCTAAGCAAAACCCTGAAGCAGCCGTCCAAGTTTGCGCCAGTCTTGGCTTCAGTCAAGAGACTATCATATCTCATATAAGGGCTTTTCCTTTAGCCTTGGGTCTGGAGGGGAGCCACAGGCTGTTTCGACAGAGCTGACCCATAGTCTATAACATACGGTAGGAAATATAAGTTTGTTATTTTGAGAAGCCACTGCAATTTGAAGGTAATTACTACCATAAAGCTGAACACTGCAGAAACTGGTACCAGAGGCAGGTGCTACACCTTAACAACCACTGTCACAAACAATAATAAAAGTATGTGATGTAGGCTTTAAAGCTGGGTGATGGAGAGCCAGGAAATGGTTAGTGGAGGTTGGAAAGACAGCCAACCACATAATGTAGCAGTAAATAAAATTGTTGACATGTGAAAAATGAGATAACTTGGTTGAAAGGACTGGACTTGCTAATGATGTCCAAAGTGAGAGGGGGGACAGTCTAGTGGGACTGAGCCCTTAACCTGTGGGGTCTGAGCTAAGTCTAGGTAGTCAGTGTCAGGATTAAGTTAAACCGTAGGACACCCAGTTGGTTCTCACAGAGAATCAGGGAACAGCCTGGTATGGAAACACACACACGCACACACACACACACACACACACACACACTTGGGAGTACAAAAGAAGCATTCAGCGGACAGTGAGTAAAGGAAACAAGTGTTTTCCTTTCACCCAGCAAATCCTTTCAATGAAACAAAATGGCTCGGAGGGGGACTCCCCACAGGAAGAGCCTAAGGATGTGGTCCCATTGAAGCCCAATAAGCTCAAGGTAACTGAACTGAAGTTTAGAGAAAAATGCGTCTGCCAAAGGAGCGAGGATATGATTGTCGGCAGCTGGATCTGACTCAAATAGATAAAAAGACAAAAAAACAACTTCCAAAACAGCCCCCAGCCTGAGTTTAGGGTCTGTGACTCCTACATCATATTTAATGGGCCCCAGGTTTCTACAGGCAAGAAGCAGACCAGTAAAGCTGTTTAACCCTTACCTCACTCCCTCGCCAACAAGGGCATCCCCTCCAATACTCTGTTCAAATATGGACACAGATGATATATTAAAAGAAACACCTCACAAAGGGCACAACCAAGAGCCATGGAAAACAATGGACTAGGGAGCTACCCACAGGAACATAACCAGGGCCAAATCAAGGAACATCCTCCAGTGCCAAGAAAAGGAGCCCTCGTTACATTCACCCAAAAATCCAATTGATACAGTACAATACAATTAACTGCCAGGGACCAGAGACTGCTGGGTGCCTCCATTATTCCTACGTCTTAACAGGAATGTTCACTGTGGATATCCTATCCCTGTCCCATCACTGTATGGTGGGGGTTGGGGGGGGTGGAGAGGGGGTGGAGGGTTGAAGAGAGCTGGTCTCCGGATCAAGAAAATCTACACACATAAAAGACGTACAAATTCTAAGAGGTTCTAGACTATAAACCTAATGCAATTGAAAGAAGTTCTTGAGGTATTTTCCTTGATGAAGGGATAAATGTATTTTGTAACCAGAAGGGAACACAGTTGGCATTTGTGATGAAGAGGACAAATTGTGGTAGATTACATCACTGTTCACCATTTATCATCCCCATCCTTGGAAGAGGCTTACACATCCCTGCCCGGTTTATAACTCGCCTATACCTACAGCGTGAAGAGTATCTGTCCCTGCGCCTCACTACTCGGAGCGCAGCCATGCGGCACGCTGTGGCGGTCATGACACACGGCACAGCTGAGCAGAAGCTTTAAGGGGTATCACAAGTTTCAGCCAGCCCTCTGAGTTCTGGCTACCATGCAGCAAATGGCAGGTCCAGAGAGAGGCTGCTCCTTCAGTCTGGGTCTTAGAATGAAAGCATGTGGAGCAGAACCACTCTCCACAGGCAGCTCCAAGGCTACATGTAATGTAATGTTGTTAGAAACCACCAAGACTTGTGGGTTGTTTCTGCCGCAAAGTTGCTTAATACAGAACATGAACGAAACAAAGGGTTAAAGGGGAAAGAATTGTGTGATGCATAGCTATATTTTGGTAGCTAAATATAGTGTGAGATGCCTATGATTGTAGGTAAGTGTAGTTCACGATGGATCTGTGTGCCTATAGCGGCTATTGGCATGGGCAAATACGGATTCGATAAAGGACAAATCAGTTCAGTTGTTGGAAGCGAGCTTGTGGCAAAAACAAAACTAAGGTTGCAAACCTGATAAATTAATGTTTACTGTAATAATAAACACTTTGCAAATGCTTCTGATAGTCCTCAACTATGACCAAAGAAGACTTATTACCATCTTCATTCCCCATATAAAGCAAAAGAAACTTAGACAGGTTCAGTAACTTGCCAACATGTAGTAACTACTAAGTGGCAGAGTTAAAAGTCAAACTCCAGGGGACCCTGGGTGGCTCAGTCGATTAAGTGTCCGACTCTTGTTTTTGGCTCAGATCATGATCTCATGGTTCACGGGATCAGGCCCCGCACTGGGTTCCGTGATGGTAGCATAGAGCCTGCTTAGGATTCTCTCTCTCCCCACCCTTCCCTGCTCACACGTGTGCATGTACTAACGACCCCCCCACCACACACACACAATAAATAAACCTTTTAAAATATTAAAAATTAAAGTCAAATTCCTAGACTATCTAATTCTAAACTTCAGTTAAAGGTACAGGTTATTAAAAATCATTTCACTGAAGTGAGAACTTGATTTTATACTATTTACCAATTCTATAAGATAGATGGAGGAGAAAGCTGATACCATGAATACCATGAACTCAGTTCTGAGTCTGAATCCTATTAAATATATTATTCATAATGAATTTTTTCTTTTATATTCTACAATATTCTTATTAATGGGACAACCAAGAATCTAAAACATTTTTTATTTCTACTTGATACACTTTCTTAAATTTAGGCTGTAGTAGTTCAGAATTTTGAAGACTCAGATAGGTGATGGCCTAAATTTACCTTGTCAATATAAAAAAGATACCCCAAGTAAACTAATAATGCATTAAAATGATGGGTGATTCATTTTAGTCTCAAAAAACATTTTAAACGCTTTATAAACCATTGATAGCCCTTCTGCTGCTCACATAAACTACAAATAAGAGTTACGTTTTACTGCATAATACATGTTCATGGCAGAAAAATTCTATAAGACTAATATGTTCCCAAAAAAAAGGTGGAAAAGAAAAAAACCTAGCAAAACCACTGCTGAGAGATAACAATAATGTTATATTTTATGTCTTTCCGGACTTCTTTTCAATACCTAGATACACATTTACCTTTAAATCAAAATGAGACCACACCATATACATATTTAATCTAAACAATTATTCTTAATATGAGTTCAATAGAATTGCTCATGAATACTCCTAACTTGGAGAATTCCAAAACTTATTACAATATCAATCTTCCTGGCTCCCTCTGCTGGCAACAAAGAGAAGCTCTTTTTTATTCAATGAAGTTTGAAAAATCAAACTCAAAAAAGCATTAATTTATCATTATTAAAAACATCCTTAATAGCCTGTCTGAAGGTACAGTTTGGTCAGAAAGTGCACACTGGACAATCTTTGGGTGAAGTCCTATTATCCCACAGGGATTTAGCATCAGAAAACCCTGGGCTGAGTTTCCAGCTCAATCACTCATTTGCTAATGAGCTTGGTCAAATTACTTACACCTTCTGCACGTCAGTTTGCTTATCTGTAAAATATCAACCGCCTCACTAGTAATAAGAATGAGAGTTAATATATTTATACCTTGGGTATGCTCCAAAGGACTGACACAGAGTAAGTGCAAAATAAATGGCAGTTAAGTATTATTACTGCTACTACTAACTACTGCTACCGCCAAGGTGCTAAAATGTGATTAGAGAGCATCACTACTAAGTTATTCAAATAGATCTATTTTTACAATAGAAACTTAGCATACTTACACTTTTTTAAAAACTTCCTATTGCCCTCAAGATCAAAATCCTTAACATGATCTCAAAGATTCTTCGTGGTCTGGCCCCTACTGGCCTCTATAGCTGGATATTCTCTCTCCTGCCCTCCAATCTCTTTTCATAGGAAAGTTCTTTAGAAGCACCAAGTGCCCTCACTGGGTACCTGAGAACACCCTTCCTTTCCTCTATGCTACTTAACCTGTTTGTTTTTTTTTATCGCAGCAGCTCAGCTTTTTCAGAGAAACTTCCTCTGACTTCCCAGGCCAAGTCAAGCCTTCCCTGTCATATATTCTGGAATACCTCTCCTTCACAGAGCTTATACATAGAGCTGTAGCTTTCTATTTAAATGTGTTAGCGCTGTAATAAGGTCTCCCCCATTCGTCTGTCTACAAGTTCCTCAAGAGCAAGGAGTAAGCTGCATCCTTACCAACCTAGCCACTTGACTGCATGGAATAGGCAATTAAGTATCTGCACAGGGACTAAAGAAACTGAAATTAACAAATATCGAAATTAAAGAATTCATTCTAAACCTGATCACTTCAGATAGAAAGTGATCACACAAGTAACATTTACAAATATTTGGCTTTGCATTGCATCTCAGGCTAGCTGGTATTCATAAAGTCTGATAGAAAATAATACATAGAATACATATACTCAGAAAAAGTTGTGCCCTTCAAAGAGAAGAATCTTTAAGAACACAGAAACCTACATGACAATCCTTTGACACTTTTTTTTCTTTAGAGAGAGAGAGAGTAAGCACAAGTGAGTGTGGGGCAGAGAGAGTGGGGGAGAAAGGTGGGGAGAGAGACAGAAGCAGGTCTCACCCAAGGCAGGACTCACGTTTTACCCGAAGCAGGGCTCATGTTCACCCAAAGCGGTGCTCGAGCTCACCGGATGGGAGACTCCAACTAACGAACCATGAGTTCGTGACCGAGATGAAATCAGATGCACAACTGACTCTGTGCAGGCGCCCAACAATCCTTTAACACTTCTGATTTAAATTTTTTAAAAATTTGAATGTGGCTGGTTTGCTTTTATAACAAATACTCTACTGAAAAGTTTTCCGAAACTGACTGTACTAGGGAGTTTCACTTTTGAAGGAAACCTGTGGTAAATGAATTAGTAAAGCTAATAATAACCAACTAAAAGGTGCCTCATGGTTTCTTTGGGAAGTGTGTATACTGAGCTATTTTAAGCCAAGGCGTCCCTACAATTGCCTTAGAGAGTGTGACCTTTTTATAGATTAAATTCTTTCATTATATGGTAAGCATTCCCAAGTATATATGCTAAATTTTGGCCCAGAATGGCTTTTTCCTCTATTCATTTACACCAAGCCAGAAAATAAGATCTGGAAAGCCCAACCAAAGAAAGCAGCAAGGTTTGCAATACATCTTTTAGATTAAAATCTCTATTTGATAGAATATTTGATAGATTTATTTAGTGACAATTAGTAAAGGGAAACCTCACTAAAATGCAGTCAGGAAGCCAGCCAGAAGGGGAGTTGTCGGGCTCAAGGGGTCCTCAGTTGCAGACCCAACAGGAAAAGACACGTCGTGCACTTGGTACTATTAGCTACTACTTTATTACCCCAACAGGAGGAAGAAAGGCTTTCCTCTGGCCCCAGCAACAGCCCAGCCAATGAGAGACTGTCACAACCTAGCCAATGACAAGCCACTATACTTCAAACTCCACTTTAACCTCCGATGGACTTTTTATTTTTTTTAACATTTATTTACTTCTGAGACAGAGAGACAGAGCATGAATGGGGGAGGGTCAGAGAGAGAGGGAGACACAGAATCTGAAACAGGCTCCAGGCTCTGAGCTGTCAGCACAGAGCCCAACGCGGGGCTTGAACTCACGGACCGCGAGATCATGACCTGAGCCGAAGTCGGACGCTCAACCGACTGAGCCACCCAGGCGCCCCAGACTTTTTGTTTATTAACAGCCCTTCCAGCTGCCCCCACCCCTTTCCTCTATAAAAAAGCAGTCCTCTCCTTTGTTCTCAGGACTTGCCTATGGTTTTGCAGTAGTTTGCTCGCGCTGAATTGCTCTGTTATTCTCAAACTCATTTTTGCTGGTAAAACAACCGGCAGTTTTATTTTTAAGGTTAACATTATGATAGATTGTTCGCACATCCTGTAACTCCAAAATAGCAATAGTTATTTTCTTTCCCACAAGCTGCAGTATGTATGGAAAATCTAAAACTCAAAGTCTTTCCTTGTTATGTTAAAGGAAGTTACATTTTAAAACAGATCTCAGATTTATAAAAGAATCAAGACTTCGAAGAATCATCAAGTCCAGGAATGGTAAAAATCTGGTGTGTATGTGACCACTCACTCCCATGGCGAATATGGATAAGTCCATCTTAGCGCTCCTTCCTTTTGACCAGAATGTCCACAGGCCTCCCTGGTCCCTGAGGACAAAGCAGTGGTCGGTAACGTAAGAAAAGCAGAGTCATTTTAATTGTCACCGGGAACATTTGCTGCTAATGGTTGTGAAAGGAGGCAGACCGCTGCTTCAGGTAAACCCTCCTTCCTGTTTGAAAAGGAAATCTTTTCAGCTTTCACAGTGTCCTTCCTTCCCCACCTTAAGGAGGATCTCTCAAGATACAGCTCTTAATTCTCCACGGTCCCGATGGAGGTGGACAGACTGTGAACGGACTCAACAAATATTTCCTTCGTTATCATTTAACCAAGAAATAGGAACAGCGAGCAGGGACACAGCTGAAGTAGCTATGAACGTGCCTGAATGAGAGCAGAGGTACGCTGATACGGAAGGTTTGCAAGAATTCTGGCACTGACTGTGCACGAACGATACAAAAGGATGAAGACATCTAGTCATCAAAGCACCATGGCTTTCAACATTTGCATCCCTTCATTTATTCCATTGTTCTCTACTTTCAACAAGCAAGCTTCTGCTAAACTTGCTTCCCGTTTATGGAGAGACTGGATGGAAGGAATCAGCCCACTGGCCAGCTATTTCGTTCTCCTTATACATTACTTAACATCACAGTGAACTTTTGGTTTAACTCTGCAGCTTCTAATCCAATCAAGATTGAGTTTCTGCTTAAACAAGGCTAAGGTGAATTTATCAGGGTGACAAAAGGCCTTCACCTTGCAATGGGAAACTGAGTCTCCCCTAACAAAACTTCTAATTCAAACTTTTACAAGACACGGAATATATTAGCAGCACAGAGGAAATTGTAAAAACTATAAACGATATTTACTTTCTCATTAGTTTAGAAGCTTCTTTGCTGTTCTTTCGGTAACGAAACTAAATGTCTCTAAAATTTAGCGTTTTTTTTTTTTTAATGTTTATCTATTTTTGCGAGTGGGGGCAGAGGCAGAGAAGGGGGACAGAGGGTCTTAAGCGGGCTCCGTCCTGACAGCAGACAGCCTGATGCAGGGCTTGAATTCACAAACGGCAAGATCGTGACCAGAGCTGAAGTCGGATGCCTAACTGCCTGAGCCTCCCAGGTGCCCCTAAACTCCAGGTTTCAAAAATACATATTCCCTACATAGTTTCTTCCAACTATTCTCATTTCATTCGGCTTTGCTTTAATTTTCTTGTGAACTACAAATAAGATCACAGAGCTCAGAATATTGAAAAGGCATATAAACGTTAATCAAGGTTGTAAAATCACAATTTTAAGAAATAAACACTCAAAAAAAAAAAAAAAGGAAATAACCAGAGTTAACAGCGATGGAATGTGGAATTAGAGAAGTTTTTTTTTAATATTTCCTGTATTTTCTAAATTCTATAATGAGTATTATTCCGTTCAGCCTTTATATAAGAAAGACCCATTCAGTTGCCTTAAGCAGTAACAAGATTTATCATAAAGACACACATAAAGAGCCACAAGGGAAAATCGCACAGAAAACAAATGATGGGAACAACAATTGAACGGGTCCCCGGGTCTGGAGCTAGAGGGGGGGGCCCCGGGGTCACCTGAGTCCTAGGAACCTCCTGAAGAGAGTACCCGGAGCCACCTCCAAAGCTCTGCGGCTGACACGGCCCAGCGCGGATCTGGGTGATCTTAACAAGCTCACCCTCAGCCAGGGACATCCTTTCTTTGCTTCCATCTTAAGCTCCGAAACTCCAAATTTCTTTCACTGTATGTGTAGGCTGTGGTTGACGTACAAGAAGGTTAGGGAAACAGGCAGCTTTTGCTTAAGGATTAAGCAAGTGGATTTTAGAGGAAGAATTACACATACACATGGCTTTTAGGAAGATCCAATAGAAGAGATAGAACTGGGTATATTTTTAGACCCAGTCTTTACCCATGTAAAATCTACCCAGTTAAAGTCTCCTTCCTGGTCCCTGGCATTTTGGGGGGCGGGGGGCATTGTAATCTATAAAAGAAATTTTACATTTATGTTTCTAAAAATCGCAAAAATATTATTTAACAAAGCACAGTATAAAGTGTGTTCTCATTTTACTATAGAAACAGGTATGGTAGAACAACTAGAAAGAACACATAATCAAAACAAATAGGTTACTTCAAAATTATCTTATAACATATCACACAGAAATAATATAAAGCACTCTAAAACTGATTGCTTCTATTTCAAATACTTTTCTGAACTCTACTGTCCACAGAGCAGATAAACTTCCATTGACAACCTATTTACAAATTATTTGAGATACTTCATCACTGTAGGAATATTTCAAGTCCCATTGTACTTTCCATCTGTTCCACTCAGGTTTAACTGGCTAAAATAAAAATAATTGTTCAAAGTCTCCTCAAAAACTAAAAACATCAAATAAACATTAGGTAGTGATGTTTAAGATTTTAAGATTTTAAAATTATTGAATACCCTCAAATTGTCCTAGAACTTCTACTCGATAACGGGCAGTTATCTCAGATGTAGTTTTCAAGCCTTTTTCATTTCAGAAATGTTCTTCAAGGAAGCTCTGAAATGAACAAAACGGAATTGCTCTGTTTGAAGATAGGGTCCCTTTACAGCCTGTATTTCTTCCTTTGTCCCTGCACCACCTAAGATCCTTCATAGGGCAGCTCCGAGTATAGCAGGCAAACGGTCTACGTCAAATGTGTGTGTTTATTCAAAACGTCGATAGTCACCACTCTTAACTACACCTTCCAAATTCACCTCTTTTTTTTTCTTTTAATATTTATTTATTTTTGAGAGAGAGAGAGAGAGCACAAGTAGGAGAGGGGCAGAGAGAGAGGGAGACACAGAATCCGAAGCAGGCTCCAGGCCCCGAGCTTCAGCACAGACCCCGACACAGGGCTCGAAGTAACGAACTGTGAGATCGTGACCTGAGCTGAAGTCGGACGCTTAACCGACTGAGCCACCCAGGCGCCCCCAAACT
Source organism: Lynx canadensis (assembly GCF_007474595.2). NCBI lineage: Eukaryota > Metazoa > Chordata > Mammalia > Carnivora > Felidae > Lynx > Lynx canadensis. Next base: position 34,756,088 of record NC_044308.2, on the reverse strand, counting down.
CATCTCTTAAAGTGTGATCCAGGAATGGTTGAGAACCTCATGTCATATTCCTGAATTCCTTAAACACAGGAATCTATTTTTAAGAGCTTGGTGAAGAATTTGGTGTGTATTTTTCCAATTAAAAAAGTCTCCACTAATCAAACAAGGATTATACTAATGGACTGTCCTCCAACTTGCTTGTTTCACATAATAAACATGTCTTGAACATCTTGACAAGTCACATATATGTAAGTATGGAGAATTTTCACATTCTAAATGATAATTTCTAAAGATTTACAATTGTCTATGATCAGAGAAAACGAAGACTTCTTAAAAGAAGTAAAAAACAAATGCTTTAGTTTTTCTGTTTTTGTTATTTCAGGTACCCTACATTGATTTTAGAATTTAATGTCGGGCAGATTATGACATTAAATTTGTACCGGCAGATACCTTAATGGGAAACACCTCTGGTTTGGGGTTTGGAAGAAATTGCCAAATTTCTAAATGTTTTCATGTTTTAGAAATATTTAATAACTATTAAAAGCAATTTTGAATGTTTCACATTCTATTTTACATCAGTCAAATAGCTGCAAAGACTAATTTAAATTTGGCATGGAATAATAAGTAGTTTCCATATTAATTAGGATGCTTTAAGTATTTTGCTTTTACAGTCAAATTCTTATTTATCATAAACTATTCTAAATGTTGTATTTTATTATGCAAATGGAATTAAAACATTTTGTTCTGATTTTAATGGAATGCTGACATAGTCAACAGGCTTTTTGAATAATACTTTCTCTATTTGAGAAATGGAGCTTCAAGTCCAGTATCTTTATTATCATCTGAACGGAGAACTGTACTTTTTATTTATATTGAGGTGATTATTCTAATCCTACTTAATAAACGCTGACGCTGGTAACTTTTTGGCTGACGGTGACACGAGGCACGACCTTTGCTAAAGGCAGGGCTGGGAGCTGTGCATCACATGAGTCTCAGCTCCCTGGCTCTCCCCCGGTCACTGATGAGTGACCCCTTAAGTATTGTGAGGGGTATAGGGGTGACCCATAGATATTATGCTGTTTCTCTGACTTTCAAGGATGCGGAAAATGTTTTACAGTGGGCAGCTCTGAGATCCAGAAGAGTTGCGGTGCTTTGAAATCATTCCCCGTCGGAGCTGGGAGACGAATTTGAATGGGTGGCTCTCAGGGCTAAGTGTCTTAGGCAGATTGTCTTGAAGATTGTCTCTTTTGAGTGTGGCAGTACCCTACTTGAGAACCACGCCTATATTGTGAACAGATTAAGAAGAGTGAGGTTTTCATACGGAGTCTTATAAACATCTACCTCTAAAGGAAAAAAAGGCGTTTTTCTTGAGGTCAAAATCTCAAATTTTATATAAGACTCCGTCTAATTCAGTTTTTAATTTGCACAGTATTTTTCCCATATTTAAAAACATTTGTTAGTCTATTTGCTTAGATGTGTTTATAAAATATACTTTGTTATATACAGGATATTTGGGTTTTTTTTTTAATTTTTTTTTCAACGTTTTTTATTTATTTTTGGGACAGAGAGAGACAGAGCATGAACGGGGGAGGGGCAGAGAGAGAGGGAGACACAGAATCGGAAACAGGCTCCAGGCTCCGAGCCATCAGCCCAGAGCCCGACGCGGGGCTCGAACTCCCGGACCGCGAGATCGTGACCTGGCTGAAGTCGGACGCTTAACCGACTGCGCCACCCAGGCGCCCCGATATTTGGGTTTTTTAAAGGAACATCTTTTATACCTCAATCACAGCCGTGTACTTAAAAAAAAAAAAAAAAAATTGGCCACAGTCCGTAAACAGAACCAAGCCACACCCAGAGGCCAATTCCTACAAATATGTAATTTGCTTGGGCTTTTCCAATAACACAGATATACCACAGCCTCACACATGTAATGTGTTTTTCTTTTCTCGCAACTCTTCCTGAAATTATCATTAATGTGTTAGGGAAAGATGAGTTTGTTTGTGTTTTTTTTTTTTTTTTTTTAATTTTTTTTAATGTTTATTTATTTTGAGACTGAGAGAGACAGAGCACGAATGGGGGAGGGGCAGAGAGAGAGGGAGACACAGAATCGGAAGCAGGCTCCAGGCTCTGAGCCATCAACCCAGAGCCCGATGCGGGGCTCGAACTCACGGACCGTGAGATCGTGACCTGAGCCGAAGTCGGACGCCCAACCGACTGAGCCACCCAGGCGCCCCAGTTTGTTTGTGTTTTTAATGTTTATTTCTTTATTTTGAGAGAGAGAGAGAGAGAGAGAGAGGGGCAGAGAGAGAGAGAAGCCCAAGCAAGCTCCACGCTGCTCCACCTGGGGCTCAGTCTCACAAAACATGAGATCACAACCTGAGCCAAAATCAAGAGTCAGACACTTAACTGACTGAGCCACCCAGATGCCCCAAGATGAGTTTTTAAATAGGCTTAGGAGTACAAGAGTGCCTGGCTGGCTCAGTCGGTGGAACATGCAACTCTTGATCTCAAGGTTGTAAATTCGAGCCCCACGCTAGGTGCAGAGATTACTTAAAAATAAACTTTGGGTGTACCTGGGTGGCTTAGTCTGTTGAACGTCCAACTCTTGATTTCAGCTCAGTTCATGATCCCAGGGTCATGGGATCGAGCTCCACACTGAGCGTGGAACCTGCTTAAGATTTTCTCTCTCTCTCCCTCTGCCCCTCACCCTTACTCATGCTCTCTCTCTCTAAAATAAAAAATAAATAAAATAAAATCCAAATAAATTTTAAAAATAGACCTAGGACTCTATAGGCCAATTTTTAAAGCTTCATTATTTCTCAAGTGAGAGCATATGGAAAATACAAAAGAAAGTTTTAAAAATAGCCTAGCATAAACGAATTTACTCAATAGCAATAAAATTTATTATATTTTACATTTTTTTCTGGTTTCGGCATCCTCGTCTGGATTATGATAACCTACTAATGGTCTCCTTGCTTCCACCCTTGTCCCCCACTCCCTACAGTTATTCTCCACACAGCAGTCAGAATACGTTTTAAAACAAGTCAGATTATGTCACTCCTTTGCTTAAAACCCTCTAGTAGTTGTATTGTTGCCACAAATATTGAACCTAGAAGTAATAATCAGGAAGCAAAAAAACCCAATACATGGGATGTTCTATAAACAAAAACAAAAACAAAAAAACAAAACAAAACAAAACAAAACAAAAAACTGATCTGCTAAACTCTTTAGCCTGGGATCCAAATACAATCCAAAACCATTACCCAAACATGATCCAGACCCCAAGAGATCACGGATTTAATCTCCTTCCACCTTCTCCCCTTTGTTCACTTGACTTCAATCTTTATTTCAACAATAACCAAATTATGGAAAGAGCCTAAATGTCCATCAACTGATGAATGGATAAAGAAATTGTGGTTTATGTACACAATGGACTACTACTTGGCAATGAGAAAGATTGAAATATGGCCTTTTGTAGCAACGTGGATGGAACTGGAAAGTGTGATGCTAAGCGAAACAAGTCATACAGAGAAAGACAGATACCATGTGTTTTCACTCTTACGTGGATCCTAAGAAACTTAACAGAAGACCATGGGGGGGGAAATAAAAAAAAAAGTTAGGGAGGGAGCCAAACCATAAGAGATTCTTAAAAAGTGAGAATACACTGAGGGTTGATGGGAGGTGGGAGGGAGGGGAGGGTGGATGATAGGCATTGAGGAGGGCACCTGTTGGGATGAGCACTGGGTGTTGTATGGAAACCAGTTTGACAATAAATCTCATATAAAAAAAAAACTTTATGGCTTTCCTGTCTGTAAAACATGAAGACAACAAATGCAATCCCATATCAAGGCTTTTTTAACAAGCCCTCTGCCTGGCATTATTAATAATCAGAGGAAAAGGCAAAAATGTCCATTCTCCCACAAAAGTGTTATTATTTCATCACGTATCAGTTTTCTATTGCTGCAAAACCAAACAGTGATTTAAAACAGCGACCATTTACTATTGCTCACAAGTCTGCAGGTCAACTGGGCAGTTCTGCTGTGCCGGGCCAGACTGAGTAATCTCAGGCCCACACAAGCCTCTACTACCACCTGCCCAAGGGTGTTGGGGCCTGGCTGGTCTAGGATGGTCTCTTTCCCATGTCTGGTGAGTGGCTTGCCGACAGGGCAAAAGCAGCAACTGCTAACCATCAGTGTGGCATGGGCTCGCTCATAAGAGAGAACAGAAGCATGAAAAATCTTTGATACCCAGACTCAACATCATTTCCAACACCTTCTATTGTCCAAAGCACAACCTAGACTCAAGAAGCAGGAAAACAGATAGTCACATTGCAGCCTGTGGATACAAGGAAAGGTACAGAATAGGGCCATTTTTGTAATCAATCTACTATCATGACAAAAGCACTTTTTTAAAAATTCTGGTTCACCTAAGTGGTGGAAAAATGGAAAATGCAAAGGACTACAGAAACTATACTTTGCTATGACGACATATAAGGCAGGGTTTCTCAACCTTGGCATTATTGACATTTTGAACCATGTTAAGTTTTTGTTGCAGAGGGACTGTCCTATGCATTATAAGAGTGTTAGCAGCATCCCTGGCATCTTCCCACTAGACATCATAGTACCCCCCAAGCTGTGACAACCAAAAATGTCTCCAGACATTGCCAAATGTCCCCACGGGAACAAAGGTGCCTGCAAGTTGAGAACCGCTGCCATAAAGAGATGAATTAAAGCAAAAATAATTTGGTCTTATCATTTGCAATATAAACCAATGTTGCTTTAAAAGTTTGTTCAAATGATTCTAAAATGCAAACTTTATAGATGTGTAAGATATACCAAATTCTCAAGTGGCTACATATTAAAAACTCAAAATTCAAAAAAAATAAATAAAAAAACTTCAAAATTCCACTGATGATAGAGTCCTGCTAATTTATATAATTTAACCAAAAATTTTGCCATATTTTTGAAATCAATAGGAAAGATAACTGTGTCAGAAGTTCAACTAAATTGATACTATTGGCTCTAGAATTCGGTTTGAGATGTGTATCTAAGCCCCAGGGATTCTCTCCCTCCCTCTGCCTCGCCCTTTCATGAACTCTCTCTTTCTCAAAATAAACCAATAAACATTTTTAAAAAATAGATAGGGGTGATGTTAAAAAAAAAAAGTAAGCACAACCAATCAGAATCAGAATATTCCCTGGACAATAAAAAAAAAAACAAACAACATAACACTTTAGAAAAGGTAGCAATCACAGTCATGTGATATTTGCTGATCTAAACTATTTTCACAATACTTACATTACTAAGATACTATACACAAATCAAACTACTTCAACTGCCTAAGAAATTTTATGAATCTTTATAAACTGAATATTCTTACATTCATGTATAAATCTGTGATCACAGTGGCCAAGTCAAGTCACCAAGAACCAATTTAAAGAACCAATACACAAGAACCAATTTAAAGAACCAATACCAAGAAAAATACACAAGAACCAATTTAAAGACCCTCGCTGTAGATTCTCTGGGCAAAAAAAGAATAGTTTCTCCTTCAGAGAAAAGAAGATGGGGTAACTTGCTAATCAAATGAGGCACCAATGAGCAAAGCCAGGACCAGGATTAAGGGAGAGATTTGCTTAGGGTACCAAATTTAAGAAGGGACTCATTCAGGATCAGGAAATGAGCCAAAATAGGAGGCAAGAGCCTGTTGTTTTAATCTCACCTCCCACTCAGCAGGAATTGCACGAAGCAGAAAACAGCACACTGATTCCCACATGCCCAAGGTCTGTCCTGTTCTAAGCCATGATGGCACTTGCCACCCCACTCATCATCTGCGTCCCCTCAAAGAACCACAGGGTCTGCTTAGCCTGTTAGGAGGGATGGTACCAAACAGGGACAGGGGAACTCAGCAGGAAGAGTCACCTATAAGCACACACTCAGAACACTTAAAAGTTTTGAAATTGTGAAGGAGGAGAAGTCAGGCATTCCAGAAAGCTCCCGAAACTGTCCTTTATAAAGTTGGCCTGGTGTTTAAAAGTGGTTTGTAGGGGCGCCTGGGTGGCTCAGTCGGTTGGGCGGCTGACTTCGGCTCAGGTCACGATCTCGAGGTCCGTGAGTTCAAGCCCCGCGTCGGGCTCTAGGCTGATGGCTCAGGGCCTGGAGCCTGCTTCCAATTCTGTGTCTCCCTCTCTCTCTACCCCTCCCCCGTTCATGCTCTGTCTCTCTCTGTCTCAAAAATAAATAAAACGTTAAAAAAATAAAATAAAATAAAAAATAAAATAAAAGTGGTTTGTAATTTTCAAGCACGTGCGTTCACACTTGAAATGGAAATGTTGCCATTTTAGGCATTTATTTCCAATTACTGCTATTTAACTGAATCAGTGTTATCACCCAGGGACGATGACAAGCAATAGTACCCTAGGTGGCTGGCAATGTTGGTTTTAATAAATCAGTCCGACTCCAGGATAACTCGGAGGATACGGTCTCATCTCCACGACAACAACATTCCTTCTCTAGCCCTCTTTGAGGAGTATCCACCATGCTGTGCAGTCAGGAGCAGACACAGGAAAGTTGATCTTACAGGTCAGAACCAACAATAACAACAAAAACCCAACAAGACAGGCTCATTGTGTTAAATGAGACACTTCCTTTGTCTTAGGGGTACAGCCCAACCCACCACACCCAAAAGCCTCTCTAATGGACCCTAAGTGTAGTGCCTTCCTCCTCTGTGACGCATCCTTTCCCACGCCATCAGTTCAGCAGCAGGAATGTAATTAGATCTAAGCAATTAGGAAAACTGCTATTCTACTTCCTCAGTTGTGTGTACAGAAAACGCTCTGACTAATAAAAGCTGAACTTACAAGGGCCCTTGCAGTAAATAATGCCTTCACTCTAAGAGGCATGAAGGACTCAAAGTGGCTTGAAGGCAAGCAATAAGAAGTCCTTGCACATCTTTAAAGGCCACACACAAGCGACTTTAAGTCTATCTTTCCAAGCCACTCTTAGACCTCTCTGTGGACTCTCTTTTTCAAAAACAACATGCAGGCCTGTGCGTTCTCCCTGTCAATATAACATGGGCCAGCAAGAGCTGTTTCCCCAGCAAATGAATGAGGTGGCAAATGTTAGGAAATACAGGGCTTTTACCTAATTACCCACAGGTTCTTGCTACCCATGAGCTTCATGATATATTCAGTAGTTAAAAAATTAGGGGGAAAGTTCAGAAGTTTTTCACATGTGACACTTGCCAGCAAGAATCTTTCAAGGCCAATGATTTGTATGTTCCCAGTAATAAATTCCCAAATTAGGTTCCTAGTTTTATATAAATCAGTTCATTATAAATGCTATTAATATAAGTCTATTTTAGGGGCGCCTGGGTGGCTCAGTTGGCTAAGCGTCTGACTTCGGCTCAGGTCATGATCTCACGGTTTGTGGGTCTGTGCTGACAGCTCAGAGCCTGGACCTGCTTCGGATTCTGTGTCTCCGTCCGTCTCTGCCCCTACTCCCTCATGCTCTGTTCTCTCAAAAATAAACAAACGTTAAAAAAATAAGTCTATTTTAGTTACAACAAGTCACATCATGACAAAAAAAAACCAGAAAATAAAAATCTCATAATTCGTAATGATGATCATCTTTGTTATTCCCTGCTGATCTCTTCCCGAGTGAATGTTTTATATGACTACTATCAGGTTGCACCTCTGTTTTTTATTCTGATTTTTTCACTTGTAAGAACTCTATCTCTTCCACAGAACTTCTTCATATGGTTGCAAAATAGTCTTGCATATTAGTTTTCTACTGCTGTGTAAAAATCCCTACAAACTTACAGGCTTGAAAACACTTACTTATTACTTCACAGTTGTGTAGGTTAGAAGCCCAGGTGGGACCAACTGGCTTCTTTGCTTAGGGTCTCCCAAAGCCAAAGTCACCAGCCAGGCTTGGCTCTTACCTGGGGACAAATGCTTCCAGGCTCGTTCAGGTTGTTGGCAGAACTCAGTTCCCTCCAACTGTAGTTCTGTGGCACCTGTCTCCTTGCTGGCCGTCACAGCCTCTCTCCCACAGCTCTTGAAGGCCACTGGCATTCCTTCTCCCACAACCCCGTACCCCCTCAAGGCCAGCAACAACATGACCAGTCTCTCTTGTCCTTCAAAACTCTCTGACTTCCAGTTCTGCTGTGAGCCAGAGAAAAATCTGGTTTTCAAAAGTTCAAGTGATTAGAACAGGTCCACCTGGATAATCTCCTTTTTGGCCGACCCAAAGTCAAGTGATTACAACCTTAAATTACATCTGCAAAATCTCATCTGCCACATAGCAACATAATGGCGGGCATATTTTCTCATCATATTCAAAGTCCTGGGGATGGGGGAGATCGTGGAGGATCATTTTTAGAATTCTGTCTACCACACCTCTGCGTCACAATAGAAAATGTACACTTAACTGTGGGTTGTGGCTGAAAAGCTTGAAGGTTATCTTGCCACTGGATCAGAAAACCTGAAAGGTCCTTTCTAACTCTAAAAATCAAATATTTAAATGTATTAAAGAAATAAAGTGTAAAGTTATTTTAAAACTTGGGGGAAATTACATGAATTCTAAAATTAGTTAAATAAAAAATGAGCTGAAGTTCAAAAAAAGAAACATGTTTTTGCAAAATTGTCACCTCTTTGGGGGCCAGTGTTCTAGTCACAACAAAAGGTTGAACATTTAGGAAATAATGAACCATTAAAGTGGAAATAAAGGTTAGTGCCACTTTAGTGCTAAATCATAATGCCTGGGGAAAACAGAAGCAAAGAACTCTGAAACCAGTGACAATTTCCATAACACAAAACTCCAGTTTGATTCTAAATATGCAGATTGGAGGAGAGGTAAATAGGCCAAATAAAAAACTAGCTCATATATAGATTACTCCATCCAAAGTTCATTAAGAAAAACTAGGACTAAGGATATGACCCTGGGATCAGGCTGGCAGGGCCTCTCAGGAAGGATTCAGCTGACTGACTTTGGTTTAAGATAGTTCCCATCGGCACCACACAAATCAGGTAGGAAGAGGAGGAGAGAGGAAGAGAAAAGAGGAGTAGGAAGAGAAAGAGAAAGAGGGAGGAAAAGAAAAGGAGGAAGAAAAGAAAAGGAGGAAGGGGAGGAAGGGAGGAGAGGCGGGCAGGGGAAAGAGAGGAGAAAAAGAAAGGAGAAAAGAAGAGGGGAGGAAGGAGGAAAGAGAGAGGAAAAGAACCTGACATATAGTCATACTAAATAATATTTTGTTGAATGAAAATACAATGTAACAGATCATAAATACGTTTGTGGCCTTCAGGAAATTCTTCCCCCTAGGCAGAGAAGAAAGTCTTTCTAATCTCAGCTACTCTTGAGCTAAAATTCTGGGGCAGTCTGCAAGGGAGCTGGATAACAGCTCCTAGAAGTGACACAAAAAAATTGAGGCAGGCAATAAAACTGTGAAGACCAAATCTGTTAAATAGTGGGGGAACTGAACTGTGCTGAAATTTTAGTCTCAAAGTAATTATAACCTATACAGTGGCAAATATATAAGTAGCGTGTCCCTCAATAGAATTCCAAAATCTTGTCTCCAGCAAAAAAAAAAAGAGGAAAAAAAAAAAAAAAAAAAAAAAGAGCCAGGATCCTGCCTATTGGTACTAACAGCAGAAAGAACATGTTGATAGCTGTGAGAGATACCCCTGGAATGAGAAGCCTGTGACGGTCAGAAATACAAAATACTAGCCATAGTTTCAACTCTGCCCTTTTCTCCACAGCCTGCAAAGTAGTCATTCATTGTGTTACCCCAGGAAAGTTCAGTGGGGAAAAATATGCATTTTGTAACCTGACAAAGACTTCTCCCTTGCAAGTGTATTTTTAAATTCAGCTAACCAACTCAAAATCCCCTTGTACAAAAACAAAAGTTGTACTTTTCTTAGTCTTATTCTCTATTCATGCAAACATTAGAAAAAAGCAATTCAAATTAGAATTCAGAAGGTCTTTTCATTCCACATAAAACAATAAACTTTACTCTTCACCCCATCAAGACGTGAGCAATGCTTTCTATATTTTCGGAATAGGATCAGTACAATTTTAGGTACACCTAACAAAAACTAATGTAATTGTTTTAACTGACAGATAACAACCACTGCTGAAATTTCTATTTACATTGTTGTACAGCTTCCAAAATGTTGGCATTCTTTTTAGTTACCTATAATCTCTGATAGGGTAGAAAGGCAAGTAAAATCATCCCCACCTTACAAGAGAAAGAATTGGAACTTCCGAAGTAACTTGCCCAAGGTCACAGAGCTTTTCAATCGCAGCGCCTAGACTCAAACCAAGATTTTCGGGCATCTTCTTAATCCTGATCTTTTGCCTATAGAATATCTCTACTTATATGGTATGACACTAAAATGAAAGATGCTTCTAAAACTGCATCACATTTTCCTTCTATTTACACAAGGAAAAGGAAAATCATAGAATAATTTATGTCAAACAAAAGCATTGATTTTGATAAAAATTCTTATGAAATAGACCAATATAAGAAACCAAAAGCAACAATACAAGAAATAAAAAAAAAAAAAGATATAATGCCCTTCTGCATCTCTTGATACAGTCTTTAAAGTCTAGATTGTCTGATATAAGTATGGCTACTCCGGCTTTCTTTTGTTGAACATTAGCATGATAGGTGGTTCTCCATCCCCTTATTTTCAATCTGTAAGTGTCTTTAGGTCTAAAGTGGGTCTCTTATAAACAGCATATAGATGGGTCTTGTTTTCTTATCCATTCTGTTACCCTACGTCTTTTGACTGGAGCATGGAGTCCACTGACGTTTAGAGTGAGTACTGAAAGATGAACTTACCGCCATTGTGATGCTTGTAGAGTTGGAGTTTCTGGTGGTGTTCTCTGGTCCTTTCTAATCTTTTGTTGCTTTTGGTATTTATTTATATATATATATTTTTTTTTTCATCTTTTGCCCCCTCAGAGAGTCCCCCTTAATATTTCTTGCAGGGCTGGTTTAGTGGTCACAAACTCCTTTAAAATATCAGTATTATATCATAGATAAGAAGATATCTTATCCTTAAGTGATGGATGCTACAGTATTTAAAAGTAAAGTATATAAAAGGTAAAAGTATATAAAGGTAAAATTAAAGGTAAATATATATGCAACTCTCAAGAGACTTAATGAAAATGTGTGTATATATTACATATAGATAGAGCAAATACAGCAGAATTTTGACTCTTGAATCGTAGTGAGCAAGTAGGTCCTAATCCACTGTACTATTTTATATTTCAAATTTTCATAATAAAAGTTGGAGAAAACTTTTATTAGCACAAATTAGATATGTGCTCAAAATCCGTGCTTATAAAGATTATTAGAATAGCAAATTAAACTTTCAAAAGTATTTTGCAAATAGCATCATCAGAATATTGAGCTATTCATCCAAACTGGTTATAAATCAAGCTCACTTTAAAACAATGCCAACTTGCCGGCCTTCAAGAAGACACAGGCGGTGTTCTAGCACACAATTACCTCTGGTCAGGGACTATGCCTCCCACACACTGCATCATGCCCTGGGGGACTCACTGGGGCTCGCTGAGGGCCAGCAAGCAAGGGCTCTTGTCTGTTGACTGTGACTTTAACAAGTCACAACTTCTCTGGGTCTCAGATAGCAGCATGTCTCTAACAGTGCCCTCCTCTCTCTCCCTTACAGCACTGTAAGGATTTGGGCCCTCGGGGATTCCTGCCTACACTACGGCGGCAGCCTCATGAACCATCCACCCGCCTGCGAAGCTTGAGCCCCTACAATCCCTCCTAAACAGGCCTATCAAGTAATCCATCCGAAGCACAGTTGATCGTGTGATTCCCAAATTCTGAATACACGGGACAAAGTCCAACACTCTTAAAATACGGCGTGTTTTAAGCCATTCTGAGATTTAGTCCCAACTTCCCCTCCTGCCTATCTCCTACTCAATCCCCCACCTATTATTACTCATTCTAGGAGCCACCAAAGCTAAACTGACAAACCAACTGCCCTCTTCCCCCACTCTTGACATTTTTCTGCTCCGTGCCTTTGCTATCTTGCTGTTGCCATTGGAGAGCAGTTGTCTTCCTTTCCTGGATCACATAAGCAACTGCTTAATGGGTACAGGGTTTCCTTCTGGGGTGACGAAAACGTTCTGGAACTAGACAGAGATGGCAGTTACACAACACTGGGAACACCCTATATGACACCGAGTTGTTCACTTTGTGACTGATTAACTTTGTGTTGTGTGACTCTCACCTCCAAGTTTCAAAAAAGCAGCAGCAGCAGCAGGCTCATCCTGCAGGAAAACACCTGCACCGACTCCTCAGCCCCAGACGGGATCCGCACGGAGACTGCAGAGACCCATTCCCCTGTCACAGCAGTTAGTACTTTGTAGCATGTGTTTAAAGAATTCCCCCACCCGACTTCCAGCCTCCTATCTTCCTCATCTTCTCATCCCTCAGAAACATTGTTTGTTTGGTTTTTTAATAAGTAAAACATAGAGACACCACTTATATCCTTAGGGGCAAGAGACTGGAGCAGATGGTCCTTTGAAGATCCAGATCTAAAAGTCCACAAGGGCATGTATTAATTGGAAAGGAAAAGATCAGGAAAGACTGCCGTTCAGCTGGTTATAAGGGTAAAAATGGAAAGACCTTTGGTGAGATTTTTCAGTTCGTAATAATAAGAACTAACATTTATTGAGTTCTTAACTTTAATTAATAATCCCACTTTCCAAATGAGGAAACAAATATATTTAAGTAACTTGTCCAAGGTCACAAAGGGGCAGCAAGATTCAAACCCAAGTGGGCGGACACACTGCCCTGCCTCCATACTGCCTCAGACAAGGTTTCAAGAGGTATGTATGAAGTGGACATTCTTGGCCCACAATTTGGCTTTTCTGAGGCTAAGAAAACACTCCCTTTTCCACATTTATCTACTTAGCCATTGCCATGATGTCGATATTCATAAGAGTGCTTTTTAAATATAAAATGTTAATTTGTCAAACCTTGACACATAGCATAAGGTCAGTATTAAAAACGTATCATCCTCCCCCGCCAAGAAAGTATATACCCTAGGGTACACACTTGTGTGCACACACCTCCAGCTAGTAAGCCCACAATTTTTAGTTCTACTGGATTCTCAGATCTTGCTTCACCAATTTGTCCTCCAAAATATTTAAAACCAAGAATGCTAGGATAATATGTTGGGGCAAAGACACACACACACACACAGACACACACACACACGCAAAAGCAAAAAGGGATAATATCACAAAATATGACAAAGTAGAATTCGAGACAAAAGTTGAATAGGACAAATTAAAGACTTTTATACCACTAGTTACACTCCACAGTGAATGTAAAAAAATCCAAGATTCTTAATGTATCAATTATCACAAAATTAAGTACAAAAACTAAAAGTGGCAATAAGCCTAGAAATATGTTCACACTCCCTAGCAATCAAAAACACAGATTAAAGCTGTAATTTTTTTTCCGATCAGGTCGACAAATGGGTTTAAAATGATAGTGGCCCATTTTGGAAGGGTGTAGTGAATGCAACAATTTCTACACTGCTGGAAGGAACACAAATTGGTTTTGAGACTTAGCATAAAAGGCCTTCCTTCCCTCTAAACCTTCCTCTCTCTCATTTTTCTTCGGTACATACATGGTTTAAGATTCAAATGCCATCACTTGGAAATTCTATCAGTTCACATGGTTAAAAACATGAGTTCCGGAGTCAGGTTACCTGATGTCCACTTATTAGCTATGACACCTTAGGCACGCAAATTACTTAATTTTGTCTGTAAAATGACAGCAATTGTACCCACTCCTTAGGGTTGCTGTCAGATTAAGTAAACCATGCAAAACACTTTAAACAATGCCGGGACATACACGCTCAGTACGTATTGCCTATTGGCACTTGGATTTCTTATCAATAATTTCTTTTACATAATTGACTAGTATTTGCTAAGTATTCCTGGTGGGACATTTGTATCTGCTCAAATCATTTCAAATTACTTATAATTTTAAGTACAAAGCTTATCAGAATCAAAGATGATCCAAAAAATGATACATGTATCATCACTGTTATCAAGATAATTAAATTCTGATTGAATAATAAAGAGGCAATATGCAATCTTTAAAAAGAGCATGACCAGTGGCTTATGGCATAGTAAAAAGCATTGCAGGTGACTTATTTATTCTTTATCTTCAACTGTATTTTGTTTTCTATACTGAACATGTAATGACTCTTAGGGCACGGGGAGGGGAAGGTTTTTAAAACAATAGGCAGTTACTTATCTTGACTGTTTCAGTCATACACTTATTCTCCCTCCAGGGCACTTACTTGCCAGGTCTGATTCGATTATACAGTTCATCCCATCTCATCCTTCACCACAGCTTTAGTAACTATCATGGCTCATCTTTTGCACATCACTTTGGAGACTATACCATTCTGAAATAAATTCACCAATGTTCTTAATAGTCAAGACTTCCGAGGCTAACAAAAATCCAACACACAAAACCGTTTTTGTGACTGCAAAAGGGTAATTCTTTTCTTGTCTTTTTGTGTTATATATTTAAGCCTAGAAGAGAAAAGCTATATAAAGCTTTTAATTATTTTACGATTCAGAATAAGGAGGCATCAAGTGTATATTATCCTGCCATTCTGTTTATAATTTCAGGAAGTGCATTTCAACCATCATTTTTTGGCAAGTTTCCTACAGAAATCAATTTGATCGCTCTTATATAACTAAGCTCAAGCAGGTGGAAATGTTCGACAATTTATTATATGCCTTAGGTGTCAAGGCAAATGTTTGCATGATTGCTAACAGGACACTTAAGTCTTCTAATATGATAGAGATGAAACAGAGGAGTTGTAATGTTTAAGTTTAATATTCTTGGATGTAGATTTCTTTACCAAGTATGTTGCCGGCTATTAGCTCATTCTAAGCAGGAAAGAAAAGAAGGATAAACTTGTTAACTCCTACCCATACAATAATTTCTTCACATGAAATTTTACCAATTGAGAAATCTGTCTGAACAAGGACTTAAACTTGTCAAGGAACTCAAATTCTTTATTATTAAGAGAGAGAGAGAGAAAGATAGAGAGAGACAAACAGACAGCATGAGCAGGGGAGGAGCAGAGCAAGAGAGGGACACAGAATCCGAAGCAAGCTCCAGGCTCTGAGCTGTCAACACAGAGCCCGACGCGGGGCTCGAACTCACAAGCTGTGAGACCAGGGCCCGAGCCGAAGTCAGACTCTCAACGGATTGAGCCACCCAGGCGCCCAGGAATTCAAATTCTTAATTCAAGTTAACAAAAAAGAAAAGCTTTCCTTTATTCCCCTCTAGCTGCCACCCTCCAGCTCCTCACTCTGAAATTTTCATCCGTACCTCATCTGCGCCACCCTCTATGGTAACACCAAGGGTTCCTTTCCACATCTGATGCTCCCTCAATGCACTATGGAATTTCCACAGCTCTACACCACTGCGTTTGCTGTTCTTTGGCCTGGACAACCCTTCAAACTGTCTATCTGGCCCAGGCTCAAGCTTCACCTTTTCACCTCCTCCTCCTCCACCCTACACATCTGTGCACCCACAGCAATTTATATACACCTCTATCACTCCCTGGCTTTTAACATACTGTATTATATGTCTGGCTCTTAAAACTTTTGAAGGCTGTGGCTAGATCTTTCTCATTACGGAATTTTTAGGACATACACAAAATACAATAGTATCACAAAAGTAAATACAACAGTATCATGAACCAGCCAACTACAACAATGAATTCATGACCAACCCTGTTTCAACTCTACCCCCTACTACTCACTTCTCCCATCCGCCCACTCACAGATTATTTGGAAACAAATCCCAGACTTCACATCGTTTCATCTGTAAACAATATACTTCTAAATGTTTCTCTGAAAGATAAAAACTCTTTGCAAACATAACCACATCGCTACCATTATCACATTTAAATCTTTTTAGGTAATGGTCCACAATGCCATCACTTATCCCGGTGGTGTTTACATTGCCTCATTTTATTTTATGATTAATCAGGGTCCAAATGAAGTCTATCATTGCAATTGGTTAATATGTCTCCTAAATCTCTTTTAATCTCCAGATTTCTCCATTTTTTTTTCTTATTATAATTTACTTTTGAAGAAACTAAGCCATTTGTTCTAAGAGTTTCCCATGATCACAATTACATTCACTGCATCCCCATGTTGCTCTATACCTGTATTTTCTGTTAAATGGAGGCTCTTCGGGCAAGACTATTCATAGGTAGTAATGAATATTTCTATCGGGAGAAATAGACAACAACCCATCTGGTTGTCTTTCCCTTGAGACCTTAGTAGCCACTGATAATCACTGTCTGTGCTCTAGATCCATCAATTCATAGGAGCTGGGAAACTGTGACATATACCATTCCATCATCCCAACTTCATCTATTAGCTGGGATGAAAACACCTTGTATAAAAAAGAAACCTCCCTCATCAAATACTTGGTTGGCTTAAGGAAAAGTATCATACTTCATTCTTTGTCTTTATTTTCTGGTTCTTAAAAGAATACATCGGCTCCCTAACATCCTCCAAAAGTGACAAGTTTCTCTTTGTTTTGTAATCATTATTATGAATGCACAGATTTAAAGACTAGTACACTGCCACATTATCCTTATTGATGATGGAACTGTCCCAGCACTGGCCACATGGGAACCTCTTCAAGTTGGCTCCTGAGTCCGAACCTTTGATAGCCTCCTTGCTTTCTAGTGTGACAGAGGATTCCAGGCTCCACTTACGCATTTTCTGCTTCCAACTTGGAATTACCTATTTCTTCACAGAGGACTTAATTATAATTCACTCTTGAGCCTAACTTATGTGTTCCATCAACGTTTTCCAAACTAAATAGGGTCCAATTCCTGAACTAATAATTTTAAATTCGAAAAATGTGGATCGTGCACAATAAACAAAGATTTACAATCATTATTTCACTCTTATTAATAAGCAATTAAGGGGCGCCTGGGTGGCTCAGTTAAGCGCCTCTTAGTTTCCGCTCAGGTCATGATCTCACAGTTCAGGG
Source organism: Lynx canadensis (assembly GCF_007474595.2). NCBI lineage: Eukaryota > Metazoa > Chordata > Mammalia > Carnivora > Felidae > Lynx > Lynx canadensis. The sequence goes on along the minus strand of NC_044308.2, from coordinate 34,739,021 downwards.
GATCAACCCCTGCCCCCCCCCCCGACCCCCACCCCATCAGGCTCTGAGCTGACAGTGCAGAGCCTACTTGGGATTCTCTCTCTCTCTCCCTTGCTGTCTGCCCCTCCCCACCCTCTCGCAAAACAAATAAATAAACTTTTAAAAAAAGAAGTAATTAAAATCCTTAACTACTCAGGTCCCTGAGTGGCTCAATCAGTTAGGCATCTGACTCTTGATTCTGGCTTAGGTCACGAGCTCACAGTTTGTGACTTCAAGCCCCACATTGGGCTCAGCAAGGACAGTGCAGAGCCTGCTTGGGATTCTCTCTCTCCCTCTCTTATCCTCCCCCACTTGTCCTCTCTCTGTCTCAAAATAAATAAATAAACTTAAAAAAGAAATCCTTAACTACTCATCATTTAAGTTCTTGAATTCCCTGTGTACTAACTCAACTGTCTGCTTTAGTATTATAATAAAATTCAGCAATTCAAATAAGCATGATCACCTGGAGTTAAAATCAAAAGTATAAAAATAGGGCTTCTTTACTGTGATCTTCCTTCAAGAACCACAAGAAATGCAATGCAGGGATAACTCTAGGAAATTGTCTGAACAAAACTTTAATTAAGCTAAGCGTTTTTAATTAAAGGTTGGCATCCTGGGGGCGCCTGACTGGCTCAGTCATGAAGCATGCAACTCTTGATCTCAGGGTCGTGAGTTTGATCTCCAGTTGGGTGTGGAGATTACTTTAAAAAATAAAATAAAATCTTTAAAAGAAAACAACAAAAATAAAGGTTGGTATCCTAAATGAAACTGAGTAAACAATGCTCAATTAAGTATCATGAGTTTAAATGTAACAATTTGTGATCTTAATTCTTACTATTCACATTACCCAAAAATCATTGTTATAATATAATGTTAACATCTTTTCAAATGTACTACAAAACAGAAAACGCTTCTCAAAATCATAACTGAGGCAAAATTTAATCTTTTATACTTTCTAAACATCTCATACTTGTGTTCTTAGTGGGAATCAAAAGATTTTTGAAGATATTTTTCAGTTGCTGTATCTGTACTCTAAATGTGTTTAGAAATACCAATATTTTTCAGGTTACTGAGATATTAACAAGATGCTTTAGAACGTATTGGTTGCTCATTCATAAAATTCATTGCCCCCAAATCAGAGTAGCCTAGAGAAACAGCAGAAAACTAACTGCAGAACCTCCCATCTCAGAGATAACTAACAATCAGCATTTACTCTACTACAAATGATAAGTATAAGTACAGTTTAAGTGGAACCCCCTTCCAAAATGTCTGTTAACAGTATTGGTTACTGTGACTGGTCTGGAAATACAGTCTCTTAATTTTAATTACTCAATTTTCCTAGTCTGAACTAGGTGAAAACGGAATAGTCTATTCTCACTGTACACATAATTGTATACATAATTGTACATATAATTGCATATGTAATTGACTAGATTTGAAATAGCATTTACAGTCATTCAATTATCCCTTTCAGAAATCTGAAGCTCCAATTTAGTGATTAAGATAAATGTCAACAACAAAAATAGTTTTATTTTATGATTAAAAGATGCAGCTATCTCCAGATTCATCTAGTATAGGACAAACTCTCAAACGTATTTTACCCACAATTTATAATTATGAACTACATTTATATATATATATATATATATATATATATATATATAAACATAACCACTGTTGAGTGAACTCTAAACTCATTGGCATATTTATAACCAGGGTACTATTCAAAATATTTTAAATGACTTTTTCTTTTTTAATAATTTTTTTTTAACGTTTATATTTATTTTTGAGATAGAGAGAGACAGAGCATGAACGGGGGAGGGTCAGAGAGAGGGAGACACAGAATCTGAAACAGGCTCCAGGCTCTGAGCTGTCAGCACAGAGCCCAATGCGGGGCTCGAACTCACGGACCGCGAGATCATGACCTGAGCCGAAGTCGCTGCCTAACCGACTGAGCCACCCAGGCGCCCCTTAAATGACTTTTCTACATATAACTTAGCATGTTAAGCTAATAATCTGTATTTCACATACTATAAATATTTACATACCTCAGTCTATTGTTAATGCATCTCTTTCAAATAAATAACCTTAAATAAATACAAGAAGAAAAGATTTATGAAATACACATGTTAAGATTTTCTTCCTCAAATCAAAGTTGTGCAGAGAACATTATGATGATTACCATGATAATTAAATGACTGCTTTAGGGGCGCCTGGGTGGCGCAGTCGGTTAAGCGTCCGACTTCAGCCAGGTCACGATCTCACGGTCCGTGAGTTCGAGCCCCGCGTCAGGCTCTGGGCTGATGGCTCAGAGCCTGGAGCCTGTTTCCGATTCTGTGTCTCCCTCTCTCTGCCCCTCCCCCGTTCATGCTCTGTCTCTCTCTGTCCCAAAAATAAATAAACATTGAAAAAAAAAAATTAAAAAAAAAAAAATGACTGCTTTAAGATTCAAATTAGGTAATCATGGGGGTAAAAGGGAGGGGGGGGAAGCAAGATATATATACATATACATATATATATATACACATATACATATATATATATATATATATATATGCCTTACACCAGATTATTCTATATGGATCAAACACTTATATGTTAAACATGAAGCAAATTAAAAAACTAAAAGAAATTAGGTAGATTTTTTTTTTTTGCTTAATATTACAGAGTAAAAAGATGAAAATATAATGTAAACCTAAAAGTCACAAAAGGTTGATAAACTGAACTGCATAAAAATAACCACTTTCTGCATAGCAAAAGCCACCATAAACAAAGTCCTAAGATGAATAACCAACTAAGAAAAATATTACTCCTACTAAAATGGCTAATTTCCATGACATAAAGTATGTACAAATGAATTTAAAAAAATCAACAACCCAATAGAAAAATGCAAAGGATAAACTGTTCATGAAAAAAGAGAAAAGATCTATTGGGGTTGGATTGGAATAGCATTGAATGTATGGGCCAATTGAAAGTTGATGTTCTTAAGATAATGAGTGTTCCAATCCAAAACATGGTTATTTATCTCCTTATTTAGGTCTTTAGTGATTTTCAATAAAATTTTGTGATTTAAGAAAGAAAGAAAGAAAGAAAGAAAGAAAGAAAGAAAGAAAGAAAAAAGGAAAGAAAGAAAACATGCAGCAGGCTCTTAAAAGCATGGAAAAAATAATTTCTCACACATTGGGTACATGATGTATGGAAGGAAATTTAACATTCTTCACTATTACAAATGCGCGTATCCTTTAACCCAGCAATTCTTTTAGAAACTGATCCTACACACACATGCACACACACACGCACATACACACATAAACTTGAAATATACACAGGTTTATTCATCATTGCATATTACAGCAAGGATCTGAATGGAGAAGCTCTGATTGGGCCTAATTATTTACAATTTAAAAAATGATATAGAATAAGTACAGTATGCTATCATTCCCATAAAGGGTGAATATTTATATTCATATTTGTTTGTATGTGCTACACTCTGAAGGAATATGCAATTAACTGGTAACACCAACAATATATACACGTGTGACCAAATCTGCCTGACATTTGGGATTATGGTATAGATTGAAAGCAAAAGGAATCTATTTCTCCTGTACATTCATTTCATTCTATCTTGGTTTGGTGTTATTCATCATCACACTCATTTATTTTCATTTAAATATTTTACAAAATTTATTCTAATGTCTAACTTAAACAGAAATGCTCACTTTTTCTTTTTTATTATTTATTTATTTATTTATTTTGAGAGAGAGAGAGAGAGAGAGAGAGAGCGCGCGCGCATAAGCAGGGAAGGGGCAAAGAAAGGGAGAGAATCCCAAGCAGGCTCTGCGCTGTCAGCATGGAGCATGAAGTGGGGCTCAAACTCACGAACCATGATATCGGGACCTGAGTTGAAACCAAGAGCTGCATGCTTAACCGACTGAGCCACCTAGGCGCCCCAAAATGTTCACGTTTTCTAAGCAGGCAGATTCTGTCTTTTTTATACTATGTATTTCTCTTTATTTTTATGCTATTTTAAGAAAAAGAATGCTCAGTTTAGTAAATACTAAAGATTTAAGGTTGGAGAGATGCACTTCATGTTCCAAATGTATAAAATGCAAACTGGCAGGCTAATAGCAATAACAATTAAATACTCTGCATTTCTAGAGGAGAAAACAGGATAAAATTAAGGTATAGAAACCTCCCACTGGGATGTGGATCTGTAGCCAAACAAAATGGGAAAATATAGCAAATAAATATAGAAAAGCTTATCTTTTACAAAGCTGAAAGGCAACCTGCACTACAAAAAAGTTTAATCTTTAACTACGGTGACCTCTGATATCACTAAATATTTGTCAATTATTATTTTAAAAAACAACGTGGAGCAAAGAAATCTCTTATGTGCTTATAAAACAAGTCCATGCTTTATTAAACTTCAAATCATCAAGTATCGTGCAATCTATAACTTTCCTTTTTTTTTTTTTAACTGGATATTAAAGAGCCTAGTTTTGCCACAATGTCCTGTTAAGACCGAGTAAAATCATCCCAGAAGTAGGCGAAGAGAAAGCCACAATTCTGAATTAACTCCTAACCAGAAGCAGATTAAATAGTATTCTCATAAAAAGCACATAGAATCATTTAGTACAATTTGTGCCACATTATAAAGGCCCTTTTTAGTAACTCCAAGTGGGCAAACTGGGCAGTTTGGGCATCCCATCTCGTGTACGTTTCTGACTCTTCGCGACTTTCTAAAGCAACCTTTCATTTAATAACGCAGAATTTTGATGACACTGCCATTCTTCTGACTTGCCAAATTATCCAAATCCCAACATCTGCAGTCAGGCTGTTTCTCAAGATTTCTGATCTGCTGCCAACTAGAGAGAGGCCCTGAGTACTCGTGAGCGTGCACGCTGAGGCCGGGCTGCCGAGCGCCGCCCGCCTGTCCCCCCGCACGTCTGTCCCACAGGTGAAGCTCGGCCCCGCAGGACCACCACCTTCCCAGCGTCACCACCACTTCCAGGACCGCTCCCTACGATGCTTTGTCTGCATCTGCGCCCTAGTCCGTCCGCCTCACTCAGAAATTCAGCTTCCCCAGTGATACAGCGACGGCGGCCAGCACCCGACGTCCCCTGGGCCTCGGAGTCTCGGACCCGAGGAGGGTGCGGAGTGCGACGGGCCGGCACCCGGGCCGCTGCCCTGCCCACCCGGATCGTGGGGCGCTAGTCCCCCCCGTCCCGGCCCCCCGCGGGCCCGGCCCGACAGGACGCGCGTGGGGAACCGGGCCAGCCCCGGGCGAGGGGAGGGGCCGGGGTCGCCGGGGAAGAGGGGAGCCAGAAACCCGGGATGCAGGGAGGAGTGGGGCCGATTGAATCCCGGAGCGCCGGGGTTTCATCCAGGAGTTTCGGGGACCTGGGGGTGAGCGGCGGGGGCTGTGCCGTGGCGGCGACGGGGAGGGTCTCCAGGGTCTCCGCGCCGACGCCGAGTCCCGGCCCAAGGGAGGAGGAGTCCCCGGGACGACGGAGAGGGACGAGCTGAGAGGAGGCTGAGCAGGGCGGCGCGCGCTTCCGAGCAAAGGACCCCGCGGCTCGCGGGAGGGCAGCGCCGGCAGCCCTGGCAGCCCAGGACACGCACGGGCCATGGGACTCACCGCGCTGGCGGTGGCGACGGCGGCGCCGGACGACGCGGGTCCGGACGCCTCCTGCCTCCTCAGGCGGGACTTGAGACTCTTCATGGCCAAGTCTTCGCAGTCCGGCTCCTGGCGGCGCGGCGCGCCCGAGCCGCGCGCGAACCTTCAAGTGTGCGGGCTGCGAGCGCTCGGCGAGGCGACGGAGGCGGCGCCGGCGGTCCCGGCCCCACCTGCCACCTGGGGGGCCCCCCGGCTGCCCCCGGCTCCGGGCCTGCGGTGGGGCTCCCCTTCCGCAGCCAATCCTCCCGCGGCCCTGGCGGGGGTGGGGCCGGCTCCGGCCAATCGGAATCCGGGAAGGGGGCGGGACTTCCCTTTCAAACTTCTTAACACCCTTCCTCTCCCTGCTGGAAGAAAAGTTTAGAACTTCAGCCGCGGGACTGGCGGAGGTGAGCGGTGGCTACTTGGAAGGACGTGGGAAGCAGTCTCCAGGCCACTGGTGCCTGCCTACTTTAGTGGTCTCAGGTCTAAAGAGAGCAGAGGGTCCAACCTAAGCCAGCTCGCGTATTGGCCGGATTCCCCCCCCCCCGCCCCCCATCTCCTACCCATGTGCTTTTTCCCAAGTTAAGTTCCCTTTCTTTCGTCTGGTCCCAGGAAGAACACACAGCTTTCAACTTCCCTGCCGTCGGCCGGTGTTTTACTGCACAAATCCCAGTGCCTGGAAACAACCACACGCATCTAAACTCCGGAAACATACCACAGCCTCTAAGGAATAAGGTGCGGGCGCTACAGAAAAACATACAGTTAAGAACAGACTTTGAAAGACGTTACAGTAAATGTTAGATGGTCAGTGATTATTTGTTGAGGGAAGAACCTGCTGCTTTAGAGAGAAAGATGGAATGGCGGGGGAGAGAGAGTGGGAGAGCATCAATAAAATATAGTGGTAAAGACAGTGGTGAAAAAAGGAGAGACGAAATTTTTGAGAAAAAGAAATAAGTATACCTCTAACCCTTTGTGCTGTGCCAAGGAAAAAAGAGGAAACAAGGTCTAGTGCTTTCCATATAGTCACATTTTGCTACACTTTTTGCTTTCTCACTTCATCTTCCCTCTCTGCTGTAGTATTCCCTACTTAGCCTACTGAATTAGTTTGTACTCCTCCAAAAAAGAAAACTAAAAAAGCTTGGATCTTCCAATGAGAATCCAGGCTTTCAGTAATACTATTTCAGGTAATAACTTATAAATTAATATGGATAGTAATATATTTCTTGGTTCTCAGCTGTAATTGTCCTCCTTCCTCCTCCCCCCCACAACAAAAAGTATTTAACTAATATCTATTAGATCAGTCTGCACAGATTTTGTTAAGACATCACAATTCTCTGAATCCAATCCATTCATTTATTTATTTATTCAACCCACACATATGTTTAAGGAGTACTATACACAGCTAGTTACCAGAGGGAAAATAATAAACATGATATGTTGCTTGGCATCCAGGAAGTTTACAATCTAGTGAGTAAGACAATAGAACAGGTAATCTCACTAAAGTATGTAGAGTTTGCCTCAGCTGCTAGGAGACAACATAGATAGCCCAGCTGTACAGTCTAAGTTCAAGGAAGATCTGATGGAAGAAGCAAAGCCTGATTTGATACTTTAACTTATTTAAAAAAAAAAAAAAAAAATGACCCACATAGCCAAAGTGATACAAGAAGTTGCCAAAGGAAAACATATCATGGCCTTTTCTTCAAAATATTTTTCATTTTCTGCAAAAATACACTAAAGCTAATGAATTAATTCATCCTGTCCAGAAATTCGGATTAAAGAGAATCATTTAAAGGAAGGACGAAGAGGGGCGCCTGGGTGGCTCAGTCGGTTAAGCATCTGACTTCAGCTCAGGTCATGATCTCACGGTTCATGAGTTGAAGCCCCCCATATGAGGCTCTGTGCTGACCACTCAAAGCCTGGAGCCTGCTTTGGGTTCTGTGTCTCCCTCTCTCTTTGCCCCTCCCCTGCTCGCTTGCTCTCTCTCTCTCTCTCTCTCAAATAAATAAACATTTTTTTAAAGGAAAAAAATTTTTTAAAGGAAAGATGAAGAAACAGGCAGGTGAGCAACACCCAGTAATTTGCTTTTCATATGACATCTTCAATCATCATTAGGGTCCATTTTTCCCAGCAAAATATTTATTCTAGCAGGCACCCATTTGAAAAGACAAACAGTCCATGTTTCTGACTAACAATGGATTCTTTTTGTCTGAAAGGTCAGTGGCTTCCTTTAGAATTTCCTTAGAAGTAACTCAAGGTTTTATTTAAATACTGTTAAAAAAAAATTTTTTTTTAGAGCTCTCTTGGAGAGGCAGCATTCAAAGATTGCGTTAGCCCTTAACAAAAAAGTAATTAACAGTGAATTTTGTCTTGATTAGTTCTATGAAAGGAAATTTCTTTGACTCTTCCTCTTTCCTCAGATCCACAACCATTCAATTTTTGGTGGCTCTTAATAAGGGTGCCTGTGGACAGTTGTGTCTCTGTCTTCACCTGCCACTACAAAGCCAAAATTATCCCATATCGGGATATTCTAGAAGTTTCCCAACCAGTCATCCAACCTCCAGTCTCACCTTTCCCATCACTAGTAAATTACCAGCCATCCTCAAAAGTCTTAAGAAAATATTCCTCCCTTGCTCAAAAACCTTCAGCAGCTAATGAATGAAATCTAACTCCTTTACTTGGCATTTAAAGCTCTACAACATGAGCTCAACCCTGTTCTCCATCTGATGCTCCAAACAAATTACTCTTCAGTTCATTCCTCAAACATGGGTCATGCCTTTCCATTTCCACGTCTTTATGAGGCTATTCCCTCCTCCAGTCATTTGCTATCTACATTCAGCTAACAAAATCCTACTCCTTCCAGGAATGATTGGAAAAAGGCACAAGGTGGCTTCTGGAGTACTGTACTATTCCATCTGGTTACCTAACCAGAGCGCTGGTTATGTAACTAGTGTGTTCCATTTGTGAAAATTCAGTTAGCCTGTAGTCTTTACGAGATGTACGCTTTTAAGTGTGTGTGCTATACTTTAATAAAAAGGTTTTTTAAATCATACATCTGTTCTAAGTGCCCTCCTCTATCATAGAGCCTTCTCTGATCACTCCACTGAAAGTGATCTCTCCATCCTCCAACGGGTTAAATTGGGTCTCCTATGATACTAACAGACATGTTCTGAACAAGCGTTTCGCTACTAGACTCCAAATTCCTTAAAACTAGGGGATAACTGATATATGTTTGAATCTCTTGATACTTAGCACATAGTGGTAAGTGCTCAATAAATATCTCTGAATGGATTGATGCATTCTTTTAGAGTGCATAACGGTTGTTTGTTCCAAGTATTCATGGACAGGATTGGCAACCCCCTGTTTATGAGTAGGAGTAGTGGCTATCTCCTGTAGCATCCAAGTTCTCATAGCCCTGGTAACTGGCTTCTTCTCTGTTGTTACTGGATAAAGCAAAGGAAACAGACAGAGCCACAAGCCCAGCCTGCATCAGTTTCCAAAAATGTTGGGCAAGTTATTTTTATGAACTGTCTGTATGATGTCCCCACGGTGTCTGTGTCCAGTGGCCTTTATGGATTTTTCCAGGCTAGAAACTTGATAGCTGATGTCTGCTTATTCCCATTTGAGAACAGCTAAGTAAATAGCAGTGGCTTGAATATGGAGTGAGGCTTTTTATATTGATCTGGAAGCCCCCTACATGAAGTAAAGTCACTATTATTAGCACTCGGCCAGACAGGTTTGGTTTTGTTCACTATCATCACTATGGTTTATTTTTATCTTCCCTTCAGAGCAAAAGGCACTTGTCAAACGTGGATGGATTTTTATTTGTTACCATACCGAATCTGTATGAAAGCTTTTGTTCTGCTTATGTGTTACAATTTATGAAGCCAGGAAGGGAAATGATGTTTAGAAAAGCATTTTAATGTAAAGGCTCTCAAATAATACCAACGGGCAAAGTTAGTCTCCTTACCACCTCTATCGCTTGACCCCTGTTGTCAAGGAGCTTGTGTTCTAGACCGGGGAACAAAGCTAACATGTATAGCTCAACTGGCAAACGACTACTCACTGAACTGCGGAGTAGGATCGTGGATGTGGGTGGTATTCAGGGAAGGGAAAAAGCAGGAGATAAGTGTGGATGAAGGGATGGTATCCAAGAGTGGACGGAGCTTCAGTGAGTGCCCACAGGTGACAAGGAACACCAGGGAGGAAGAGGATGCCGAGGGGACCAGACAGAGCAGGTACAGAGAGCACAGTTGGGAGATGCCTACTGATAACAATCTGATGACAGTGGCAACAAGCCGACGAAGACCATTCCTTAGGAACATAAAGAACTGACACACAAAATCAAGTGTACACATAAAAAGATCCCTTTTGAAACAGGAAAATCTTCCAGACAAACTCCGGTTATGAACTTCATGTCCAATGACTTCCCTCCTCACTTTTAGAGCTTCCTGCCACTCTGGGTAGCCCAGGGAACCCAGCCAACAAAGCCCCGTCAAAATTCCTTGGAGGGAACCATGGTCTCCCGGCTCAGATGCCAGGGCATAGCTGCCAGAGCCACGTGTGGCCACGGGGTCATGAAGAAGGGCACCCCCAGCCACGACTCCTACAGCAGCCCCAGGAATGTGAGACCTGAGGCAATTCTCACAGCCTCTTCTCTTGCCACATTCAAAACTAAAACACGTTGCATGAGAGAGCTTTTAAAAAATAAATAATAGGTCATCTTTGGCCCTAATTTAAAAACCATCTGCATCTCTAGTAAGCTCTCCGATGACCCCATTCTGGAAAATCTAGAGTAAGAAGAAGAAAAGTGGGAAGAAAGGGTGGCTTCCGCTCCCTAGAACCATAGGCACTTGTGTGAGTTTCCTTAGTTACTCAGCTCAAAAACTTGTAGGGATGTCAGTTCCCTCTTACAGAACCTTCTCTAATTTCTCCCATGGAGAAATTAGCACTCTGCTATAGCGATCGTTAAGTCTGCTAGCTATCTCCCAAAGAGGCCTGCTTTCCGTCTATCTCTCTGTCCTCCGTGGCATTTACAGACTGCCTTTCACCTACAACACACCAAATGTGCCATGGGTTTCACTATTGAAAAAGGGAGCAAAAGAGCAGGGAAGGGCATGGTCAGCAACTTCCTTGGCATAATTGAGCTTACACCTAAAAAAAGCAGTTGAGATACTCAGTTATTTCTTTGAATCCAGGTTTAATGTAGAAAGAAAGAAAGAAAGAAAGAAAGAAAGAAAGAAAGAAAGAAAGAAAGAAAGAAAGAAAGAAAGAACAACACGTTTCATTTGGTGAAAAATAACTTCTGTTATCAAGTCTTGATCATACAAAGCTCTAGAAATACCAATGGCTTCGCTTTAATGAGATCAGTGGCCCTAGGTACACATGGTTCAAAGGCAGAAGCTCTTGATTGCCTCTTTTAAAAACAGTCTTCCTTGTCCTGGAGCCCAGATAAACATAAAGCATTTGGTTCAGGGATCAGTAACTGTCTGACTCCACAGTAAACTTTCCTGGACCTTGGGGTTTTCTTATCTTGGCTAGGATACCAGGATATGCACAAACAGTGAGCCAAAGACTCCCAAGATTCCAGCACTCCTGAATAAGTAGATAAAGAAAGCTTCTTGCTTTTGAGTTGAAAATATGGCCGATAAAGACTATCTCCATAGAATTTAAATGAAATTTTTACTTTTTCTCCTTATAATTTTTGCCTTCCGGATCTTCAGGGGAATTTTTAAATTCTGGCAAGGTATCAGTAAATACTCTGGATTGAATAACTAAATTACTGATAAATTATGTGACTGGTACACTCCATGCCAATCTTTGCTAATGAAAAAACATTGCAGATAAAATAACTCAAGGTAAATCTCATATTCAAATGCACTTGGTAAGTGGCCCAAGCTTTATGATGCACGTTTAACAATGATCTTACGATTACTTAAATTAAAATTACTATTGACCTGAGGCACCTGGGTGGTTAGTTGGTTGAGCATTGAACCCTTGATTTCGGCTTAGGTCATGATCCCAGGGTTGTGGGGAGCATGCTTAAGAGTCTATCTCTCCCTCTGCCCCTCCCCCACTTGTGTCCTATGTGCCCTGGCGCTCTCTCTCTCTCAAAAAAAAAAAAAAAAAAGGACTATAGTGATTTAAATTATCCCAAAAGAAAGGCTATAGGCACCATACTGGATAGGTAGATGTTCTAACAAAGTTGTATGTAAACACAGCTTATTACATATATTATATTTCATATTACATAAGGTTGCGTGTTATTTTATATCCATTTTTTTTTTTAGGTTTTTTTTTTTTTTTAATTTATTTATTTTTGAGGAACAGAGTGAGACAAAGCCTGAGCGGGGAAGGGGCAGAGAGAGAAGGAGACACAGAATCCGAAGCAGGCTCCAGGCTCTGAGCAAGCGGTCAGCACAAAGCCCAAGGTGGGGCTCGAACCCACAAACCGTGAGATCATGACCTGAGCTGAAGTCAGAGGCTTAACCAACTGAGCCACCCAGGTGCCCCTATTTTATATATTTTTAATGTACTATTTGGAATTTTCATAAAATATCTTTACAATTTCATATATCTTTATGTAAGTCCTGATTTTTATAAAAAATTATATCGATATAAGTATTTTTAAAAATTTAATCTTAAAAATGAGTTTCTAGGGCACCTGGGTGGCCCAGGCAGTTAAGCATCTGACTCTTGATTTAGGCTGAGGTCATGATCTCACAGTTGCCGAGACTGAGCCCCTAGTCAGGCTCTGGGCTGACAGCAAAGAGCCTGCTTGGGATTCTCTCTCTCCCTCTCTTTCTGCCCCTCCCCTGTTCCTGCTGGCTCTCTCTCTCTCTCTCTTAAATAAATAAGTAGAACTTTTAAAAATGAGTTCCTTGCACAATATTATACAGGATTTATAGATGGATAGATGGATGGATGTATGGATGGATGGATGAATTTGGTTACCAAAAGTCTCAGACTTCTGCTTTTTGGAAAAAAATAATTGATTAAAAATTTTTCCTGCATGCCCCTTCTTCAAAACGACTTGCATCAATGTTTAAATTAGCATAAAAATTAAAATATAATTCATACCAAATTGGTGATATTTAATTACAATGCTGATTTGAGAGAAATTTTTTAATTAAAATATGATTCTTAAATACTGCAACTTTATTCCACTTTGCATATAAGCCATTAGGGCTGTTTTAAAAGCATACATTATTCAGAGACATTAGTCCACTATTCCACCCTCATAGATAAGCCACATATATATTCTTTATATCATCTGTATCAGTTTAGTACAAGCATCAAGAGATATTCAATAATAATTGATCAGTGTATGCTTTTCCTATGGCTATTTTATGAATGCTGTTGCCACAAGCAAATATTCAAAATAACTAATAAGTTAAAATACCAATACATCCTGGACTTCAAAAGAGTTACGTTTTAATTTTGCCATGCTAAGTAGAAGCATGTATGTATTATGCTCTGTAAACTTCAAAACCGTCCCTAACCCAAACAACAATTAAGAACCGTTCCTTTGAACCTTCGAGGGGCGTGGTCCGTGGATCTCCCGAAGATCAAGGCACAACATTTTAAAGCTAAGCTAAAAGGCATGTTTCTTCCACTACTGAGACGCAGAGCTCTGAAAGAATAATAAACTCTCACGATCCAACGTCTTAGCTCATAACTCTGAAGTGACACTCATCAAGTCAACAAATGCCAATAAGCCTGAAAACCTTACCACCCAGAGGGTTGGGCTCCCACGAAGCAAGTAAACCCTAACTGAGTAACCTTGGGGAATTCCCAAATATGAATCACAGCAAATCACCCAACAACCATAAAGGTTGCTCCCACTCCGACATGAACACATATAGCCAGAAAGCCCCCGTTCACGAGCACACTATCCAAGGCAACACTATCCAGCCTATGGCAGAATGTCAACACGTTTGCATGCTTTTGTCTAAACGACACTTCTCTCCAGAAAGGAGTTGAAGTGACTTACAACAAATGTCATTGCCATGCTTCCCATAACAAAAGTAGGAAATGAGCCTGAGGAAGGGAGAATTTGTGTTCGCTGTTGGAACAAAGATTACTGCTGTCCTTGAGTCTGAAATGTGGTTTTCAGCTTCCTAAGAGCCAGGGCAAAACAAAACTGGGAACAATCAGTGACAGCTTTAATAGTGGAAAAGGAAAAGGTGAAGCAAGTTCTCAATGGAGGTAAAGTTTTCCTGATGCTGCCTTCCAAAAGAAATTTCTCGTGTGGGTGTGGCTTTCTGTGTGGGGCAGGGAACAGTATAGCAGCCGGTCTCCTCAACGATACTAACTATTGTATTTAGAAATACCTTTGTTGGGTGTCCAGAACGTTCATTCATTCACACAGCAGTTGTTGGTTAGTCACAGGTGATGTGTGAGGCAACGCTAGGGAAACAGCAGGGGCCAAAATAGTCAAAGGATCCACTGGTTCTCATGAGCTGGATTCTAGCAAGGCTGGTGGGAAGGAGACAAAACAGATGAGTGGACAAGATAAATGCAGACGGTAGATATGAGGAAAATACAAAAAGTAACATGCTGGAGAATAAGTTCCCGTAGATTGGGTGCTCAGGGAAGTGCTTTGGGGACAAGTGACTGAACTAAGGTCTGAATGACAGAAAGGAGGCTGCCACGTTTAGATGTGAAAGTAGAACACTCCAGGCAGAGGAAAGAGCAAATGCCAAAGTACAAAGGGGCGGTCCAGCTTGGCAATGTTGCAGGAGCATATGGAAGGCCAGTGTGGCTGACGCATAATGGGAGAAAAATATGAGCCAGATGAGTTTGGAGAGGCAGCCTGGGGCCAACACAAGTAGGGATTGTAGGCCAAAGTGAGGATTTGGGATGGTCTTCTAATGGAAAGCTAATGAAGATTTCCTGATAGGAAGCTAATTAAGCAGGGGATGATGGGGTCTTATTTATATCCTGAAAAAAATCTTCCTGCTTCTAGGGAAAGAATTGATCATAAGTGACTAGGAGGGAAAGCAGGAGAGCATGAATAGGATTGGGATACAGTCTAGAAATAGAAGTGACTTCCTAGTAGACTGGATCTGGAGAGGGAAACCTGAGGCAACGAGGTGGATGGAGATACCACTTATTGAGTGGGGATGACATTGGGAACTATGTTTTGAAGGGAAAGCCAGGGGTTCTATTTTGGTCATGCTGGTCGGAGCTGCCCACTGGGGAGCCAAGGGAGGAGATATTAAGTAGGCGGCTTAAATAGCTAGAGTGAAACTCCTTGGGGAGGGGGCGAGAGACACAGCCTTGGGAATCCTGGGCAAATGCATAGAGCTTAAGGCCATGGGACCAGATGAGATCTATCATGGGAGAAAAAGGCCAAGGGCCAAGAGGAGAAGGTCCCGCATAGGAGACAGACAGGGATGGCCAGAGGGCAGGCAAAAAACCAGAGTGTGGTGCTCCAGCAATCAAGGGAGGGTGGTTTTCCAAAGGCAGAATACTGCAGAATACTGCAGAGAGATGGACGAGCATGAAGACAGTTGAGTGACCATTGGGTTTGGCATTATGGATGCCGCTAATGACAAAACAGCTCCTGGCGGGAAAGAGAAGCCTGAGTAAACTGGGTTCAAGAGAGAATGGAAGGTAATGAGGTAGAGGCTATGACCAGTGCGGTGTGAAGGAGAGCAGAGAAGGGGATAGTAGCTGGAAAGTGGCAAGGGAACCACAGAAGGCTTTGTTTTTTTAAGAACTACTAAAACTTGGGGCGCCTGGGTGGCGCAGTCGGTTAAGCGTCCGACTTCAGCCCGGGTCACGATCTGGCGGTCCGTGAGTTCGAGCCCCGCGTCAGGCTCTGGGCTGATGGCTCGGAGCCTGGAGCCTGTTTCCGATTCTGTGTCTCCCTCTCTCTCTGCCCCTCCCCCATTCATGCTCTGTCTCTCTCTGTCCCAAAAATAAATAAACGTTGAAAAAAAAAAAAAAAAAAAAAAAAAAAAAAAGAACTACTAAAACTTTTTTGTAGGCTGGGAGAATGAACCAGTCAAGGAGAAAGACTGAAGAAGGACTGAAGAAGGGGGACACAGATGGGAGTTAAGCTCTAGAGAAGGTAAAAAAAAAAAAAAAAGGGGGGGGTGATCCTTTAGATAGGAGCTTGGACATGCCATCTGCAATAACACGAGTGAAGACAAAAAATACAGGTATAGACGCACAAAGGTCGCTATATTTGTGGAAGGAAAAGAAGAAGGTCTTTACTGTTGTCATTGCTTCTGTTTTCCTGCGAATCGTGACCATCAGTTAAAAGGAAGATGGGCAATGAGGACACAGGGCGTTTGGATGTTTCAGGAGAACAAAAAGGTACGAAGTAGCCAACATTTCTCAGTCCTACAACTCTGAAATATCAACCTGATCTGACTGATCTACGAAATCCGCCTTGTTACTCTGAGTGTATGAAGATAATTTCTCCACTGATCTCTTTCTACCTGAAAAGCAATCCGCTTAGATAGGGACACCCAATATCTCAACTACCAGGCGGCAAACATTGGTTCCTAAGCTATAAAGGGATGGGTCAAAGTATTTGTTCACCAAAGCATTCCATCTCATCCTTTTGTGTGTGCACTTCTTACAGCTCAATACCTGCCACTATTACTACACAATAAGTAAAAGTTTGTGAGATATTGCCATGTGCCCAGCACCGTGCCGAGTCCTTTACATGTTATTTTTTTAATACTCCCCGCAAGTAAATGAGCAGTATGTACCATTATTCCAGTTTTAAGAATGATGATGCGGAAGCTGACACAGGCTAAATTACATCAATAGTAGAGAAGGGGCGGGACAGAGAGTCAGCAATTATTAATCATGCTATGTAGTTATAAATGGAGTTGTGTAAACAAACGTAAAACCGAAGCCTAATCAGGGATTCCCACTTGTAAAGAATTTGCTCATAGAGAAAAAACAAAAACAACAAGACAAAAAACACACAACAAACGATAAAGTCAAAACTTAAATAAAATGACCTGTAAGTGATTTGCTATAGAAAATCAAAATACTTCAGAGAAAAAGACCAAAACTGGAAAATGGGAATTTAGAAACCCCTGTTGACAAAACTAGGTCTGTTGAAAAAGAGATGCAACCCCTGCTATACTGGTAAAATGTTTGATAGCTGACTTTTTTGGTGGTGGTCAGCTGGTGGGGGTAGGGGGAGGTTTGTAGTAACTGTCAACTTCCAACTCTCACCATGGAGAGACAGCAATGTGACATCAACCGGCTCAAAAAAAAAAAAAAATCCTTTGAAATTTACCAGTCGGCTCTTGTGAGGTCACCCCAGCACACCACGGGAGGCAGTTAGAATGAATCCTTCTGGAACCACCAGAACTCATGTTCCCTCCGGCAGGTCTAGCAAGATCTCAGGACTGTCAGCTGTCTGAGATTATAGCCCCCCCCACCCCAGGAGCCAAGTCAATGAAATAAAAAGAGAACTCCAGCCCCGAATTATGCTGAGTCTAATGTATTTTTGATACTAGGGTTAGGAAAAGTATAACAGACCAGCTTGCTTTAGTCTTTGCATTTTGCTGGTACTTCCTCTTTTTTCCAAAATATGGAAAAGATGAAGTGAAGAAGATATAATCACATCTAGAGATTCAGAGTAGTCATTTCCTGGGTAACTCCGGGTCTATGTCCTCAAGCAGGAGTCATGGCTTCTTCCAGCAAGTGCCCAGGAAGTCAGTGTTGATTTATTGGATAATGTAAGTGACTGAGTTTTCTGAATGAAAACAATTCAGACACAGATTTAGCTTAATGCCATTTTAAACAAACGATTCGTTGACCTTCTGGTTTCAGGTTTAAGAATATGAATACTCATGGGGCACCTGGGTGGCTCAATCGGTTGAGCTTCCGACTTCTGCTCAGGTCACGATCTCACAGTTCATGGGCTCACGCCCCGCATCGGGCTCTGTGCTGACAGCTCAGAGCCTGCTTCAGATTCTGTGTCTCCCTCTCTCTCTGCCCCTTCCCCATTCATGCTGTCTCTCTCTGTCTCTCAAAAATGAATAAACGTTAAAAAAAATTTTTTAAAAAGAATATGAATACTCACAAAATCGGTGCGTTTATAAAGTCATGGGTGATTGTCGTGTGAACTTTCAGAATTACGTATTTGTAGTTTCATCTCTGAGTCAAGTCGGAACAAGTTTGGTGGAGAGTGCCAGGTTGAAAAACCACTCTGAGGTAGACTCAAGCTTTCAGACATGTTCCCTAAGGGTTGTTTTTTCAATTGTTTGCTCGTTGTTTTTAATATTAATGCTCCTGACATCATAACAGCACTGCATTCTAAATAAAAAATCAAAACATTCAAGAGCCCAGTCAATGCTGTCCGAAACTGAGATTCTAGATAAATATCTCAAGCAACTAGTGGTGTAAACAGCATCATTAAAAACAAGGAGAATCAGGGGCGCCTGGGTGGCTCAGGCGGTTAAGCGTCCGACTTCGGCTCAGGTCATGATCTCGCGGTCCGTGAGTTCAAGCCCCGAGTTGGGCTGTGTGCTGACAGCTCAGAGCCTGGAGCCTGTTTCCGATTCTGTGTCTCCCTCTCTCTCTGACCCTCCCCCGTTCATGTTCTGTCTCTGTCTCAAAAATAAATAAACGTTAAAAAAAAATTAAAAAAAAAAAAAAAAGGAGAATCAAGCAACAGGAGAGCTAGTGATTAAGAACATTCATTTGTTCACTCATTGAATATTTACTGGGTGCTTCTTAAGTGCCAGGCATAGTTCAGACTCCCTGAGACTGATCGTTCTTCCTAAAGAACAAAGATCCAGATGTGAAAAGCACTAGGGTGGCTGCAACAGAATGGAAAAAAGGGCAACAGATAGAGATAGCCTGAGGGACGGAAGGTGGGGCGGGGATCCAGATCCTGTAGTGCCTGGTAGGATATTGTGAGGGCTTAAGGCTTTTCTGGGAGGGACATGGGAAACCATATCATGGTTTTGCAGTAATCCAGGCAAGAGGCAATGGTGAGCAGACCAGGGTAGTAGCAGTAGAGAAGTGGTCAGATTCTGGATATATTTGAAGGTTGAGCCAATTAAAATTCCTGATAGATTGATATGAAACGCAGTCAGTTATGAATCTGAGCACTTGGAAGTTGTCTACTGAGATGGGGAAGGCTGTGGACGGAGTAGGTTGTCGGAGGCAGGGTGGGATAGGGAAGACCAGGGGTTCGGTGTTAGACATGTTCCCTATGAGATGTCCATTACATATCCAAGTGGAGATGGCAAGTGGGAGGCTGGATGTATAAATCTGGAGCCCAGGACAGAGGTCTGGGATGGAGAGATAAACTTGGCTGTGGTCAGCGTGTAGTTGGCATGACACTATATGAGGTCACCAAAGGAAGAAATACAGCTACAGAAAAGAGGGCCAAGGACGCTCTAGGACATTCCAATATGAACGGGTTGGGAGAAGATAAGGAACAAAGGAGATAGATATGGAAAAGTGACATCTGGTGAAGAAGGAGAAAAACCAAAAGAGTGTGGGGTCCTGCAAACCAAAAGAAGGAAGTGTGTCTAGGAGGAGGGCATGATCAGCTGTGTCAGTGTCGTTAACCAGTTGCACCATTAGAGACTGAAAATTACCACTGGGTAATCTGAAAACTGGAGAGACTAACAGGAAGTTTCCAAATAAATTTTGATGTACACAGCTCCATGCACACACTCCAAACTTGGCACTTTTATTATGCTGTTCACATGTTTCTCTCCACATGTTTCTTGTTCAAGAAACAATTTTGTGAGTTTCTTGAAGATAGGGACTTTGTCTTATTCAACTTTGTATGCCTTAGCCTAATCCAATGTATCAGTTTACTGTTGCTGACCACAAATTTATGACCACAAATTTAGTGGCTTAAAACAACGCAGCTCTGGGGCACCTCAGTTGATTAAGTGTCCAACTCTTGATCTCAGCTCAGGTCATGGGTTCTCAACCCACGGTTCGTGGGTTTGAGTCCCTCATCAGGCTCCGCACTGTCAGTACGGGGCCTGCTTGGGGTTCTCTCTCTCTCTCCCTCTCTCTATCTCTATCTCCCTACCCCAATCACATGCTTTCTGTCTCTGTCTGTCTGTCTGTCTCTCTCTCCCAAAATAAATAAATAAACTTAAAAAAAAGTCACAGTTCTGTAAATTAGAGGCCAGACACAGGTCTCACTGGGCTAAAATCAAGGTGTCCATGGAGTGTTCATTTCTGTTTTTTCCAGCTTCTAGAAGCTGCCCTTATTCCATGGTCGGTGGCCCCTTCCTCCATCTTCAAAGCCACATCTCCCTCTCACTCTGAAATCAACTAGGAGACACTCTCTGATTTTAAGGAGGCATATAATTACATTTCTCCACCCCCCAATTATCTAGGGTAACATCTCCATCTCAAGGTTCTGAATTGAATCACGTCTGCAAAGACCCTTTTGCTTCGTAAGATAACATATTCACAGGCTTCTGAGGATTAAGACAGGGCCATCCCTGGAGGTCATTACTCTGCCTATCATACCAAGTGACTGACACATAGATAAGCAGGCATTTGGAATACAAAGCTTCTACAGTTTTCCTTTTGACATTTATCACACTGCATCAAAGGCCTAAATTCCTCAAAAGACTGCACTCCCTCCAAGAGCGGATATATTACACCTTCGTTCTTTACTGTATTCCCAACACTTAACACAGGTCAAGAAATAGGTGCTTAATTAATATTTGTCGAATGAATGAGTAAGTGAGCAAACCTATTCTTTCCCATCAGCTGCTAGAGGGGAAATCTCTTCTCTGAGTTTAGCAGATAATGTCTGAACCTTTCAAGAGAAATAGGGCTCCTTCTCCAGGAACAGGTTTTTACCTTCCTTGTCCTCTCTTAGGTCTGATCTAACAGGCTATGCGTGGTCTAGCTCAGCATAGACAACTTCTCTACATAAGATGGAAGTGTCCCAAGACAGACTTTTCTACACCTTGCTTTTTCATTTGATGAGGGCAATCTTTCCAACAGCTGCTTAGGATGCCATTATTAAACAGAAATGCAAGAACTTAGGACACCTTTATAAATAGGGCGCTAAGGTGGTAACTCGAATGTGGTAGGATTTCAGGCATCGGAGGCAGAGAGAATGTGACCCGTCCTGTGTGGAAAGGACACAGAAAGAACCGGAGTGGGGGGGGGGGGGGGAACGGGGTGCAGCCAGAAGCCCAGATGTGGGTCGCAGGCAGATCTTAAAGAATGTTAACATAGAGAAGGCTGCAACAACCAGAAGGCAGCCAAAGAAACCTGGATGCAAGGAGAGGGAAGGCCAAGGGAGCCGAAAGAATGGGCACTGAGGGCTCTTCACAACCCATCGCCACCCACTCAATCAGGTGCATCTTCCTCTGCCCCCTAAGTGTCTCCGCCCCTTGGAGCAGATGCGGGTCCTCTCCGCACCCCCACCCCTCGGCGAGCGAGCACGTTCCTCTGCTCACATCCTCCTGCTTCCCGGGATGCATCGGAAACCATGGAGCACACCCTCCTGCCTGGGCCGTCACCTACCCAGGTTTCCGGGTTCCCCTCGCTCGACTGGTATTCCTGCCACGTCTCTGAACTTCCTTCAGTCATTCTCTGGATCCACGTTCGTATTAGTTTCCCAGGATTGCTGTAACAAGTAGCACAAGCTTTGTGGCTGAACACAACCGAGACGTACGGTCTCACGGTTCTGGAGGCTAGAAGTTCAAAAGCAAGGGGTCCGCAGAGCCATGCTCCTTCTGAAACCTGTAAGGGGGACTCCTTCCTTGTCTCTTCCAGCTTCTGGTGTTTGTTGGCAGTCCTTGGCTCATGGCTACGTCACTCCGATCTCTGCTTTCCTTATCACATGGCTATCTCCCTGCAGGCCTCTACCTTGTCTTTTTTTTCTGAGCGTCTCCTCCTCTTGTCAGGAGACCAGTCATATCAGATAAAGGGCCCACCTGCTCCAGCTTGACCGCATCTCAATTAAACTAACTATATTTGCAGTGACCTTATTTCCAAACACGGTCACGTTCACAAGCATGTGAACCCCCTGGTTCAGGAGTAGGATCTACTGCATCCTACAGTGGGGATGCAGTTCAACTTAGAACATCCTCCTCGAAAACCACGGTCTACAGAGACCCCCTCAGAATGCACAAGATAATCCTTTGAGGAAAGAGAAGAAAATATTAAAATTCTATTTAATTTATTTTTTTAAAAGGCAATAGGCCTTCTTAATGTTTACTGGGTTACCGATACTGGTGATTTCCCCCATGTTCTATTTGTCAGCGTCCCATGTCCTGCCCTATGAGTCCTGGGGGCATAGCAGAGGGAATAGCAGACACTTCCAAGTAAAGAAGGGGTTGATGGAAGGACCCCTGCGTCTGTGTGAGTTCAGTGTATCCCCGCATATTGCAATTTACGTGAGTCAGGATAACATCCAGGTGACCACTTTTATAAAAACAACACGTTTATACGGCAGAATCTTTACAATGCTTGGTACTGAGATAAAGCACTACCAGGGAATTACTCTAAAATGCAATCGAAAGACGAGGTTCTACTTTATTTTACAAAATTAAAGATTTTCCAATTCTGCTCACCTTTTCTGTCCTGTGATGACTAGTAAGTAGCATGCTGCCTAGCAAATATCGTTGGGGAAGAAAATGAACGTCTGGGAGCCGCAACTAGAAAACCATCGTAAAGCTAGGCGTTGCATGGAGGGGATGGACTAAATGGGCGATGGGCGTTAAGGAGGGCACTTGTTGGGATGAGCACTGGGTGTTATATGGAAGTGATGAATCACCGAATTCTATTCCTAGGTCTTCTGTGGAAGCATGCACTGGAAAATCTCCACCCGCTGGCAAAGAGATGCATGGGCACAGGCGTCAAGTGGGAAACAGGTAGTCTCCAAAAAGGATCTTTAACTTCATGCTTGGCCCCACACCATCTGGGGTTTTCAAACTATATTAATTGCATGACCAGGCACCTTGAAGCCAAGAAACTGGCATTAAAATTGTTTTTAAGGGTGCCTGCGTGGTTCAGTCGGTTGGGCGTCTGACTTCGGCTCGGGTCATGGTCTCACGGTTCTTGGGTTGGCACCTGCATTGGGCTCTGTGCTGACAGCTCGGAGCCTGCAGCCTGCTGCGGATTCTGCGTCTCCCTCTCTCTCTGCGCCTCCCCTGCTTGCCCTCTGTGTCTCTCTCTCAAAAACAAACATTAAAAAAATATTTTTTAAAAAATATTTTTAATCTACTTTACACTCCTGGCAGAAGCAAACTAAAGCAAAGTAAAACCAACTCGGAGGGACACAACCTCAACCTAGGTTGGATATGATTCTTTTCAATACAGTTTTTTTTTCATGAGTAAAATAGTTGCCTGGTTAAAAACTAGTTGAGTTGTGGGAGTCCAGGTTAGAGGTTCTGGCACAAGGGTGGGAGTGGGGTGGAAACTAGGAGGTGGATTGAAAGATTTTAGAGGATCTCAGTAGCCTTTGAGGACTGATACGAATGTTTGGGGGGGGGGGGGCGGCGGTGAGAATGAAAGCATAAGAATGACTTCCTGGTTTTTAACTTGCACCCCTGGGTGAAAGAATGTTGTCTTTTTTTTTTTTTTTTTCAACGTTTATTTATTTTTGGGACAGAGAGAGACAGAGCATGAACGGGGGAGGGGCAGAGAGAGAGGGAGACACAGAATCGGAAACAGGCTCCAGGCTCTGAGCCATCAGCCCAGAGCCCGACGCGGGGCTCGAACTCACGGACCGCGAGATCGTGACCTGGCTGAAGTCGGACGCTTAACCGACTGCACCACCCAGGCGCCCCAAGAATGTTGTCTTATGCTAAGAGGGCAAGCAGGAGTGGAAGCAGCTTTGTGGGGTAAGAAAGTTCGTTCAGCTCAGGACACGTTGAGCTAGAATTGCCTATTCCGGCCTGGAGCTGAAGATAAAAACTCAGACAGATGTTGTCAGCAGATATAAATGGTAATCTGAGCCACAGGAATGGATAGGAAGGGCCAGGAAGTACAGCTTTTAGAGGATGCGTGGAGAAACAGAGGCCAACCAAGAGAGGTAGAAGGAAAGTCAGCAAACTCTCGGGTCACAGAGGCCACATATCAGTAAATATTAAATACAAGCAATATTGACCAAGGTCAATAGCCACTTGCCTTCTGTCATCCCCACACAGGGCACAGCTTGTCGAAACACTCAGAACACTTCTGAGCCACACCTCTGCCCAATTTTCACTCATGAGAGAGCAAATAAACCCGACGCACCCGACACAGCAAGGCTGTGTTTGCACCTTTGATCGCAATTATTTGGGACATTTATTTGTTCTTCTTTTTTGGTATTTCAAAGTTTCAGTTAACGTGCAGAGCAAAAGTGATGATTACAACAGTGAATCCTCCACACTAGCAAATGGTCAACCCATTGATATGAGAACCACGGGTTTGCCTAAATGATGGCGGAAGGTCTATATAATGACGTTTCCTCCAAATGAGGCTGCCCGGGATCCAGTGACTCAGAGGTCCTGTGTGCTGATCTCCCTATCAACAGTCTGTGTGCATTGCACATGTGTTGGCAACTGACTCAGTTCGGACATCAGGCTAGCAAATTTGGGGTCACGGGACTTGTGGCCACATCTTGGCCTATTCCCTCAATATTTGCCCATTGTTCAACATTTTTCTCAAATTGGGATTCCAACACACATCTCTCCTTGACCATTTCAGCCTGTGGATGTTTCTCCTTCCTACAACCTTCTATCACGTTTTGTCATTCACCTGGTTCTTCGTAGCATTTGATTTGAGATTCCCTTCATTCTTGATCTTACTTCTCTGAGTTATTTGTTGTCATTTGGAAGGCTAGCGAAGGCCTTGACAACTTTTATTCATTCCCCTGGAAGCTCAGATGTACCTACATCCTTGGCATAGTTGTTACTAATAACTTACCACTACTTACATAATTGTAATTAAAACATATTTATAATCATATATAAGCATAATTATGGCATGCTCAGAGTTTTAAAGTCAAAGGTCTTCCTACCCAGGACTGTTTTGTGTTGTGTTGTGTTGTGTTGTGTTGTGTTGTGTTGTTTCTGAAGCAATTCATTAATTATTGAGGAATAGAGGTGAGGAGATCATAGAGTAGGCTAAGACCATGTCTAGGCTAGGTTCCATACAAATGATTTACTTCTTTCATACATTTGAACGTTAAAAAAAAAGGACTGAATCAAAGAATCATGTATTATAGAATGATAATGTGCCAGTCATCGATTTGTCACATTTCATCTGCAAATCTACCCTTCATTGCCCAGCATGTGGTACTGGGGTGGGAGCCTGAAAATATTTCTCTTTACCCGATGATGGCATGATGTTACGCTTTGTCAGTAGAGGGTTCTGGAAGGACACCGCAGGAGAGCGGTCGAAAGGGACTTCTCTTCCTGGTTCTGACATGCTTTCTTCTTTCTCGTGTGCCTTTCCTGTGGCAGGGGGCCAGGGGATGGGGCACACGCACCTCAAGTAAGTTTCCGTGCAACCCTCAATGGCAGCTTCTGTGGGCTTCCACAAGCTCCTTAGTAGGCTTCCCAGCAAGACCCACAGCACTCCCAAGGGCAGTTTCTCAACAAATTTCTCCAGCGCCTCAGTGGATGACTCCTTGCCTGCCTGCCCAGCCCGGTAACACCTCAAAGAATTTCTGTGCCATTCACTGGATTACGGCTACACGGTCCTCACATCAGCCTTGGGGATAGGGACTCTCCAACTTGTTCCTTCCTTGGATACTCTGTCTCAGCCCAAGAGCAAGCCTGAGGCCGCGCCCTCTAGGTGCTATTCTAATACTCTGCAGAGTTCACTTCACCCCCCCCCAGTAACTAGTTCTCTGTTATTAGTGAATGATTCCGTGTATTGAACTTCCCCTGTTCCAAGTACTGTGTGGTTTCTGTCTCCTAACTGGATCCCAAATCACACAGGTAGAAGGAAAGGGAATCATTTTGTACAAACCCTTCACTTTATAGGTGATGAGATTGAGCCAGAAGTACAAGGAGGCGGACCAGAAAAATAAACGCCTCACCCAAGTCACACAGCTAAGGAGCAGTAACATCAGAGGTGGAGGTCACATGATGGTCAATGTAAGTCGTGACTTCACCATACTAACCTGGCACAATAGATGGGCGTTGAGTGAATGGATTAATGGATTAAGGCTCCCAGAGCAATGCTTTGTTAGGGAAACTTGACCAATAGCTTGACTTCAGTCCACAGATGGTCAGGGAATTTGGGGTGATTTCTTGAGGGCATTTGCCCCTCCAGATTCCCGAGCCTCAAACATCCTTGGCCAGAAGGCCTATCTGTGTATCTCAGTGCCCACCCACTGACTTTCCAGATCACCCAGGATGCCTAAATATTCACCAGATGGTGGGAGCTTCCCTGGCCAGGTCCCAACCTAATTGCTTTGTGGTATCCTAGGGAAGACAGCTCTCTGTTGTGGGTGAAAACTAATGACAGTGAAGAAAGCCCCTCCAGAACTTCCCCCATCTCCCACCCGTGCTCACGAAATCCCCACAATCCACAAAGCAATGGTTTGGGTTCTGTAATTAACAGTCTGTCTTTTCCAAGGATGGTTTTGGCATTGTGGGTGCCAATACACAGACTCTTTGAAGCATTGGCCTGGGCCCAGGAGTTGCTTCTGATTTCTAATTAGGGCATGTTTAGATAGCAAGAGAAGAAAGGCCAGTCTAGCATTGTGATTAGAATAAGAAGGCGGGTGGGTTAGCCTCAGGCAGACTTGTTTTAGACAAGTAGTTCTGATAAGTTCAGTGAAAGGAAAGGGATTTTCAAGGTAGGAAGATAAAGTGGAAAGAACACTAACTTTGAAGTCCAGCTCCTAGAGGTCAAGTCCCAGCTATGCTAGGAATTGGTTTTATGAACCTGGGCAAGTCACTTTTCCATTGGAGCCTTAATAGTCTCACCCATGGAAGGTTGACCTACATGATTTCTGGATCCCAGCAATAACATTCTAAGAGATTATAGGATTCAGGGGTTCCTGGAAGGAAATAGGAAAATGCCTCTCCTCTTCATCCACTGCTCCTTGCAAGAAATTGACTCCTGTGTGTTTCCGAGGAAGAGTTATTCTTTTGAAAAATGAGTTTCACTTTGTACCTGTCTAGGAAGAAATAACCCAAAGTACTTTTTGTATGCATTAATTCATTCAGTTCTTCTCTGAGCACCTTCCAGGGCTGAAGGAGGCAGCCAGGTCCTAATCATCTTTCAGTTCGCACTGAAACACACTGCATGATTAATCCTATAACCTGTGGAGTTCAGCCATTAAAGAGTCACTTGCTCTCAGAGCCTTAATTCACTAATTCATTAATGCATTTGTGGAGACATTTGCCATGTCTTTATAACTGTACTGTCAGATCTCAAGACTAAGAAGTGGATCTTATACTTTGTATCTCCCAGAGTCAAGTTCAGTGTCCTGCGTGTGGTTAGTGCTCAGTTGATGATCTTTAATTGATGGGTCTATTAGCATTGTGGATGTACAAAAGCATGTAAGGGGAAGTTCTTGTCCTCGGGAAGGATTCAGTCTAACTGTGGGATATAGTCCAGCCTGAAGAGTTGAGTGACCAGGCAAGCAGTGTCCCTTGGCGTGTGATTCTTTGTATATAAATGAAATAGGCCAACGGCTCCCAAACTGTGGACCTTGGTTCCCTTGTAATCTATGGGTTATATTAAGCATCACAAATCCTTATATCTGTAAGATGACTCAGACACAACTCAGAAGGTACATATACTTATTTTATAAATATATATTGTGACTGCCAAATGCATAGCCACTTAAAAACAATTTCATGCTGTCTGTCCTTTGGTCTTCATGAATTTTTAAAACAGGTGCTCAAAGAACACTTATTGTCATGTGAGTGTGTAAACATTTTTTGACATTAAAAATGAGAGATTATCATACCCAAATAGGATTGTTTAAACCACTGGCATAGACAGCCAAAATTTAGAAGACAACCTGAATTCTTTAGCGTGGTGGTTGGGGGCAGGGAGGGGGGGGTGTCAAAAGATTTTTTTTTCCCCTGAAAGAGATGGGATTTGAATCTAGCCTTGAATAATGATTAAGGGTGTTTTTTTTTTATTTTTTAATGTTTATCTATTTTTGAGAGAGACAGAGCATGAGGGAGGGGTGGCAGAGAGAGAAGGAGACACAGAATCCGAAGCAGGCTCCAGGCTCTGAGCTGTCAGCACAGAACCCGTCGCAGGGCTCAAACTCACAGAACAGACTGTGAGATCATGACCTGAACCGAAGTTCGACGCTTAACCAACGGAGCCACCCAGGGGCCCCAATGATGATTAAGTTAATAACAGCAAGATCATATCTAAGGTTAAGTCTTAGATATCAATGTCCCAATGTATGTGGAAAGGGAAAGGCCACAAGACTCTTACCTACATGCTTTAATTCTCCCCGCGATAGGGCATTATTCTTCAAGAGTAGAAGGTGCACAGATGAACTGGAACACAGGTAGATCCACACCTCCCATTAGTTAACTTACTTTAAGAGCATGCAGAAAATTAGCAAAGACCTGAGAAACCATTCACCCTCGTAATGAATACCAGTCAGAAAACCCTGAAACTTACATTATTAGAATTTTTTAAAGTGCACCTTCTAAGCACTGTAGACAACTGTGCAACATCAGCCACCCCCAAAACTTAGGAAGAAAGCATACGTATACAAGGAATCATGTAAACAAGGATCGTGCTGAAGTACAGTGAATCGGAGAAATACAGTGAAAGACCGGAGAATCTTTAAGATCTCTTCCTTTCGGGCATGTTTCAGCCTTTTAGATAGAGGTTATGGTGGGCAGGACACAGCCACCTGTCTCCAGGGAAGCTGGCTGCTGCCACTACTCAGCCCTCCGTTCTAGGAGAGATGGACAAGGGAGTCGCCCAGGGAGACGAGCAGAGGAAAAGCAGATGGTGGGTTCCCAAGTTAATCTGGAAAAAGTCCCCACCGGTTCTCCTTCCTATAGTCGTTTTGTAAAAGTTGTTTCTCTGCAAGAGGTGACACCTCATTCTTTCCCTTCCTGACCTTTCCCTTTAGGCTAAAATTTGCCAGTGAATCTGATTTCTTTCTTTGAACTTGGTTCGCTCACTTCGAAGTGCTGCCTCTTCACCCCTCCGCACTGCTGGGAGATCATGTAAGATGATCCAGCTCTTTTGGGAAGTATTTTAGCATGAACGATCACGAGGCTTAAAAATATTCGTAGCTTTTTATCTTATAATCCCACTTCTAGAATTTGATCTTAAGGAAGCAATTCTAAATGTCATTAAAGATTCAGGCATAGCGATGTTCATCATCAAGTTGTATAATTCACAATTGCAAAAAATCAGAAGCAACCTCCGAATAGGGGAATAGTGAAGTAAGCCATAGTTCATTGAAACCATAAAATCCTGTGTTAGCAAATGGTCTTTAAAAGTTTGAAGCAAAAACCTGAAGACTGCTTATTTTGCAGAATGGAAGGTGAAGAAATGAGGCACGAAACCGATGGCGTCGTAGGATTTCAACTCTGTAGACCAAAAAAAAAAAAAAAAAAAAAAAAAATGAATTGAAAAATACTGAAAAACTTGTATGCTCATCAGAATAAAAAAATGACTCAAACATCAAGAAACAAGACTGGACAAAATATTAACAAGGAAACCGCTTAGTGATGGAAATAGAAATGTTATTTATTTTCTTTTTCATATTTTTCTGTATTTTCTAAATTACGTATTACTTCTATAAGCTAAGGAAAAAAGAAACTTAAGAAAGCCCACAGTGCAGGAGACCCCAGCAGGAAGACTACGGTGGGTCTCCCACACCAACCCACCACCCCCACTGTGGCCCCACGCTCATTAGCAGCTCAGTGGCCTGAGCCCGGGGGTGGAAAGTGCTGTCCCCTGCTCATCACTAAATTTAGACTACAGGTGGCAGGAAGGACACAGGAGGAAGGATAAAGATCCAAGGGGGTGTCTGGTTAGCAATTCTCAGGAACCTAAATCCGGGTTGCGCTGGTGAGTGGAAACACCACGTTCAAACATCACAGCCAGTCACTGCCACACTTCCTCCTGAGGTGTGCAGGCGGGCTCACTTGTCCCCACAAGCATCACCAGCAAAAAATCAGTCGAGAGAAGAAGACAACTGGACAGGTGACCCCACTAGAGACTTAGGAACGTCTCTGACACTTCCCTGGGCTGCTCCAAAAGCTGGCCGACTCTACCTGCTGGGAGGTCAGATTCCAGTAGATTCCAGGCTGGACAAAACCCCGGGGAACACCTATGAGTTCTTCCCTCCAGTTCAAACATCTGGCATCGAGGTGAAGAGTGAGGGCTGTGGATTGAGCTCTATTTGTCTTCCAGCTCTTCCACCAACTGGCTGGGGGACCGTGGACAAGCTTGCTTGATCTGTGCCTCAGTTTCCCCATTAGCTTTGAGCATAGGACCTGGTATATAGTCGATGCTTGGTAAAAGGTGTTGACTGAATGACAAGGAGTAAGATAGGGTCGGCCTCGCCAAGCAGTCCCGGGGAAGGATCACAGGGGCTTCTCCCCTTTGTTTGTATTTTTAATTTTTATTTCTGAGAGAGGCAGAGAGAGAGAGCAGGGGAGGGACAGAGACAGAAGGAGACACACAATCCGAAGCAGCCTCTGAGCCATCAGCACAGAGCCCGACACAAGGCTCGAACTCATGAACTGAGAGATCATGACCTGAGTTGAAGTCGGATGCCCAACCAACTGAGCCACCCAGGGGCCCCGGGGCTTCTCCCCTTTGGAAAGAGACATACAGTATGGTGTTGCCTGCCATACTACACCCATACCCCACCTATGACAGGTGAATTCCCTTCTGCCTGTGTAGGTACTTTTCTGGCTTTCCTCTTGGTGGGCAGGCCCAAATTGACAATCCGGTCCACAGTTAGGGATCACTCAGTCTCGTCTCCAGTGTCGCCAGCTCAGTTTCATCCAGGATCTGTTCAAACGCTTGTTAAAGAAATAGGGACGAAGTGGAGCTGGAAACATAGAAAAGACCCAGTCCTCATCCTCACCAAAGCTCCTGGTTCAGCCAGGGGCGAGGGAGCTAACTGTGGCTCAACATGCTACGTGTAAAGGGGAAGCCTGAATCCAGGGCTCCCTGGGGGCCCCAGGTCTGGGGTCGGGGAGGCTGTCGGGATGGATGAGGCAAGTCTTCACCTATGCACTGATGCTACAGGAGTAACAGCTAGCCTGACGATCGCATGAGAGCTAAAGGGAAAGGAATGGGGGTCCCTCTGCAGAGGACCAGGGGAGCTGCTCCTTCTGAGAAAGGGAGGATCTGTCTGCCCTGGGGACAGAGTAAAGAGACGCAGGGGCAGAGACAGACAGGAGTCACTAAATGCGGGCAGGAGAGTGTGTGCGACGGGGGGGGGGAAGAGGGGCTGGAGCACCTGCCCAGGAGGCCAGTATGGGAGTTTCGGAGCTCACGGTGCACAGATGTTGCTTGTAAATCAAGACAGGGCTGAGGTTGGCCTCGGAGCTGTCATAGGATTAAACACAGACATGCCGCGAGAGAGATCTTAGGTGCAGGGAGCAGAGGGCATCTCTGGGGAAGAAGCCCAGGACTCAAGAATTCGCAGGGAGAGTTTTGTTGGCTCAGGCAGAGAGGTGGTCAAGAGCTCGACTGGCGGGGAGCATGCGCGGTGGCGGGTTTGGGTTGGTGGGGCGGTGGGAACTGCTTTTCTCCATCGGTCTCACAATCTCGATTTCCTTTAGCATTGTTCCATCTTAGTCTCAACCATGATGTTATTATATTATCCGTAAAAATGTGGAAAAGCCCCCCACCCCCGTTTCCCACCACCCCTACCCTACTATACTGCCTCTGGTCACACACTGCGGGGTCGAGGCTTAAGCCAAGTATAACCGGCCCACAAAGATGCAGGGGGCCCCAGGGGACCTTAACCATTAAAGGAAAAATAACAGCACATCAAGGCGTTCCCAAGGGGCCAGCCAAGAGATGCCGAAGCCCACGCAGACTTCTCCAAGGGTAGAGTGGGGTGGGAGAGCTTCCCTTGAGGGGGCCTGAGGGAAAAGATAAACAGAAAGGAAAAGCAGCATTCAGAGGAGAGGAGGAGAGAGGAGAGGCCACCCCCAAATGTGGCAAAAACGTCTGAGTGGCCTGCAGGATGGGACCGTTCATTGAGACCTCTCAGTCATACTGAATCTCTCCATGTCCCCCAAACCCACACAGTCTGTGGTACCGTAGTGGTTCCCTTTCAACCACTAAAGTAGAGGTCGGGCCACATGAAGAGCCAGCTGCAGTGACCAGGCCACACTGGGCCACAATGGGCCACACTGGGAATTCAAGCAGAGGAGGGCACATGTAGCTGGCTTAATGCCTGGCTGGGCTTTGTGGATGCAGGGGCGGGCGTGGCCGTGTGTGTGTGTGTGCATGCGTGTGTAAAATGGAGCTTGCCCGCCAGCAGATCAGGCCCACCAGCAGCAACTGCCCCGGCAGTTGGGGATTAGGGGGCTTCCTGCGAGGCCAGTGTAGCTAATTTAAGTCATCTGTCTGCTGAAACTTAGTTAAAATGAAGTTTTAGTAGGATTCTTCCTGTGGGCTCTGTGGTTAAACAGAAATTCCTTTGAAATGATGTCTGAAGAGTGAGTCAAAATAAGGCCGAAAGCTAGGGATGAGTAACTCCAGGCCGGAGCCTGAGCTGGGTGGAGAGGATATTTACGAGGAGCACACAGGCCAGAGCGGCTTCGAGATGCTCTCCAGCTCTGGACCCAGGGCGTGGCCTCTGCTCCCTCCCCATCCCACCGCTGTTCCTGGTCCTGCAGAATTCTGGGGGTGGGGCCGAACCTCAGTAATCACAGTCAAGCCCCTCTCTTTGCCAAAAAAAAAAAAAAAAAAAAAAGGGTTTCTTTCATTCATTGCTTTGTCTTTCTAAAAAGCACCTTTGCTCATTATAGAAAATTAGACAATACAGACAAGCAAGAGGAAAACAGTATGGTCAAATACCCGTAATCTCACTTACTTTAAACAACCACTGGCAAAAGCATGATAGATCATTAAAATAGCCCTCTAGGTAAAGCGCATAAATTCTTAAGACTTTTTCTGGATACATTCCCAGAAGTCAAATTTGGATTCTACAATCTGGATAATACCTTACACTATTAGCACCATATTAGATCATTAGAAGACCCTCCTAGGTAAAAATATATATTGGTGTTATTATATATAGTATAATGCAGAATAGAATATATGCTTCATATAAGATGTATAATAAATGTTATACTATGTATAATAAGTTATATGTAATATATATTTCATATACACATACAGATGTACCTTTTTTAAATAGAAATGAATTCATCCTATATAAACCATTTTTTGGTGATATTTTCCCCTTTTACCTAATATTTTCTGCTCTGTAGATATGTTTCTTAACATCATTTTAATGCCTGTGTATAATCCTACTACCTAAACTACTAACCTTATTTAACCAGTCCCCTGCTGCTGGACACTTAGGTTATTCCAACTTTTTCTCTATTAATAGCAGTGCTGTAATGAACATTCATGCCGCTAAATATTTGCATTAATTCTCAATGCTTTTTTTTTGGGGGGGGGATACATTCCCAGACATCAAATTGCTCACAGCTTCTCGATTTTCATACGCTAGGAAAATGAAACCCAGAGATTGGCCTAAGGAACTAGAAGAATAATAAAAGGCGGTAGGACAGGGGAATGGACGGCCCACGAACCAGAGCCCAGGCCTGCTGGTTCCAGATGCAGCACTCTTCGCGCTATACAAGATGAGGAAGGAACTCTCCAGATTCCTCGGACAGTTGGCAACATCAGCTGGGAGAATGGAGGCCACAATGGTGATACAATGTCTTGTAAAACCAGGGGCTCTTAATTCAAAGTCACTTATGGGAGTCACTCGCTTTCTAGAGCCTCAGGTCCGGCTACTCTTGACATGTGTGTGATGTGCATCAGACCTTGGCAGTATTTACCTACCTTCAGCTTTGACACTCCACTCTCCATCTTCTTTCTTTCCAGCTGGCCACAGGTGAATTGGGATATGTGTCTTTCAATTCTACAGGAATTTCCTGGCCCATTATTATGCGATACCTACTTCTCACTTAACATCTCTGGCCTGACAGTATTTGGAGAACAATCCTAAGGCCTCAGAACAGAAACACAGATCGTCCTGTTTATTAGAAAGTAGGGCAAAGTTCCTGCCACCCATGGCTTCCCCCACCACACGTTAGTAATACAACATAAACTGAACCACCCAGCGGCTGAATCTGTAAAGTAGCAATCTTCCTCCAAGGAAGAAGATGGCTGGGTGGAGAAGAGGTCCTGGGGCAGGCAACAGCTTTCTAGAGGACTGCAAATGGGGGTGTAGAGGAAAGGAGAGGTTATGCAGTGAAGTCAAAAGAACGTTGGCCTTTGAGTGAGGCTACTGGGATCCAGTGCTTCCCATGTGCTGTGTGGCTTCAAGGAAGTTGCTTTCTACCCTGGTCTCGTTTATTCATCAGTTAACCAGGGCACCAGACCAGTTCAGCCTTACTGTTCCTTTCTGCTTTAGCTGCTCTGCCGTTTTCCTCACTCCTTTGGGACATTGGTTCAGCAGCATACTTCAGAGCATTCCTTTTTTGCGACTTTTGACAGTCTTTTTGTGTTTTCTGAATCTTATAGATGAATCACCAGTCATTGATCCTATGCTGATGCTGTGGAAAAAAGTCTAATGCCAGTGGTATTCTAACGCCACTGTCAAAGCCCTGGAGGTATCCTTCCCATAGCAACAAGATCTTTTTTAATAATTGACCACACCCTCTGTTCAAAGCCTAGCACAAGGGCTCTGGGAGCTAGAATGTCCACCTCACATGTACCTCAATGCTTTCTTTCTGCCTCCTTCCTACAAAGCTTTTGGGTCACCAGAGTTGGTAGTCTATCCGGCACGCCAGCCTGATCAAGCGGTAGTGCCTTCCTCAAGGGTTTTACTACACAGGACTCTAACCTTCCACCGTCAGCCAGAAAGACCGCCATGTCTGCCACACAGAGGAATGGGGGCAGGCCGTGACGTCACCATTTCTCACTCTCCCTGACCTACATACACCATGAGAATGTGGAAACTTCTCCAGTCCCAGCTTTCCAAAAGGTTCCTATGCTCCAGGTAAAGAAAAACCGCTCTCTCGAGGAAGATGAGCTTGGAGAGGAGGTGACACGTGCTGTCAAAGCAATATCTCATCCCAAACCTTCTAGCAGCACGTCGTCTCCTACCTCTACCATTCCTCCAATGGCTTCCAATGGCTCCTCCTCCAAGCCTTCTTCGACGTTCATTTTGAATTTCTCTTGAATCACATTTTGTTTTGAGGAGGTGGGGGGGGGGGGCAGTCACAGTGAAATTGGCTCTGGGCCTCTGTTTTCCAGCAGGAGGACGCTGGCTGGATTCTCTATGGGCTGGGAGTTGGAACTTCAAAAAGAATTCACCATCTTCTCCCGGCAACAGAAGATGTAGGAGCCAGGACCTGGAGGACATGTTTGATGTCTTCCCCTCATTCTTTCTTCGTGGACGCAAAGTACAGCGAGTTTACAGCGGCGATGAGTAAGTAAGGTATCAAGTGGAAAACCCCAGAAGGGCTTTTAAAACAGGCTTCCTAGAGCTGAGGAGAGCATACAGCTCTATTCATGACGGTGTGACCTTCTGGACAAGCCGAGATCTGGAATGGGAAACCGGAGCTCCGCCTCCAGCCTTGTCCCTCACGAGAGTCACTTCCCCCTCTCTGGGCCTCAGTTTCCTGATCCGTTACCCGCCCTGCCCACCTCAAAGGGTTTGGGGGAAGAGGTGATGAGAGAAAGGATGTGAGCGGGCTTTGAAAAGAAGGCTCAAGAGCTGTGTAAATGGAAGGGGTGACTGTTTGTTTTCACAAGTGGAGTTGTCTCTTTGCCATTGCCACTGGAGAGGCTGTTCGGGCCGTAAGTATTTGACCTCTGAGCTTTGCTCAGACTGGAGCAGCTGTGGGTGGCAGGAATGCAGGGAGGGAGGAAATATCAGAGTTAGCCAGCATGGGCCTCAGTCTCAGAGTTGGCCAGGCTTCTAGAGGGGAAAAAAAATCTCAAGTAGCTCTTTGTGGTCATGAAGAATACACTTATGTGATTGTTTTTAAGTATTTCAGACTCTGAAAAAAAGCTTTAAGGAACCCATCGCGACAGACAACAGTAGAGTTACTCATTCAACTTCGCGGGAACAAATCCACGTGAAATGGAGAATGGAAGAAATTAGCTAAATAATTCAGTCCCGTCTTCAATCTAGCATGCAGGTGCACACACACACACGCACACACACACACACGCGCGCACACACACACACACACACACATGGATTATTTCACCCACATTGATTCAGAGTGTGGTTTTAATTCTTGCCCCTTTCAATCGGGTTAGAACCTTTCCAGTCTTCAAAGTTCTTCTCAATCCTTTGTCATTTTATACTCAGTGCCCAGCACAGTTCCCGGCTCATAGTAGGCACTCAGTAAGTTTCTGATCAATGACATACCGCCTGATCTGGAGTATACTCTTACCGACACGGCTTCCAATGAACCACACGTCTCTGAATCCATGTGGAGCCCTCTCCACACTGACTCTGGGCTTAATTTGCTCGCCTGGAGAGATTTTAGTAAATGCGATACAAACAGGCACGTGAACGGCACATTGGAACATCACACTTGTGAAGAAGCCTGGGCCAGCCTGCAGGGGACACGTGGCCAAGTCAACAGCCAGCTTCACTACTGCCAGTCATGTGAGTAAGGCTGTTTTAGACCCTCCAGTCCCCATCAAGCTGCCAGATGACTGCAACCAGACAAAATCAGCAGAATGGCCCAGTTGAGCTCAGTTCAAGTGCTGACCCATAAAATCATGAGAAAATATATTGTAGTTTTAAGCCCGTGAATTTTGGGTTGGCGTGTCATACAAAGACAATTGAGACGGTACTTTTTTAAAAAAGTGCATAGATAGATACCTTTAGACCAGAAATGACAAATATGTAACATCTCATCTAACACATTTAATGGATTGGTACTGTCTTCCTGGAGGGCCATGTGGAGGGGAACTTGAAGTCCCAGTTACTAGAAGAGAAAGCCATGATTCATTAGTAATGGGTGCAAAGAACGCGGATGGGAATAGTGGCAATATGCGTGCCTTATTTTTGCCATCTTTGTTCCCTTTTATCAATCAGGGGCCAGCGAACAAGGAAAGAATTATCAAAGTGAAATGCTAAGTGGGCCATTTGGTAAGGAGATTTTCCACTGAGTTAGGGCACAGCTCCCAAGGGACAGTGATTATGAAGGTAGAACTCCTTGAGTGAACTCAAGCAGACGTTATTTATGTCACTGGAGAACACAATTCCATGACTGCAGAAACCCACAATTTGGAGCTCTGGTTGATTTCCCAGGTTTGCTAGGGGGCAGCGTCCAAGTGGCTTTACTCTGCCCACAGATCTGGTCATCAGCTTCATAGGTACAGAAACTCGGTGTTTTCGGTGCATCCAGAGGTGGTCGGGCTCTTGGGAACAGCCCTACAAGAATCACCTTCCTGCGATTCCGTCAGCAAAATAAAATGCAAGGACTTTCCAAAGATACAACAACTCTTGTTGGCTCCCCAGACTCAGTTAGTCATCAGAAAAGCTCCGTCCCACAAAGAAGATGGAATGAGAAGAAAGGAAGTGGGAAGGTTCAGAGGGAATATTTCACACGAGTCACTAAAGGCGGATAAAATATCTCTGACGAGAGTACCCTCTCTGTAGCAGTGGGAAACCGTGAACCTCAGGTCCAGTGTCTCTCTCCCTTGAGAATAATTGGAAGCACACTGACCAGTTGTAGACATTGACTTATCTTCTGACATCTCTGCAGACCCCATTCCTTCTGGAAGATATGCTTCCTCGGACACATTAACATAATTGATTAAGCCATTGCCATTTTTTTGGTTCAGCAGCACCATCTGAAGATCCCACCTTCTTTAGAGTTTGCCTGCCCAAGCTCCTGACTATCCATTGTCACCTTGATTTATAAGGCATCTTTCCCCTTCCAAGATTTCTACCTAACGCATGGATTTTGTCCCATCTACCCATCCATCCATCCATGCATCATTTCATCTACTTGTTCTATAAATCACATGCACTCAGTTGGTCTGGGGGGCCACAAAGAGGAATAAACATGGACCCTGCCTTTGAGGAGCCTCAAAGGTGAGAAAGGAGATGGGAGTTGAGGTGAAGACTTGTCCTAGATAAGCCCAGGAAAGACAGGAGGACACTGTAACTAAGACTGAGCAGCGGTGATAGGGAAGAAGGGGCAGATACCAGAGAAAGGCAGTGTTACGGAGAGAAAATGAACAGTGATTGCCCAGTGGGCAGGCAGTGAGAAAGAAGGAAGAGACCAGAGCAATAAAAATGGTTGTAAACCACTAAGTATTCATTAGTATCATCATTATGACCATTAATAGCTGGCATTTATTGAGCACTTTCACCATGCCGGGGACTATTCTGAGCCCTTTATATGCACAAATTCACGTAATCCTCAACCAAGTGAGGTAGTTACCGTCATTATGTCCAGATTTCAGATGAGGAACTATAGGAGGAAGATCCACAGAACAGTTCTAGAAATGTGTCATTTGGCATGCCTGGGACCGTCCCAATGGAGAGCTCCAGCAGGGAGTGTAATGGCGGGAGGCCAATGAGAGCATCTGTGCTAGAAACATCAACTGAGACACCATCTGCGCCTACACGTGGTGGTAGGAGCCACAGGTCTGGTATGGCAGGTTGAGGACAGGGACAAGGTCAGGACCCAGGAGAAGACCCAAGGCTCCTCACTAGGGGGCCTTGAGTATGGAAATGAATGATTAAACAGTTAGGCTATCTCTCTACCTTGGTGCTGCCTGTGGAGGTGGCTGCCATGTCTTACTGGGCATCATGTCTGCCCTCAGATCTCTGGTGAATCCCAAGATCAGTAAAAACAGAACCGGGAAGCTCACCCAGCACCGGTCAGACCAATATGTCCAAGTTGAGGGCAAACGGCACAAATCAGAGGGCCCAGCCCGATCTTGATGTCCAACACTGGTTACGGGAGCAGTAAGAAAACCAAGCACAGGCTGGCCGGTGGCTTCTGGAAGTTTCTAGTCCACAACGTCAAGGAGCTCGAAGTGCTGCAGGTGTGCTACAAATCTCACCGTGCACAGATTGTTCACGATGTCTCCTCCAAGGAGCCATGAGCAGCCCAGCCGGCCTCCGGAGTCACCAGTCCCAATGCCAGGCTGCGCAGCAAAGGAGACGAATAGAGAGACAGCTCATGCGCCCACTGCATTTGTGTTAATAAAACCACAACACCCCAAAACTTTTTTTTAAAATTTAGGATACGCACCAGAACAGGAGGTGTCAAAGCAGCAGGGTGAGCCAAAAGTTTCAAAAAGGAGGCAATGTTCCAGCGGCTTCAATCCCACCCGAGAGAGAGCACACAAACGTGTATGAGAAGCAGCCACTGAATTAGACATTCAGGCAGTTTGACAGCTAGTGACGTCGAGAAGCACAGTTTTAGAGGCATACACACCATCTCCCAACACGCCTGGATCAGTGGTTCTCAGATTCTGGTGCAGAAGACTTTCCTGGCAGTTTATTAAAATTCAGATTCCTAGTGGCAGCTTATTAAAATTCAGATTCCTGGGACTACCTCCGGAGATTTGGATTCATGAGGCTTGGGTCAGGGTCCAGGAGCCTAAATTTTTAAACACCAACCCCCCACCCCCACCCCCGTCCCTGCAAGGTGATTCTGATGCGGTTGTTTCCAAAACTATACTCTGATAAGCACTGCCCTGAAGACATAAGCATCCTTTCCCCACCTGCCCCAGGTTCCGGTTTCCTGTTAAGTGATCCACAGTCTCCCTGCGGGAGATCAACACTGTGAGTGGCCAGCCTTCCCGGTTCATGCCTTCCCACGGAGGCCTTGCTTCCCAGGCCCTAGTGGTGGGATTACGTCTCAGGACTACAGTTAGCAAAGCGTTCATACGTACCACAGACACACGTGCACATTCTGTGCATATGCAGAATAGGAGATAAAGCATTTATCCCAGAGATGAACACTTAGAAGCAGATAGGTATAAATACAAGTGACTGATCCGATCGAGACAGAGGAGGAGCCTAGAATAATGCAAAAGGAGGCAGATTAGCACTGGGTGTTGTATGGAAACCAATTTGACAATAAATTTCATATATTAAAAAAAAAAAAAGGAGGCAGGTTTGCTCAAGTGAGTCAAATACCACCAGAGAGAGCCTGTAAAAGAGGTTCTTAACGGTCAAGTGCATGATATTCACTCTAAGGGAGTACACCCTAACTTTTTAATCATTCATTTCCATACTCCCTACCCGGCTCCTTTTCCTTCAAATGCCCCCAAGTGCAAAAGGAACACAGACGAAGGACTAACAAATTCTACTCGGAGAAGTTGGCGAAGGCATCCCCAAGGAGGTAGCACGGAGCCCTTCCCCAGTAAGAGCTCCCAAGGCAGAGAAAGGGAAAGGGATCTGAAGGCAGAGGAAAAGCGAGTATAAGAGCAGGGGGTGGGTGGGGGGGAGGCACAAAGGAGCAGGGTGTTTCCAGGAAACCTAGGAAGCTTGGCTGGAAGAGAGGAAGTAGGGCTGGAGGGAGGGAGAGGCAGATAGAATAAGAGTGAACTAGCTTGAAAATCTAGGGTCTTGGAGGTTCTTCCTCGCATGCTAAGGATTTTAGAGCCGATCTCAGCGGAAACGGAGAGTCCCTTCGGTTTCTAAGTGGGAGCCGCATCTTTTGCTTTAGGGAGCTGGGGATCCCACGCCGGGGAAGCGGGCCGACTCCTTCCCTTCCACCCGCCACGGGCATCCAGTGGAAGAGAAATCTCCAGCACAGCCAGGCTCGTGAATCCGCAGGGTACTTGCAGGCACAGCTTTTGAGTCTGTTTCTTCTCCCCGAAGCCTCTCATTTAGGAAATAAACCGCAGGGAACGCGGAGGGAGAGAAAGAGGGGGGAGAAATAACACTCAACTCCAATTCCTCAAGTGGAAAAAAGGAAGGGTGACGCCCTTCCTGTCTAAACATGGGTGGAAAATAATCACCAAAAATGAAGTTTGGTTTTGCAGGGTGGGCTAGGGGAGGAGAACCAAAAATGACCGAAGAACAACAAAGCAGAAAAAACAAGCAGGGGAGGAAGGAGGATAAAAACAGGAAGGCCCCAGGGGCAGATTCTCTGCAGGGCGTGGGGCTGGGGAAGGGAACGCTGGCCTGGCGTGCCGGCCTTTCCCCGTAGCCTTGGGCACTAGAACCGTCCAGGACGTGCATGGGGTCAATGCCAGACACACCTGGAAAAGTTCAAAAACCGTTTCTGGATGGGATGGGGGAGGGGTGGCTTCCAGGCTGCCCAAGGGGGCCCCGGGGGGGGGGGGGAAGTAGGAGGCAGCCGCTAAATTCAAGTCAGAAACCGAGTCCTGGGTGCAGGCTTATGTGACTTTGGGCAAAGGGCCTCTACCTTCCTGGGCCTGTTTCCACATCCAGGATCTCGTGTGGTTGGCCAGGACTCTGTGCATGGGTGGCCAAGGGACACGTTGAAATCCAGCTGTGCACTCTGGCGTGAGCGGTGACCGCGAAGGCAGAGCGTTTTATTTCTCTAAATTTACGCCAAAGGATTGTTCCGCCGGCCAAACCAGAGGCCACAGGACTGGAACCGCTTAGGTCACCTTTTTTCTCTTCTCCGGGGACTTCAGGACCTAATGGGGGCCCTGGGTGCAGTGCGCTAGGCTGGGAAAATCTGCTGAGCCCCGACTCCCCCTGCTCGCCGGGGAGGGTGTCCCATGCCGTGCTTAGGAACTTGGACTTCAGTGTGAAAGAAACAGAAAGCCAGATTTGCTGGAGCCCACCCGCCTCCCCCTCGTACTTCTCCTGGCCCTGCTCAATGTCACCTATCTCCCAACACAGCAGGCTGCCTCGGCCACCTCGGGGGTGAGCACTGAGTTTGGGCGTGACCATTACTGTGCCCCACTCTGATGGGAGGAGCTAAAACAGCCCCGGCACCCACGTCCAACCTGACCTGGACGCACCGGGGCTGGCCCCAGAGCTGCCCAGAGGGCCCGGGTTCACAGCCCAGACGTGTGAAGGAGTTAGTGCCCACGGGGTGGGTTTTGACCAGTGAGAGACCTGAGACAGAGAGGAAGCAACAGAGAGACCCCTGAGTCTCCTCCCCAAGATGGTTCCCAGGCGCGGGGCGTTTATGTGGTGTTCCCAGAAACATCCAGCATGGCCACACGATCCTTCCTTACTCGTGGGGCCGCAACCCCACAGAAGAGACCATTTTGTGTTCGCTTTTGCTTCCTCTCCACCTCACGTCCCCTTTCTTTCAGTGTCTCTGCCCTGGGATTACCCTCCCCTCCCCGTAGAGCCTTGGCACATAAGCTTTGCCTCTTGCTTTTTAGGGAAAATGGGCGAAGGCAGAGGGCTCGATGGCTTGTACTGGCCATCTCGCTGACCGTGGCAAGTGAGGGCTGGCCACGTTAGCCACGTGACTTTTCTCACTTGGGTGCATTGGAACGAAGTTTTACTTGTCACACACGTTTGGGCCCCAGAGTCCAGAGGGCATGGGGTCAGTCAGGCCCGGGGCTCGAGTCCTGGCTCTGTCTCCCATGCTAGTTTACATGCATGAACTTGGACGACCGAAGACCTCACCTTGCCTAGTCTTGGTTTCCTCTTCTGCGAGGAAGATGGAGACAATAAAACTTACTTCACGGACTTGGTGATGATTCAATGGTGACATGATCTTTGTTGAATAGTCAGCCGACTGCTGGACGCATGGGATGAGCGCAGACAATGCTGTTTCTGTTGTAACGATTAGGAAAATTGAAGAGTAGGCATCCAGGAGGCCTTTGAGTCAGCGCCCTGCCACAGCAACTCAGACAGGGACAGACGCGGCCTGCAGGAGGGGTGTGGCCTTGGTGGCCGAGGCCAGCCTGGAAGATTTCCCAGACTAGATTCTGAGCATGGGGACTCTCTGTTGTTTGACCCCTAATGTTCCTCCTGGTCACCCATTTCATCTACAGGCTGCACATGCCCATCAGCCGCCTACTCTGACCTTGGCCCGGAGCGTGTCTACCTCTCACCCTTGAGCTCCTTATCCGCTGCTGTTCCTGCCCCCATCTGACCCTCAGAAAGGACAGGCTTCTTGCCGGGCACATTTCTACTCTGGCCTTGGTCTTGGAGACCAGAGGCGTGATTTGGCGGGAGGTGAGGTCCGCGGCAACCTAGGACAGAGGCTCTCACTGCCAACGGCCTCAGCAGTCTGCAGAAGCCTCTGATGCCAGCTCCAATGTCAGCCGCTGGACCTCAGGGACATTGCCACATTCACACAGCAGCGCTATTGCCCGGGGCCCTGTGTTCACAATTCCCGTCCTGCTTCTGAGTGGTAACAGACTGCAGGTGGGGCAGGGTGGGGAGAAGAGAGGGGGCTTCGACCCCCTCCTCATCCCCCTGTGTCTCTACACCTGACCCACATCTGAAGCTGAGCACCTTAGGTTCGAGGGAACTGAGGCAGGCTTGAGGATGTGCCCACAGTCTTACGGGAGGGTTTTGTTTTGTCCTGTTTCACTTGTCGATGATGAGGGAGCCTGCACGTGGAAAAAGCCAGAAAGAGCAATGAAAGTTAGTGGAGTGCTCAGCCCTGGCCTCTCTTTCCTAGATGCCCCAAGCACACAGATGTCAACCAAGCGGCCTGGCCTTTTAGGAGAGAGATTAGCCATGTATCTCTCTCTCTCTCTCTCTCTCTCTCTTTAATTAATTTATTTTGAAAGAGAGAGTGCATGCGCACGTACGAGCAGGGGAGAGGCAGAGAGAGAGGGAGAGAGAATCCCAAGCAAGCTTTGCACGGTCAGCGCAGAGCCCGGTGCCAGGCTCAAACTCACAAACCCCGCGATCATGACCCGAGTGGAAACCAAGAGTCCGATGCTTAACTGACGGAGGCACCCAGGCACCCCTCACTTTTTTTTTTTAACACCACTTCAAATTCTGCCAGTTTGCTTATATAAAAGGATAAAGGTCCAAAAGCAAAGGAACAA
Source organism: Lynx canadensis (assembly GCF_007474595.2). Taxonomy (NCBI): domain Eukaryota; kingdom Metazoa; phylum Chordata; class Mammalia; order Carnivora; family Felidae; genus Lynx; species Lynx canadensis. The sequence goes on along the minus strand of NC_044308.2, from coordinate 34,695,283 downwards.
AAACCCCTCCTGTGCTACGTCTTTATCTCCAAGTTCAGGGATACCTCCCTCTCACTTTGGCGCCCCACAGACTCTGTTCTACGGTGATGTTTGTTATGTTGCCATCTGGTGGCGGCAGAGGGTAACGGCCTATCTGCGCACTGGGGTCATGGTCCTCGTTTCCACAAGTGCCCTATCTGTTGAGCGCCCACTCTGTATCAGGCACTGGGTGGTACCTGCGGTCATCCCTTGACATTAAAACTAAGCGGTAGGAACCTGCCCCCGGGATTGGTGCTTACTGCCCTTCCACGCCTTCCATAGCAGCTGCGTCAAAGGACTCCAACCCCCTCCCTCCCCACTGTTTGAGATTTTACCCAGAATTTTGGAGGCTGGAAGGAGCCTGATGGAACAAGGCTGCCTGAGGCTGCAGAATCCATTGCAGGTGCCACAAAACGTGACCTCTTCCCGCTGTGGTAATCTCTCATCCCTACATGCCAGTGGTTCTCGCCCTGGCTGCCCATTAGAACCACCGACAGGCTTTTACATTATTATTATTTTTTTTAACGTTTATTTATTTTTGAGACAGAGAGAGAGCATGAACGGGGGAGGGGCAGAGAGAGAGGGAGACACAGAATCGGAAGCAGGCTCCAGGCTCTGAGCCATCAGCCCAGAGCCCGACACGGGGCTGGAACTCACGGAACATGAGATCGTGACCTGAGCTGAAGTCGGACGCTTAACCCACTGAGCCACCCAGGCGCCCCACCGACAGGCTTTTAAAAACAGCGCTGCGCGGGCCTTACCCCCAGAGACTCTGATTGAACAGTTCAAGTGAGGTATTGGGTATTTTTAAAGCTCTCCAGGTGATGGTAAGGGGCAGCCAGGATTGAGAAATGCTGTAAAATCGGTAAGCGCGGGTCAGGCCGTCACCCTTCTTACCGCTATTATATTTGAGAGAATTACTCCCTCACGTACACATAGCCCTCCCCGCTCCCCACACTCAGCCATTGGGAGCAGACTGGCCCCATCATCTAAGAAGTTCATCTGTCTCTCGCGTCACAAGGAATATCTTCCAGATTTCCGGGGGAACCTTTGAGAGGCTCCACAGCCACTATCCAAAGGTATACAGCCCGTAGGCCCCTTTGCTTATTCTTGGCCAGACTAAGGGAGCACTATTCGAAAGTAGAATGGGTAGGGCAAGAGTTGAACATAGAAGCATATTCTGGTCACCAAAAGAATGTAGCGTAAACCCCAAGGGGAGGGCTTGCAAAGTATGGGAAGTTGGGGAGGGAAAGTTTGTTTTGTTTTCTCCCTAAGGGTCTAAAGTTAGTCTGTGCTGCCCCGGGGAATTGTGGGTCACGGCAAGGGAATTGTGTGCACTGTCACTACATGGATATTTGGAAGAATAAAGAGGTCCCTTTTCAATTCACATTGGTGGGACACGGTCAGGAGGACCAGATACGGGGTCCCCGCATTCCCCCATAGTTTATCTGGTTCTGACGGACTTGGAGAGCCCAAGGTCCTCTCGGACTATTTTGCTGAGCCCTTCGGGGCGGTGTAACTAAAACTCGGTTAAATGAACTTCTGGGGAGTTGGGTGGGGGTGGGAGACCCTTGTGCGACAGGCCAGTGTCTAAAGGTGGGAGGTGGGGTTTCCTGAGCACGGGAGGGACTTCACACCCCAGAGCAAGGAGGTGAGGAGGAAGTCTGTCTCTCCAAAAGGGAGACACATACAAGGTCATGGCAACAAGATTAAGTTCTGGAGAGCACTGACCTAAAAAGTTTCCTCCTATGAAATGTTTCATTTCTTGGGTGTTTTTCCAGGAAAAATGGTATTGGTGGCCATTTAAAATTCTCCCTCTTAAATGTTGTCAATTTAGGGGCACCTGGGTGGCTCAGTTGGTTGAGCGTCCGACTTCGGCTCAGGTCATGATCTCCTGGTTCATGGGTTGGAGCCCCGCATCCTGCTCTGTGCTGACAGCTCAGAGCCTGGAGCCTGCATTGGATTCTGTCTCCCCCTCTCTCTGTCCCTCTCCTGCTTGTGCTCCGTATCTCTCTCTCTCTCAAGAATAAATATAAACATTAAAAAAGATTTTTTTTAAATGTTGTCACTAATTTTTCCAGCTTTTAGTCAAGTCCGATATATTTAAACTTTTTTAAATGCTTATTTATTTCTGAGAGAGACAGAGAGAGAGAGAGAGAGAGAGAGAGATGGAGCTCAAGCAGGGGAGGGTCAGAGAGAGAGGGAGACACAGAATATGAAGCAGGCTCTGGGCTCCAAGCTGTCAGCACAGAGCCCAAGTCGGGGCTCATGAGTTCATGGCCTGAGCCCAAGTTGGATGCTTAAGTGACTGAGCCACCCAGGCATCCCTGAAAGTCTGATATATTTATTCATGTTTGTGTGATGTTGTGAAGACAGCAAAAGACACATTAGTCTGTCTTCATTGGCACGTAGGTCATTATTTAGGAAGTAACAAGATGCTGCGGGCGGCCTGCCCAGGGTTGACCCGAGTCGGGCCCACACAGAACCCAGAGCACCGGGAGGAAAACAGGCCTCAGAGGGGCTGAAGCCAGGGAAAGTCGGACATGGGAGAAGGGAGACAACCCGCATTTCTCTCCCAGATATAGAGGGAAGTGACCCTTAAGATAGAGAAGAAAGCCATTCCTTAGGCTACACCATAAATTCCTTCACTGTCAAGGTAAAGGTGGAAGAGAAGCTTGACTCAGAGGACGGATCTCAACATGTGATTGGTAACTGAGTTAGTTTGGGGTAACGCCAGGATACTCAAGCAGAGACTTCCCATAGCTATGAGGACATAAATGGTAAGGAGAACGTGGACAATGTAAGACCAGAGGTAAAAATCGGAGAATCTAAGCAATATGAAACACTTCCAAAACCGAGACTCTAGAGGGGCAAGGATCACTGATGTCCCCAAGGCTACAGCACTACTTGACCTGAGGTCTGTGACTTGAGCCCACCTCTCCTGACTCCCAATTCAGGTCTTGTATGTGTTGTCCTTTTCCCCAGGGGTCATCTTAATCCTGGTAATTTGAGCATTGATCACGGTGAATACGTGAAAGACCATGTGTGGAATGTTCTGGGGCACTCACTGACCCATACTCTTTCACTGGGTTTTCTGGCGCTGATTAAAGGTAAGTTTTATTTTCCGTCTTTCAAAAATCTATTTTTGTTTTTGTTTGTTTGTTTGTTTGTTTCTTTTTAAGTAGACTGACGACCAATGTTTGTGCAGGCAGGGTTAAATCTGAGTCAGGACTCTCCCTTTGATTTCAATGTACTCAAAGACTTTAGGACAGCGAAGTGTATCAAATGGTTTCCATTTAAAAGGGAACTTGAAATTGAGCCATGGAGCTTGGCTGCGGTCCTCATGCTAAGCGATCCCAATGGAGGCAGGCCTAACCCTTTCATCAAGGAGACATTTGCCCATGACCAAGGTGACCAGGGTTTAGAGGGGGAGAAAAAAAGCAGGAAAGAGGTGCAGAAATGTCCAGGAACCAAATGAAATGCCCCCTTTGAATGGGAACTGGCTACCACGGGACAGCAGAAAGGAAGGAGTCAAGGATTCTCAGAGCTCCGGCTTATATCTCTCTCTCTTTCCCTCTCTCTCCAACAGGATTAACGTCTCCGTAGCCATTTTGTCAGCCTGGACTTGGGGGTTTGGGTTGGCGATCTGCCGCCAGCCACAGGGCCCAGCAAACAGACACCACGACTGGTTTTCGAGAATCATCTCTTTTCTGCATTAGATGAGAAGCCACCTAAATAAGTGGTGACTCATGGGCCTCCCAACAGCCTTGACTACACTCATTTTCCAGTGTTTTCTGAGGTCAGAGTGCCAGCCCTTCCCAGGATGCTCTGTTCTCCATGGGTATGCCTCACTTGTGCGTGAGGAATCGGGATAGCAAAGAAACCAGTCGCAGGGAGGTGTTCAAACTTGCGTAAGCCTCCTGAGCGGTGTGTTTATAGCAACAGGGCCCAAGCCGTGAGCTGGGGGAAGCTGGCAATAAAGCTTCTGTGGTCTGGATCAGGTCACCCTGTACCTGGGACCCTCTGAAAGCCTGGAGACACCACATTTGTTTATTCTGAGAAGGAAGGCCAAGAAAACACATTGGAAGAAGCGTGTCCCTGCATCACCAGAGTTAGCCAGACAAGGAAATTCTGTCTAACCGCAAGACAAGAACGGCATTTTAATAGCAAACTGTTTTCTTCCCCTTCCCATTCCTCAGTCCCAGTCAAATGTTCCAATTATTTGGACCTCTCCTCTTAAGGTCTGATCACTTTCCTTTTTAATTAATCATTTTTGAGAAAGGAGAAAAGCCCGTTTCCATAGCTCGCTAGTATGCGTCCATTCTCCACATGGCAGCAAGGACGATCTTTAAGAAGCTCAGATTCGAATCCAGGTGTTTCTATGGCTCTCCCCGGGCTGGTCTTGCCCACCTGTCTGACCTCGCTGACCTCGCTGACCTCACTGTGTTTGCTATGCACTCCCCCTGGATTTTCGATCTCCGGCCACACTAGCCTTTGGCTCATTCACCAAGGACTTCAGGATTGGGGGTGGCGGTGGGGGTGGGGCAGAGATCAGCTGCATATACACCTGAAACCACCCACCAGTCATTTTTATTGCTTAAAAACTTTTACGCACAGTACACTTTGCTTTGGATGTCGTACAGTTCAATGAAGTTTTCCACATGTACAGATTCTTGTAATCACTACCGCAAACGGGATACGAAAGAATTCCAACACCCCAAAGAATTGCCCCATGCTTCTTCTTTGTCCTTGCTTCCTGTCCAACCCCCGGCAACCGCTGATCTGGTCCTAGAGCTCAGCCTTCTTCAGACTGTCATACGAAGGCAGCCGTACAACAGAGAATCTTTTGAGACTGGCTCCTTCCACCTAGCCTAACGCACTTGGCATTCTCCCACATTGTCGCGTGTGGCGAGGTTGCACGTTGCGTGTTCCTAATCTTTGCCGAGTGGTGTTCCGTTGTATGGCTGCGTCCCAGGCTTGTTTGTTCTCTCCAGTGACCCACGAAAGAAGATTTGAGTAGTTTCCAATTTGGAGCAGTTATGAAGAGCGCTGCTATTAAACATGAGGGTACAGGGGCACCTGGGTGGCGCAGTCAGTTAAGCGTCCGACTTCAGCCAGGTCACGATCTCGCGGTCCGGGAGTTCGAGCCCCGCGTCGGGCTCTGGGCTGACGGCTCGGAGCCTGGAGCCTGTTTCCGATTCTGTGTCTCCCTCTCTCTCTCTCTGCCCCTCCCCCGTTCATGCTCTGTCTCTCTCTGTCCCAAAAATAAATAAACGTTGAAAAAAAAAATTAAAAAAAAAAATAAACATGAGTGTACAGGTTTTTGTGTGAGTGTGCTTTCACGTCTATAGTAAATACCTACAGAGGAGATTCCCGGGTCAAATGGTTAAGTATCTGTTTAACTTTGTAAGGAAACGTCAAACTGTTCTTCTGAGCCCCTGTCCTGTGCCGTACTGCATGTCACCAGCCACACGTGAGAGCCCACTTACTCTACATCCTTGCCAATGCTTCGTATTATCAGAGTTTCTGGATTAGCCTTCCTAGTGTATACGTAATGGTATCTAACTGTGATTTGTAATTTGCGTTTCCCTAAGAGCTAGTGATGTGAAGGACTGTCTATATGCTCATTTGCCATCTATACATTTTCTTCCATGAGGTGCATGTTCAAATCTTCTGGCCACTTAAACAATTTGGGTTGTTTCTCTTTCTTATTGTTGAGTTTTGAGAGCTCTTTTTTTTTTTTTCAACGTTTATTTATTTTTGGGACAGAGAGAGACAGAGCATGAATGGGGGAGGGGCAGAGAGAGAGGGAGACACAGAATCGGAAACAGGCTCCAGGCTCCGAGCCGTCAGCCCAGAGCCTGACGCGGGGCTCGAACTCACGGACCGCGAGATCGTGACCTGGCTGAAGTCGGACGCTCAACCGACTGCGCCACCCAGGCGCCCCTTGAGAGCTCTTTATATATTCTGGATACAAGTCCTCTGTTGGATACGTGATTGGCAGGTATTTTCTTCCCAGTCTGTTGCTTATCTTTTCATTCTCTTCACAGTGTCTTCCACAGAGCAAAAGTTTTTCATTCAAGGAATTCCAATTTATAACTTTTTTTTTTTTTAAAGAATCTTGTTTTGTTATCCAAGAGCACAAAGAGTTTCTTTTTGTTTTTGTTTTTTTTTTTTGGGGGGGGGGTTGTTTTTATTTTTAAGTAGGCTCCTCACGCAGCACAGAGCCCGATGCAGGGCTGGAACTCATGACCCTGAGATCAAGACCTGAGCTGAGATCCAGAGTCAGACGTTTAGTTCTATAATTCATTTTCAGCTATTTTCTGTATACGTTGGGAGGCATGTAAGTTGAGGTTCAAACCTTCCACGTGAAGATCCAGTAGTTCCAGCACCATCGGCTGAAAAGACAATTGAGTTGCTTTCACACGTTTGTCCAAACTTTGAACAGACACTTCACAAGAGAAAATATACGGATGACAAGCATGTGAGAAGATCTTCCACATTAGGAAAAGATCTTCAGTGTTAGGAAAGCGCAAATGAAAACCACAATGAGGGGATGCCTGGGTGGCTCAGTCGGTTAAGCGTCCGACTTCAGCTCAGGTCGTGATCTCACGGTTTGTGAGTTCGAGCCCCGCGTCGGGCTCTGCGCTGACAGCTCGGAGCCTGGAGCCTGCTTCGGATTCTGTGTCTCCCCCTCTCTCTGCCCCTCCCCTGCTCACGCTCTGTCTCTTTCTCTCAAAAGTAAATAAACGTTAAAAACAAAACAAAAAAGCCCATACTGAGTTATCGCCACACATCTTTCAGACTGGCAAAAATGAAGTTTTGGCGAGAATGTGACGGAGCTGGAACTCTCCTACACTGCTGGTGGGAAAGTGAAAGGGTACAGCCACTTTGGAAAACAGTTGACCAGTTTCTTTAAAAGTTAAACTCATAGTTACCGTTATAATAGAACCATTCTACTCCTAGGTATTTACCCAGGAGAAATGAAAGCATATGTCCATACAAAGACTGGTCTGCAAGCATTTCTAGCAGTTTCGTGTGTAATAGTCAAAACAAAATACAACCCAAATGACCGTCACCAAGTGAGTGAGTAAGCCAAGTGCGGTACGTGAATACAATAGAACAATGCATAGGAATAAAAAAGAATGAATTCTTGATAACATGCGTGATTCTCAAAATAGTTTTGTAGGGTTCAAGAGGCAAGACGAAAAAGTATATTCTGTATGATTCCATCAATAGAAAGTGTCGGGAAATGTAAAGTAACACAAATGGGAGAAAGCAGATCAGTGACGACCAGGAGATAAGGTGGAGAGAAGCAGAAAGGAAGGTTTACTAAAAGACACACGAAAACTTTTGGGGACGGTGGATATGTTCATTAACTTGATTGAGGTAATGTTTTCATAGATACACCCATATGTCAAAATGTATCCAATTGCACACTTCAAAAAGGTTTTTTGGGGGGCGCCTGGGTGGCGCAGTCGGTTAAGCGTCCGACTTCAGCCAGGTCACGATCTCGCGGTCCATGGGTTCCAGCCCCGCGTCGGGCTCTGGGCTGATGGCTCGGAGCCTGGAGCCTGTTTCCGATTCTGTGTCTCCCTCTCTCTCTGCCCCTCGCCCGTTCATGCTCTGTCTCTCTCTGTCTCAAAAAAAAAAGTTGAAAAAAAAAAAGGTTTTTTTGATGTTTATTTACCTTTGAGAGAAAGAGAGACAGAATGCGAGTGGGGGAGGAACAGAGAAAAAGGGAGACACAGAATCTGAGGCTCCGAGCTGTCAGCACAGAGCCTGACAAGGGACTCAAACTCACAGACTGTGAGATCATAACCTGAGCCAAAGTCGAATGCCTATCCAACTGAGCCACCCAGGTGCCCCTCTCCAATTGCACTTTATTTTTTAAAAAAAAAATTTTAAGTTTATTTATTTTTGAGAGAGAGAAAGAGCACGAGCAGGGGAGGGACAGAGACAGGGAGGGAGACACAGAATCAGAAACAGGCTCCAGGCTCTGTGCTGATAGCTCAGCACAGACGCAGGGCTTGAACTCGAACGAGATCGTGACCTGAGCCGAAGTCGGACGCTTAACCAACTGAGCCATCCAGGTGCCCCTCCAATTGGACACTTTAAACTAAACTATTTGTAGTTTGTTTTAAATCAATTATACCTCAGTGGAACTCTTTAAAACCATTTTTATGAGTCTCCATTCTGTTCCATTCACTTATGTCTATTTTTTAGTCCAAACCATACTGTTTTGATCCCTGTCATTTTTTTTTTAATTTTTTTTTCAACGTTTTTTATTTATTTTTGGGACAGAGAGAGACAGAGCATGAACGGGGGAGGGGCAGAGAGAGAGGGAGACACAGAATCGGAAGCAGGCTCCAGGCTCTGAGCCATCAGCCCAGAGCCCGACGCGGGGCTCGAACTCACGGACCGCGAGATGGTGACCTGGCTGAAGTCAGACGCTTAACCTACTGCGCCACCCAGGCGCCCCGATCCCTGTCATTTTTTAATAATATATATTAAAATCAGATAGTGTGAGTCTTCCAGCTTGTTCTTTTATTTTCAAAATTATTTTCTGTATTAGAAAAATGATGGATTTTCATATGTTGACCTCCATGACCTCACTAAACACACTTGATTGTTCTAGAACTCGATTCCTCCTTTTTGTTTATACAATAATATCATCTGTGATTGGGGGACAGTTTTATTTCTTCCGTTTCATCTGAATGCCTTCATGTCTTGTCTTCTTATGCTTGATGGGATTTCCAGGACAATATGGAACAGTTGTGGTCAGAGCTGACATCCTTCACCCTTCACGTAAGAAAGACACCCAGACAGCAAGTTCGTCTTAATGTGATGCAAGAGGGATACACAGTCAGCTATGAAGTATTCTTTTTTAAAAAACATTTTTATAATGTTTATTTATTTTTGAGAGAGAGAGACAGAGCATAAGCAGGGAGAGGCAGAGAGAGACACACACACACACAGACCGAAGCAGGCTCCAGGCTCCGAGCTGTCAGCACGGAGCCCGACGCGGGGCTCGAACCCACGATCTGTGAGATCAGGACCTGAGCCGAAGTCGGACAGTCCACCGACTGAGCCACTCAGGCGCCCCCAGCTATGAGGTATTCTTGACAAAAACTCGAGCCGAGACTAGGGAATGCCAAACAACTCAGTGATCAAGACAAACAACATTTTCATGCAATATTTCCAAAAATCAAAATTAAGGTTAAAAAACAAATTCACCATGAACAAAATATCAGAATTTCAAATAAAGACGGAATCAGTGTTTACTGGGTTTTCCTTTGCCTCAGTTTCCATTATGGCTCAGTTCTGCTGCTGATCTTGTCCTGGTCTAGAGTCAAGATCTAATGACCATTTTACAGAAAATGTAGCGAGAGAAGAAATGTTGCGTGATGACCGGTTTCTTCAATAAATGAATTGCAGGGAAAAAAACAAAGTTGGGGTCCCAGAGTGGTAGTTACACAGACATGTTCACTTTATGGTAGGTACTTCAGCAAGTTACATCCTTACGATATGTGTACTTTTCAACAGTATGTTGTACAGTGATAAAAATGTTTGGAAGATGGGGAAAAAAGCACTTAAGTTCAAACAGTTACTTAGTTCAGGTGATTAGATTATAGATATTTATATAATTTTATTTTTAATAAAATAAATTGTTTTTTTAATTTATTTTTTAATACAATGTAATTATTTTAGAATGTTTAGCAATTATTTTATAATATATAATTTTATGGGGCCCCTGGGTGGCTCAGTCGGTTAAGCGTCTGACTGACTCAGGTCATGATCTCACGGTTCACGAATTCGAGCCCTGCATCCGGCTCTGTGCTGAGAGCTTGGAGCCTGGAGCCTGTTTCAGATTCTGTGTATCCCTCTCTCTCTGACCCTCCTCCGCTCACGCTCTGTCATTCTCTCTCTCAGAAATAAGTAAAGATTAAAAAAAAACCTTATTTATAATATATAATTTTATAATTGTATGCTATATAACTTATATAACTGTAATTACTATAAAGCATCTATGTCATATTGTTATATAATTTTATAATCTATACAATATAATTTTATGAATTATAAATTTATTTAAGCAAAAGTTTTAGAAAATCTTATCTGGCCCTTAATCGTTAGAGATGTATACTGAAGTATGCAGGGGTGGCTGTTTGTTTTTATATTTTTTATAATACGTTTATTTATTTTGTTTTATTTTATTTTTAAATATTTTAGCAATTAAATCCAGAAACGTTGCCCTGAAAAACAGAAAAAGGTAAAACAGATTTTAGCAGGGGTGCCTGGGTGGCTCAGTCGGTCATGATCTCATGGTTTGTGAGTTTGAGGCTCACGTGGGGCTCTATGCTGATGGCTCGAATCCTGCTTTGAGTTCTGTGTCTTCCTCTCTCTCTGCCCCTCCCCTGCTCAGACTCTGTCTCTCTCTCAAAAATGAATAAACATTTAAAAAATATTTTACTAAAAGAAGAAAGAGGTGGGGGGAGGAGAAGAAGAAGAAGAAAGGAAGGAAGAAAAGGGCCAAATGAAGCAAATGAAGAAAAATTAGTAATTGTTGAATCTGAGGAACATATTAATAAGATTTTCTCATACTCTCTGCTTTTACATTTGCTTGAAAGTTTTTCCTCATAAAATTAAAAATAAATAAGATAGCCTTTCACCCCACCTGCTGTCATTTTATACCCCATTATCTCGTTTTATGTTTCCTAAACTATTACCTGAAATTATCTTGTTCATTGGTGTATTGCCTGCCCCCTTCCAGAAGAATACAAACACCACGAAAGCAGAGTACATATGAGTCTTTTTCCCTCCTTTATTCTCAGCAGCTAAAACAGTTTAAAACAATGAACTTTATCAGCATCCCACATCTAATACGATTTCTCGAACAGGTGAAGTGTTGTAGTTGAGGGTATTTTAGTTTCGATATTATTTTAAGAACGATCTCAATACAGTCTCGCTTTTTCTGTCAAAGGGATCCCAGCTCTTCACACAGGGGTCCCAGCTCATGTCTCCTTGGAGGGTCGGCCAGATTTTGATGGATGCAGAACTGAAACCCCCCTCGGGAGTTCTCCGCAATCGTTTCATGGCCCCCGAATCTGTTTATTTCCAAACTGTAATGGCGACAAAACCCAGCACTTTATTTGACCTACTGTTGAGTTCCCCTGTGAAGTTGTTAGTTTCAGAGAACTTTGGTTTGATAGGTCCGTCTTCCTTAAAGTGTTTTAGGGCTCTACGAGACAAAGAACAGATGTTGCACTCTACAAACCTGTGGTTACCAGCCTCTGATCAGTTCTCAAGGTCGGTCAGCTTCTCCATCTTGTGAAGAGGCTGCTCAAGTCAGAACAAGCAAGTTTCTCTTCCCAAACGGAGCTCGTTTAAAGTAAAAGCACAGTGGAATTTTCTTACAGTTCTTACGTTTAAAGACTGAACAAATCTGCTTGTCTGTCTCATTTATTTTATTTTGTGGTTGTCGGTTTGTGGACGTGTGGCATTAGGAGAATCGTTTTGGGATCAAGAAAATATTTATTCATGTTCATAAAGCTTCGTATCTGCTTCTCTCAAGTCTGCGCCGTGGCCACATGTGATGAGATATGAGAGACCCAAGTACATTTGTATTACTGAATTCACCTGGGCGTTTGTTGACTAGGTTGGCCCTTCAGAGTATATTCCAGGTGTTTCGGGATGGCACCATCACCCTCATTTTGCATACAAAGCAGGCAGCTTTGGTGATCCCTTGGTCCTGACTTCCGAAGATTCCTACTGGCCCTTGGCCTCCATCCCTAAGCTCCTCTCCATTTTTCTTAGGTACTCTCCTTTTCAGATTCCTCAGAGTTTAGAGCTCAAGAGTCCCCACCCCTGACTCAATCATACAGAACGTGCTTTTCCATACCTTCTGTTGGAACCTACAGATACTCCAAGATATATTCCAGGGCCAGAGTATTTCAGGACAGGTGGAGTTCTCAAACAGTGCTGAATCACAGAGCTCTTGGGATCTTTATGGCCTGCGAGAGGATTTGCTTGGATGTTTGGAAACACTGAATTTATATCACATCGCACTGTAGATTTTTTTAAACTGGGGGAAATCAGTTTTTACTCATTTCCCATTCAACAAATATTTCCTGAGCTCCAGCCATGGGCCAGGCAGTATTAAGATGATTTGAGATCTATGGTTCCTACTTCATGGTTCATGATCCAGCAAGGAAATGGTAGATAAACAATTGACTATAATGTGAAAACACTAATGCCCTTGAGAAGTCTTGCCCCTTCTTCTTAAGTTAGGATGAATTCATTGCCGAGAGTTTTAGCGGATGTGTGTTTTGGAGCAGTGTCTATATTCCAGGATGGTATGAAGTGCTTTCCTATATCACCCCCTCTAATCCTTACAAGAGCACTGATGTAGGGTATTATCATCCTCACTTTACAGGCGAGGAAACCGAAGCTTACAGACATGGGATAGTTCTCACAGTTTGGCAAGTCGTCTTAAAAACTAGGGTCTCTTTTTTTCCCCAACTGTGGGAGTATAAGCTGGACTCTATGCCCGTGCCTGGTTATGAAGGCCATGTCTCTGTGTGGACACCAGAGGGCGATGAGAGAGAGCGCAAAGCAACAGAAGGAATTTGCCTCTGGGGCCACCTCTCCGAAGTCACAGCAAACTGACCTTCTCAAACTCGTCTTTGAAGATGCGGAGTGCTGAGAGGGCAGATCTGAACCTACTGCCCATTCCGGTCACAGCTAAGGGCAAGGATCCCTTAGGATTCATCTTTCGTCTAAAGCACGTCAGCTCGCTGCTGCTTCTACTCATAGTATGGAACGTTTGTGGAATCAATTGGATGTTTTGTTTCGTACAGTCACAAGACACATGTCTTGCTTGCTTCTGCTCCTCCCATAGCTGATTCCAAATCAGGGGTGTTGTGCAAACAGCTGCTCAACGAGAAACTGCTCCAAGTGAAAGCAGCTCCGTTCACCCGTTGGGCTGGCCACGTGCCCCACCACCCCATTTGTTCCAGCACCCGGAACACTGTGTGGCTGGTGTGGCCACTGTTCCATGGGCAGCCTGCCAAAGGACTGATCCGTCAACATGACGGTCATCCTGAGGGATGCTTCGTGAAGACAAAGTACTCCGGCCGTAGCCTCCAGGGGTACCTTTCCATTAAGGGAATGTGCTCTCACCAGGATGGAAGCCAGTGTCGGGGGAATAAGAAATTGACATTCCCTGTTTCAATCTGTTCCTCCTTAGAGCTTTGTCGTTAGTTTCTCGGGCGCTTTTCCATCCTGTTTACAGCTCACAACGAATAGGATATGTGGCTGAGGACGACTGGAGAAAGCTAGCTCACATTTTAAGGGAAGTCTTTAAAAATAATCAATGACCAATGTGTCTTCAAAGAGTACTTTTTCATATGTTTCAGTCCCATGTGGCCGAAACCAAATAGAGCCGTTTTCAACCCAGCCACACCCTGGAGTGACGCATTAGTGAAGAGAACAGGCAGGAACCCATTTCTGGATATGAAGCTGGCCTGTCAGCTCAGGAGGTGACCCCACAGTCCCACGGGTTGTAGATCGACTGAGCTAAGGTTCCGAGAACCTTACCCCCAAGATACACGGCACAGCAGGGGATGCGAGGCACTTAGGCCCTCACTCTGCGCTTAGGGAAAAGGCAGCCAGCACTTTTTTTTTTTTTTTTTTTAAGTGAGGAAGTGATGCAAACAGAATTCTACATAAGTAAGATGGCTTTGGTGGCATTACGGGATAGGTTAAAGAGAGGATTACAGCCAGGGAGAGCTTGAGAGGACGGATGAACGGAAGTAAGTGCTTGGGGACAGAGGGAGCAAATAAGAAACAATTCAGGGCTGGAACTCACAGCTCGGAATTGTTGATTGAACGTGGGCAGTGGAGAAGGAGAAGGTATACATAGGACATCCTCACGTTCCCTGAGCGTTTACCGTGTGCAAGTTGCTCAGCATTTTACGGGTCTAAACTCATTTAATTCTGGCAAACCGTATGAGATAGGAATGATGATCCTCCACTTTTTACAGGAGAAGAAACTGACACTCAGAGAGGCTAAGTCATTGGTCAACGTTCACTAGGATTTGAACCTAGGCCGTTGGACTCCAGAACCTGCCCCCTTCACAGAGGCCACGCGGTCTCTTCCCGTCTGGGGGACGTGAAAGCCAGACATACTGGCTGAGGTGGGAAGTCAGGAGGAGCAGATATGCATGGGGTGGGGGGTGGGGGGTAGACAAGGTGGTATTTGGACACGTGTCGCACTAGGATGTTCTGCCAGCCCTTCGATGGGAGGCGTCCAGCAGGCTTTGGGTCCCAAGGTGGAGAAGGAACTGGTTTTCATTAAAAATAATGAAACATCTGTAAAAATACTGTTGGCTGGGTTTCCCAGTCAAGCTATTCAAGAGAGGCCTGCTGTGCTAGCAAACAGGAAGCCCATGCCCCAGCTGAAGGTTTGGCCAGAGACTTGGAGGGGTCAGGTTCATCAGCAGGTGCTCCAGGGCTCCCTGCCACCGTGAGTGGGGGATGGGTGAAGTGCGCCCGGAGCTCCACAAAAAGAAAGCCCAAATCCTGAAAAAGAAGGAGAGGAGGGATGCCTCTAAGCCTTCCTCCATCTATTCCACATTCCTCCTCCTTCCGACAGATCAGGGCTTCTCAGTGCTGCCTGCCCAGTAAAGTCACCCAGGGAGTTTCGAATACCGCTCGTCCCCAGGCGTCACCCCAGGACCAAGGAAATCAGACTGTCTCAGGGTGGACACGGGCAGTTTTGAAAAGCTCTCTAGGTGATTCGAATGTGAGGCCAGGCTTGAGCACTAGAACAATACAAGGAAGGTTGTCTTGGGGGGTGACGGGAGACCCAGGTAAAGACTAACACCTACAAAGTAGTTGCGGTTCATAAAGCACTCTCGCATACAGGCTTTGTTTCAGGAGCGTCTTACTGTCACCCCCTGGTTAGACGGGGGAATCACGAGTCAAAAAGAGAAATGACCTGCTCAAGGTCAGTTATTTACCAAAGAACCATGCCTACAACCCAACTCTGCTGACCTCCAATTCAGGGGTCCTTCATAAGACCACAGAGGGCAATACTGAGGACAGAAGGCCAAGTTCTTCTGTATTCACATAAAAAGGTGAGGG
Source organism: Lynx canadensis (assembly GCF_007474595.2). Lineage (NCBI taxonomy): Eukaryota > Metazoa > Chordata > Mammalia > Carnivora > Felidae > Lynx > Lynx canadensis. Next base: position 34,680,118 of record NC_044308.2, on the reverse strand, counting down.
TGTAGGCATTTTTTTTTAAAGCAATCAGGATTGACAGGAGTGAATCTAAAAAACAGAGCGGCTGCTTGTGTGCTGGAGCATAAAGGGGGTGGAATAATCAGAAAGTAGCCAGGCCAAGGAGAGGTCGTGAAGCCCAGATGTCCCCATAGCCCACGGGCAGGGAGGGGGCAGCTGGAGGGGAAGGGTCAGGGAGGGTGAGTGGGAGCACAGTGAGGGAGCAGGCCCAGGGAGGGGACTGAGGCTGGGCTGTGGCATTGCCCCGGGGGTGGGGGTTGGGGGTGGGCCTTTGGGCCACCTATAGCTAACAGCGGTGGAAATGGCAAATCTAAATAACTCCTGGAGGCATTTACCAGTTAATAGGTATTCTGGGACTGAAGGGACACACGGTCCTACCAAGCAGATAATAATCATCTGCTAATTTTTATAAAACGGTGTAATTAAACATATACTCTCCTTTTCCATTTCCACAATGGCTTGAGCTATTACCGTACCTCAGCGGCTTCAGTGTACGACTGGTATAATAGTATCTTCCAGGGACACTGACAGAATAAATGAAAGAACGTGTCTAGCAAAACGCCTAGCACATAGGAGGTGCTGAATAAATACTAGCACCTTCTGTGGTTGCTTCTTTTTTGAACGTGGATGGTGAGGTTCAGAGATGCTGTGTACCGTCTGGTGGCTAAGAGTATGGGCTCTGGAGCCAGACTGCTAGGTTCAAGCCAGCTCTACTAACCTAGCCCTTAGGCCCTGGACAAGCTAGTTACCCACATAAAGTCTGTTTCTTCCGCTGTAAAAAGCGGATAATATCTGAAAGTTTCTTGCGTGGTTTGGGGGGGGGGGGAATTAAATGAGATAATGCATGGAAAACTCTAAGCATAGTCCCTGGCGTCTAATCACCGTTCAATAACTGTCAACAAATTTCATTAAACGGCACTTGTCTAAACTCCCCCAAAGGGCGAGTGGATAAGCCAACGCTAAAATCCAGGCCACTGCTCCTTCTGCTACATCAGAAGCTGCCAGTGACAATGGACATTCACCAAGGAAAAGGAGCCAGCCTGGGGACCGTATCCAGAGAGCTTGGTCTTTACTAAGCTGCCTCTGCCTGGGTAGGATTCACTGTGACGAAGAGACGTGGTATTCTCAGATCTGCACAAACTCTGCCGACCTCTCAGGCTGCCGGAGCCTCAAGGAGAGCCCCAGGGCTGCCCTGGGCAGGACCTCCAAGAGATGCGTCTCCGTTAAGCTCCTCAGGGCCTCCTGACATACCACCCACAGCCTTGTCAGAGGGGCACAGACTTCTGTCAGACACGATCTAGGACTTCAGAGGCAGGACTCCCAGTCGGATATTTTATTATTTATTGACTTGACAGGAAATATACATTTGGTCCCATAAGACACCATGCTACCGGCTTAACGAGTTGCCATTACACAACAGAGCTCCTGGGGGTCCTCAGGAAGCTCTTGCATGGCCAGCCGAGGTCGGCTCAGTCACGGCAGGCGGGAGCTCTGTCCTGAGGAAGAGACCCACCGCCCGACCCACCCTGGAGGAGCCTCTGTCCCACAGCTCTGCGGAGCCGCAACATTCATATACGTTGGGCATCATCAAAATAAAGGTCATGCTGGTTGTTCTGAACTAGAAGGTGCTCTTAAAACCAAGGCGTAGCAGACAACCTATGTACATTACAAATATATAAATTAAGAGGTCTACACGTATACAAAATCTGTCAAAGGGGACCTAATCGCATTCTGTATCATGCCAGGTATCTTGATGGAGCGGGTATTAAAAATAGAAGGTATTTATACACAGGCCCTGCCCCTCTCGTGTCCTCCGTGGAACCCTCTGGTGTTGTCAGGGCCTCTGGGCAACCTCAGCACCCCCACAGGTAACCCATCGGCAGTCTGCATCCTCCGAGACAGCAGGGGACTCGCCCCGGGGCTCTTCTCCTGTGTCCCCATCTCGGCCTGGCGGCGCCTCCGAACCCAGGGGCTGCCGGAGGGAGTGATGCTGCTGTCGGAGGAATAATCCGTGCACTTGCGAAAGATCTCAGGGCTGGCGCTACAGTTCAGCCTCCCTTCCTCGGCCAGAGGGGATTTTCTGGAAACGCCTTTGCGTTGAGCCAAGGGGCTGCTCCAGGGACTGGAGCACGGGGAGGCGTTGGGGCTCAGGAAGAGATTCTGGTGGCCAGCAGGGCTGAGCTTGGTGGTGACCACGTGCCGCCGGCCGGCCATGGGGGACGTGGGGTTGCTCTCGGGGTCGGAGGAGCTGTTGGCAGAAGACTCGTCACCCATGTATTGAAGCTCCTCGACTCTCTTGTTTAGGGACTTGTTCAGGTGGATGCTCGCGGCGGGCTCCTCGTCCTGGTTCTTGTCTTTGGGAGGTTTCTTTTTGGGTGGCTTCATCCCAATCAGGACGGCTTTCATGTTCTCCCTGCCCTGAGATTCCGTGACCATGAACTCATGCGCTCTGATGGCCGCCTCCACCTCCTCGAACTCCACGATGGCGCACTCCTGGGTCCCCACCTGGCTGTACCGGCTGCTGACCCTCCGGATGTCAGGGGGCAGCTCCCTCCCCGGCTTGAGGATCCGCACTGACGAGATGACTCCGAAGGTCCCGAAGAGCTTGAGCAGGTGTTCCATCACCTTCTCCTGCACCCTTCCATTCTTCTGGGGCGTGGCCAGGGCCCAGAGCTTGGGGGACAGGTAGAGATCGTAGACCAGGAGCATCTTGCTTGGCAGGTTCTCGTTGGGGAAGAGCGGGACGGGGGTGGTCCTCCTCACCTTCCGGTGGTCCTCATTCAACTCGAGGCTCATCGAGTACTTCAAGGCATGTGCCGTGGTTCTCCAGTCCCGGGTCAGGTGTTTCACCTGAAGAAGACAAACCGACCTCTGAAATGGTACCTATCGTCTTTGCCCCTCTCGTGTCCTCTATAATCTCCCTCCCCTACCTCCCTCCCCACCCCCCGTAACACTGGTCGCTAGAATCACACCCGCTGCGTGCAGGCATTCAAAAATCTAGTGAGCTCTCCACAATGTCAAGCTAGGCAGCACAGTTTGGAGCAGTGCCGTCCAGCACAACTTTCTGTGGTGATGGAGGCAATCTAGTCCACGCAAGTTTACAGGTTAAGCCTGTAGGGCCTGGAACAAGGCTGTTAGATACACAAATCCAAAGCCCACCTCTGGCCGGCGGTAAGACCTGACGTTTTCCCACCTCTCTGTGCCTCAACTCCCCCATCTGTAAAATGGACACGTTTACAGTGCCCGCCTCACAGCGTTGTTGCAAGGAGTGAATGAATAAATCGATACATACGTACCTACATCCAGACACACGTTATGCACAACTTAGAACGGTGTCAAGCTCATGGTGAGTACGCAATAAATATCATGTGCTATCATCATTTCAAACATCACGTGCTATCGTTTTGACAGGGATCGGAGATTTTTAACATTGAAACGCTTTTCTGAAGTTGTGTTTCTCCGTTTATGCGTTGGATACCCAGAAGGTTCCAAAAGAGCTTTCATATTTCACTGGAATATCTCCTGAAAATGATGTGGACTGTTTCAACTTGGAGTAAAACCCAACTAGGGCCTCAAAGAGAATGATGAAATAGTCCCTCCCTCCCTCCTCCCTGAGTGGAAATTGTGCGTATCAACGCGCAGTATATGAAGGCTATATTTATGCTGTAAAACAGTAATTTTCAAGAGGCCCACTTCCGCTGGAGGGAATGCCAGGGAGAATGAGTCATCGCATCCCGCAGGAACTGTGGAGGTGGGTGGGGTGGGTAACCTGAGCCAGGAATGGCGAGATCACCCTGCGTCCGTCCTCGGAGGCCAGGCCAATGCAGCCACTCTGCAGAGGAACCCTGAGACCAAACAGGAACTTCCCAGAACTCAATGTGGGAGGCTCCCTAACAGGGCAGTGTCGGGGGGGAACCTCGCAGAGCTCTCAGTACAGGCAGGCTCCTGCAGACAGGGCCCTGTCCGCTCGAGCCTGTGGCCTCTGGGTGACACGGCCCAGATGTGGGCTTAGGGGTGTGGGAACCACAAGTCACCTACACACAGAACCCACGGGCTGATGTCCACGGCACACACCAAGGACAGAAGGTGGGCAGAGGTCCAGGCAAAGGGTCGGACTTCAGGCGAACGGGGCCGATCAGGGCTCCAGAAGGGGTGAGGGTGATGATGGAAGGTCACTGCCAGGTGGTGAGGAAGCTAGGCAGTAGCTCGCTGAGGATGGGATGGCGGGGAGCCTTCTCCAAAGCCAGTGGGGGAGAGGGAGAGGAGCTCCTGCCTCGACCTGGACCCTGAGCCAGGCATGCTCGAGGGAAGGCCAGTACTGCCCTGCTCCGAGGGCTAGAGAAGCTCACAGAAGACCTCACACGATCGAGAGAGAAGCGGGCTCTAGCAAGCACCCGATATCCCTCCGGAGCCAGGAGCACAGTCCACTGGGAAATCTCCGTGATAGTCCGAACATCCTAGGCCTGTCTGTGAGCCGTTAGAAGGCGTGTCCGGCACCACTTAAGAGGAGGAGCCAGGGAGGTGGTATCTTTGTGCAGTCACTAGAAGAACCTGCTAACATTTTCGGAAACTGCAATTCCCCTGTTTGTCATATGCATTTCCTATGATGATTAGCAGGAAAGCCTTTAGAATGAAAATAGCCTTGGGGGCGCCCGGGTGGTTCAGCTGGTTAGGCGTGCGACTTTGGCTTAGGTCATGATCCCCTGGTTTGTGAGTTCGAGCCCCGCATCGGGCTCTGGGCTGACCACTCAGAGCCTGGAGCCTGCCTGGGGTTCTGTGTCTCCCTCTCTCTCTCTCTGCCCCTCCCCCCGCTCGCACTCTGTCTCTCTCTCTCAAAAATAAATAAACGTTAAAAATAGTGAGAACGAAAAGGGTCTTTGTTCTCATTTTGAAGGTGTTGGGGAGTCTACTGTGCAGCCACTTTTCAACAAAGAAAAGCCCTCATAAATAGATCTATTGTGGCAGCTTCAAAAGGAAAGAAAATCGGGCTGCCTCTTCAGGTCCCTGGGGAGGAATGAAGGAATGTTTACTGGCTGCTTCATTTTGGGATCCCCCACAAACACTTCTTTGTTCTCTGGACGTGTGTGGTATTGTGATTTATCATTCCGAAAGGACTCGGAGATGTTAACGTTCAAACACTTCTCTGAAATTGTGTTTCTGCACTGATGCATTTGATACATACAAGCTTCCAAAAGATCTTTCGCATCCCAATGCTGTAGCTCCCGAAACTGACGTGGACTGTTTCAGCTTGGAATGAAACCCAACTTGGGCCTCCCAGAGAATGATGAGATAGTACCTCCCTAAAATACATATACATCGCTCTTTGTCCCCGTTCTTGGCACGGGGTTGCTGGCACCCGGTACATTCCCAGGTCATAAGAACACTAGGAGTACCGTTTGTTCTGATGAGGCGACTCTGGGTGGGCTTCTGGATGGCTCCTAGTTGACGGCCGGTCACCAGAAAGACCAAATCACGGTTAGAAGCTTGGGATTTTCAGAGAAGGGAGAGGGTCAGGAAATTGAGATAATGGTTGATCAAGCCCACATGAGGAAGCCTCCCTGAAAACCCCAATACCTTGGGGTTCAGGGCACTTCCCGGATGGAGGGTGATGTACCCCAATTCCTCTGGGACAGAAGCTCCTGCATTCGGGGTCTCGTTCCGGGTATCTCTTCATCTGGCTGTTTGTCTGTATCTGTTATCATATCCTGTATTACACTGGTAAATGTAAGTAAGTGTTTCCCTGAGCTCTGTGAGCTATTCTAGCAAATGATCAAATCCAAAGGGGAGGAGGTCATGGGAACCTCTGATGTGCAGCCACGTTGGACAGAAGCTGTGGGTAACCTAGGTGACCAGCTGTGGGCCTTACCCTGGAGGGCCTGGTGCTGTCTCCAGGTAGACGCAGAACTGCTGGGTGGGGATGCCCTCCCCCCACAGGCACATCCGGCGTCAGCGTGTGCTCGCGGTGTGAGACAAAGGAGACGTGCAGGAGGAAGGGGAGACTTTTCCACTGCAACACGAAGTGCCCCTTCCCTCCTTCTCCTATACCCTGGAAACTCCTAGTCACCCTCCAAGATCCTCTTTCTCTTTCTTTCTTTCTTTCTTTCTTTCTTTCTTTCTTTCTTTCATGTTGCTTTATTTTTGAGAGAGACAGAGGGGCAGAGTGCAGGCGGGGGCGGGGTACAGAGAGAGAGGGAGACACAAATCCGAAGCAGGCTCCAGGCTCTGAGCTGTCAGCACAGAGCCCGTCGCGGGGCTCGAACTCACGATCATGACCGGAGCCCAAGTCGGACGCTCAACCGACGGAGCCACCCAGGCGGCCCCTCCAAGATCCTATTTCAACGTCGCCACTTCTGGGAAGGCTTCTCAATGATCCAGGCAGGGTTACTCGCTACTTTGTTCTTTCACTGCCTTTGGTCATATTGCAATCCTTCACTGATCTCTCGCCTTTCCTGGACTTTGCACGGGCAGAGAACCCATTCATGTCATGTATCCTGTGCCTAAGGCAGCACTCAGGCTGCGGCGTGAATAGGTTTGATGAGTGAATGAAGGCCAGAGAGCAAGAGGAGAGGGCCGACTCTACCAGCAGGTGAGGCAGAAAACAGCTCCACGGAGAGAAGAAGCTCTCCTCCGGGAATGTCTGACCAAGGGCACAGGCGGCTTGGCTGGGACCCAGCTGTTACACATCCCGTTATGCAACGGGCCATGTGGTGCTTTTCCATTCTGGTAAATACGCTTCCCCCACGGAAGACACACGGTGCTGGCTCCAGCTAGCCCGTCCACACTTTGAGAAGTAGGGAATTCGCGCACAGTCCAGTTGCTGGGTCTGTGCACCGGAGGGACGTGCGGTCTGTGGCCCAGATGGCGGCAAGCATCAGATACCCCACGTCCCCATTGTATAGGTGAGAATGTTGGTCTTACAAACACTGCTGGAGTCTTGAAGGTTCCTCTCCCTGAGTTCTGGGCGCTCCTTCTTCCTCTTCCTAGTCATTCGACTGGGCAGGTGAAAAGCTTGGGTTTCACGTAATTCTAGGCCCAGTAGGTGTCTCTCAAGGCCACGGAGTCCCCGTGTCCTGGCACAGCACCCTCCTGGTCACCCACTTGCCTGGCAAGAGTGCTTGAACTTTACTAAGAGCAAGCACTATCATTTCACAACTGCCACCGGCTGACGTTTGTCCCAACACCCAGGCCCCTTTTAATACTTGGGAAGATACTCACTGTCGTTGGTTTTTTTTTTTTTAATGTTTATTTCTTTTTGAGAGAGAGAGAGAGAGAGCATAAGCCGGGAGGGGCAGATTGAGAGGGAGACACAGAATCCGAAGCAGGCTCCAGGCTCTGAGCTGTCGGCACAGAGCCTGATGGGGGGCTTGAACCCATGAACCGTGAAATCATAACCTGAGCGGAAGACAGACGCTTTAACTGACTGAGCCACCCAGGCTCCCCCGCGATGTTGCTCATAACGATCCTAAATCTCTATTCTTGATCATGTTTCTCTACGTCAGGGGGCAAAAAATCGCTAGTCGTCAGGTATCATGTGGGCAAACAAGATTGAGAACTGAAACCCCCAAACACCCCTGAAATCCTGGAGGCAGCGTGTGAGGATGAAGGCTTACCTTTTTGAAAGATGTGAGTAGCTTGACGCTCACATACCCCAGCTTGTTCCTCCTCACGTGCTTTAGCAGGAAGGCATCCTTCTCCAGGTTTGCATCAGAAAAGTAGAATTCGATCTGATCCACCAGCTTCCTGATCAACTCCTGGTCTGGGGGCTTCCACTCCTGCTCCCCGTCTTCATGCTCGTTCTCGCCCCCACTTGTCGTGGTGCCACTGAGACCAGAAGGAGACACGGGGCAGGGGGAAGGTTACAGGCTGAACTGCTGTCCCCCCCCCCCCAAATTTCTTGCGTTGAAGTCCCAAAGCCCTGTATGTCAGGATGTGATCTTACTCGGAAATGGGGCCCTGTAGATGTAATCAGTTAAAGACGAGGTCACACCAGAGCAGGGTGGCCCCAATCCACTACGACCGGCGTCTCACCAAAAGGGGAAATCTGGGCACGCGCACACAAGGAGAATGCCACGTGAGGATGAAGGTGGAAATGGGGGTGATGAGCGGACGTCCAGGACCGTCAAGGGTGGCCAGCAAACCACCAGAAGCCAGGGGACTGGCCCAGAACAGACCCTCGAGGGGAGTGCATCTTGCTGACACCCAGATTCCCTACTTCCGGCCTCCAGAATGTGAGGCAATACATTCCGTGGTTCTAAGCCACCCAGTTTGTGGTGCAGCTCTAGGAAACCTCACTGGCTCCCACTCGAACTGCGCTCCTCAGAGGCGGTATCACCTGGTGATCACAAGGGGCTAAACTGTGCCCAACGAGCCAAGAAATCAAGCTTTTGTTTTTAAGGTGGACCGAGGGTCACTAAAATAACAACACCGTCTACAAACGTTTCTGTGCTGCTGTGCCATTGACAGGATGCTCTTCACATTCCCTCCTTACTCTTCCCTCCCCACTCCACCCCCCAATCCTGATTTCTGGAAGGTAATTTAGCAGACTCACTAAGAGTCCCAATCCTAGAGGCAGACCATGGGGGTTCGAATCCCTTCCTCCCCCTCTCCCTGAGAACCTTAGGACATGAGAGCAAGCCAAAGAAATCCTGAGCAAAGCTTCTTTAGGCGGGCAAACCTTCCACCAAGGGATTACAAACACTTCAAAACCATAAACATATAGGGACTTTGTGACGATCTGCCTCGTAGGTGACACCATTAATTCGAAGCTCTAGAAGGCGGCTTCTTTTTTGTACGTTTAATTACCACTTTAAATTATGTACTATCCGCTATCATACATATCTTATTCAACAAAAAGGATTGGTTAAAAATCACTTCCAGAGGGGTGCCTGGGTGGCTCCGTCGGGTAAGCATCCGACTTCGGCTCGGGTCACGATCTCACGGTTTGTGAGTTCGAGCCCCGTGTCGGGCTCTGTGCTGACAGCTCGGAGCCTGGAGCCCGCTTCAGATTCTGTCCCTCTCTCTCTCTCTCTCTCTCTGTCTGTCAAAAATAAATAAATGTTAAAAAAAATTTTTTTTTAATTACTTCCAGAAAAAAAAATTACCACTTTCCTATGTGGCTGCTTGATTTCCAGTAACATGACCATCAGGCCCGGAGTCTCCATTAACACGTTCTGAGTAGGGAGAGCATCTCCTGGGAGGGATGCAGACACCGAGCCACCAACAGCATTCATGGCAGAACGGATTTTCACTCTATTAGAGAAAGTTCACACCCTAAAAAGCAGTTCAACTAGATAAGTTGAATACACCAGATACAATAACTACAAACGCATGGGAAAGTCTGAGCCCCAATGACAAGGATGAGAATACAGAGGAGTTGGGATGAGGTGTTTGATAATGACCAGTGAAGAGCTTTGAGTGGACTCAGATATTAGCAAAATGGTCTAACTTACTACAAATCGCAAGTATATCAGAGGTGACCAGACCATCAAAGGCACCCACACACTAGTAAGTCCTACTCCGCAACTAGAGTAGTTGAGGCTATTACAAAAAGTAATCTCATGGGGCACCTGGGTGGCTCAGTTGGTTAAGCAGGGGACTTAGGCTCAGGTCATGATCTCACAGTCTGTGAGTTCAAGCCCCGCGTGGGGCTCTGTGCTCTCCAGAGCCTGGAGCCTGTTTCCGATTCTGTGTCTCCCTCTCTCTCTGCCCCTCCTCTGCTCACACTCTGTCTCTGTCTCTCAAAAATAAATAAATGTTGGAAAAAAAAAAAAAAACAGGATCCATCAGGGCACAGGGAAGTCACAAATCCAATGGAGGGGCGCCTGGGTGGCTCAGTTGGTTAAGCATCCGACTTTGGCTCAGGTCGTGATCTCACAGTTTGTGTGGGTTTGGGCCCCGCGTGGGGCTCTGTGCTGACAGCTCAGAGCCTGGAGCCTGCTTCGGGTCTCCCTCTCTCTACCCATTCCCCACTCACGCTTTGTTTCTCTGTCTCTCAAAAATAAATAAATATTTTTTAAAGTTATCTCATAAACAAATAAAACATAATGGAAGGATGGGGATGTAATTTCTCAATTTCTCCAGTGCCCATTCTAGAGCATCCCGTTCTTTCCAAGGTCATGGGAAGCCTTTACTCCCTGCAGAGGATTCTATGACAAACTTGGTTGAGAAGATGACGTTCATCGAAGCAGACTTGCCCAGACCTCCCTTGGACATGCCCTCCCTCCCCACAAGCTTGTTCTATATGTCTGGGCATCTGCCGAAGCATCCACCGCACCCAGGGGCCTTTTCTCCACCTTGGTCCTCTTACGCCTGCGGCAGGACGGGACGCTGTTGACCTCTTTCTTCTCGGTACCTCTCGCCCTGGGCTTCTGTGATTTGTCCTTTTCGGATTCTTCTCCCCATCTAATTGCCCTTTCAGTCTCCTCATTCTGCTCCCATTTCTCCAAGGATCTATCCTTGACCCTTTATCCCCTGGCAACCAATAGGTTTCAGCTGCCGGATAGCACATCCAATTCAAATCTGCCTCTACCTACCCCTCCATCCTTCTCTCATGCCTGAGATCCCATCCTCAATTCCTAGCTGCCTGCCTGATGCTTCCACTTGGACAGCCCGTTGAAACTTCAAATCTGTTATGTCCAGAATTGAACTATCACCTTCTGCAGAGCTTGACCTTGGGTCGGATTGAAGCCTAGACCTGGCAAGGGGCATTCTATCTGGGAAGCTCCTCTTTTCATATAGTCTGATGGTAAATAATCCACACTGTGTGTTTTGGGGGGGATGGGATTCTGCATCGGTTATTTGCAGCCAGTAAGCAGACAGGCAGGTAGCCAGAGATTCCAGAACAGGTGGGCAGTCCTGGGGAGGTGATATAAACCATTCTGCGAGGTCCTTGCACCCTAAGGACCCCTCACTACATGGGTGCTGTCATCGGCAACTGTATATCTCCAAAGGGGGATCCTGAGAGGCAAGGCCTTTTTGCACATCTGGGAGCACACTGCCTTCTTTCCTGCTTCGTGCAACAGCCTTTGAATGAAAAAAGACCAGTATCCTTTACGAACATTGAAGAAGTTTATATCTCTTAAATATGAATGTTGGTAACTTTCTGTCAATTACAACCGTCCTGCAAAAACCATGTATCTTTCCTCCCAAACTGCCCCACTGATTACTTTCCCTATTCACTCTTCTCTGCATTTAGGCTCAAAACCCAAGATGCATCTTTTAGCCCTCTCTTTTTGCCCCCACATCGAGCCAATTATCAAGTGTTGATTTTATTCTGCAGTGTCTCCCATCTGTTCCCTTTTCCATTCCAACTGTCCTCATTACTTCTCCTTTGGACACTATTAATAGCTCATCAAAAATGAATCTTAAACATTAAAGTGAAATAAACACCACAAAGCAAAAGATGAAACAACATAGCGCATAACTTACAAAGAAAGCAACGATCCCCCCCCTGTCGCCACCCTCTCCAACTTCACCTCTCCTCCCTAAAGGCAACCTCTAGTCAACCATTTAGTTCTTAGGAGAGTTGCCTTATGGTTCTATAAAATATGCTCATTCTACTCCTCACATGCCAATTTTCAACATTGGGGTCACTCGTCTCCCAAAGCCTCTTTTTCCAATTTTTAAAATTTTATATTATTTTGGGGTTTTTTAATAGCCTTCTAATTGTGTTTTAAAATAATACATTTAAAATTCTGTTCCTTATTCCATCAACATTAAATGATACTTCTCACTTCCTCACTACATACGATAGGTGTGTTCTTTCCCTCTCCTTCCATTTCCAACCTTTCAAATTTTCCCAGATGTACCTTTATGTTATTTTGTCATGGTCCATATTTACATTCTACTCTGTAACTAATATTCCAAGTTTTGTCTATAGATACTAAAAGTAGAAAGTTAATCAGTTGTGTTTACCTTTGTGATGGTACAAACACTGATCTGTGCAGGGTGGAGGCATTTGCCAAGATTGCATTTCTTTCTTAAAGTCCTGTTAGTTGACCACCTGGATTGATCCTCTATAACTCTTTTTTTTTTTTATTTTTTTTTTTTAACATGTATTCATTTTTGAGAGTGAGAGAGACAGAGTGTGATTTGGGAGGGGCAGAGAGAGTGGGAGACACAGAATCCAAAGCAGGCTCCAGGCTCTGAGCTGTCAGCACACAGCTCGATGCAGGGCTCAAACTCACAGACTGTGAGATCATGACCTGAGCTGAAATGGGATGCTTGACTGAGCCCACCAGGCGCCCCAATCCTCTATGACTCTTACCCTCTTTTTCATATTGACCTCGTTGTCTTTGTCTTTGATTTACATTGCAAGAGATTTTCTGACATTACCTTCTAATCATTTTTGATGAATTGTTTAATTTCAGGAATTATGTATTCTCCAAGAACTCTTTTATGTTTTCAAACTGCTCCTTTTTAAAAGCATCCTGTTCTTGTTTTGTGGATGCAGTCTCTTAAATTCCCTCTTGGGGCACTCTCCAGAGTCTACATTTTTAAAAGTCTCTTTGTTTTAAATTTTTTTTAATGTTTATTATTTATTATTGAGAGAGAGAGAGAGAGAGAGAGAGAGAGAGAGACAGAGCACAAGCAGGGGAGGGTTAGAGAGAGGGAGACACAGAATCCGAAGCAGGCTCTAGGCTCTGAGCTGTCAGCACAGAGCCCGATGCGGGGCTGGAACTCACAAACTGCCAGATCATGACCTGAGCTGAAGTCGGACGCTCAACCGACTGAGCCACCCAGGCACCCCAAAAGTCTCTTTGTTTCCAACAGCACCACCTCTATATCTTCTGGGATCAGTTTTTCATTTAATTTCATGTAATTGGTTTTCTTCATGTGATTGGTAAACAATTCACCTTTTCTTTATTCAAAATCTGTTTAAATAAACTTATTATAGGATAATTTCAGATTTATAGAAAAATGGTGAAAAGAGTACAGAGAGTCCCCATGTATCCCACATCAGGCTTCTTCTATTATTAATATCTTGTGTTAGTACAAGGCATTTAACGAACTAATACGAATACATTATTATTAGCTAACGTCCATACCTTATTCAGATTTCCTTAGTTTCTACCTAATGGCCTGTTTCTCTTTCAGGATCCCATCCAGGATACTAGATTCCAAGTAGTCGTTGTGTCTCCCAGGCTTCTCCTGGCTGACACAGTTTCTCGGGCTTTCCTTATTTTTGATAACCTTGACTGTGCTGAGAAGTACTGGTCAGATATACTGTAGACAGCTCTGCATTTGGGATTTATCTGATATATTTTTTTAGGATTAGACGGTGGGTATGGCTTTTAGGGAAGAGAAGCACCGGGGTAAACTTCCATTCTCATCACAGGATATCAAGGGGACTATCAACATACCTGATCACTGTGGACGGTGACCCTGGCTGCGGTAGTGTTATTTTGTGTCTCCACTGTGAAGTTACTGCTCCCCCCTCTCTTTCCATACTGTGCACTTTGGAAGGGAATCACTGTATACAGTCCACACTTAAGAGGTGGGGAGTTCTGCTCCGTGGCTATTCATTTCGAAGAGTGAAGGGAGGTCTGGGTTGCTTTTTCTTGGCGGGTCCATATCGGTTCCCTCCACAGCTGTATACTCTGATTTTCTTCCTAGCTGGTTCTATATCCATGGGTGGCACATGCCAACTGGAAGGCTTCCCTTTAGGGTGGATAGGCAGGGAGTGATTAAATAGGGGCTTTATATGGAGAAGGAGTTACTCTGCAGGTACAAGCTCTACCTAGCAACCCCAGATCATGAGCTGATTCGTTCGGCTCCTTTAGAAAATAACCTTGTTTCTTCCTTTCCTCCTTGCACGTAAACAGTGATGTTGGTTGCTCCTTTTTATGGTCAGGCAGAGAGGTAAGGCAATTGTTCTAAAGGAAGAATTTAAATTACCTCTTGGATATCAACATCCTTTTTAATCCCTGCATCCTTCACATATTTCCTAACCAGAACCTTTCTAGGGTTCTGTCTTCCCACCTCCTGCCATCTCCCTCTGCGTCCACTCTTGCTGTATTTTGGGTTAAGCCTCTTCCACTCTGTGCCTTATTACATGTTCTGAAGAACCGCTATGTCCCTGCTTTACTCTAATACTAATACGAATGTTTTCTATTCTATTAAATAAAATCCAAAGTCTTTAGCCCTTTATTCAGATTCATTTAGAATCTGGCTGTAAGCAGCTTCCAAAGGTATTTTTGTCTATTTCCCTTCAGATCCTTTGCTCTAAAATAAAAGCATGTAAAAGATTCACAGATCCCTGTAAGTGTCACCAGGTTTCTGGACTCTGTCCCTTTGCGCATACTGTTCCATCTCCTTAAACATCTTGCCTTATCTCTCAGGTCCAAATCCTTGCCATACATCAAGCCCCATCTCAAAGCAACTCTCTCAGGAAGCAAATCATTTCAACTTCTCCTAACCCTTGCCTGTACTTGTATCGGAGCTACCGTGTGCATATCTTATTAGTGCCCTTGAACCGTATCAGTGTCCTTCATTCTGGCACGAACCGACATAGCAGGAATTTACAAAGTATTGCCGGTGTAAAGTGAATAGTTTCTGTAAGGGCAAATCTGCAGGATTCTTTGAGACAGGAAGTATGGTTACCGGTGAATAAGCCATTAGTGGTCTTTCAAGAGGACTTTGAACAAAAGTTTTACGTTTACAGTCTTGTTTCCTTTTAAATAAACCATTGTAAATTAGGAGTACTGACATATTCTTTTTTTGTAACGGTAAACCTGCTAGAAATTAAAGTAAAGGGTAGAAATGAGGAGGTACACTTCAAAACAGATGATGGGGCTCCACAGATCAGTATTGAAATATTAATCATATTTACAGATGATCTAGGGAAATTAGTACAACATAAATCTCCAGGGCTGCCTTTCTCATAAAATCTCAAGATAATCTGGAGATATTAATTAAGTGGTTATTCAAATGACACCTTATGAATAAAAATATCCAAAATAAAATGGGGGAATAGTGAGCTCCTCACTATGGCTTTCCGTACAGCAAAGATTTCTTGGATTCATCACCTATCTTTGCAGATGGTCTAGCCGAGTATGGTGCTTTGGCCACCAATACCAAGAAAATGGCGGACAACAAGAAGGAAGATATTGAACAAAAAGGAGCAAGCATCATTTATGAAAAACAGTAGGATCCGGGACAATCTGTCTATAGTTCCTTTTGACTTGCCTTTAGGAAAAGATAACGAGGCTGAAAAGGTTCAAAAGGTAAACAAAATTGATAGTGCAATATAAAAACACAAGGTCAGATTCCAAAAAGAAAGGTTTCTCATAGAGACAAGTTGGAAACATATACGGGGATGTGTCCAAGTTTGGAAAAGGCAGTATGGGAACAATTATATTTTGGATGCCACTAGCAGAGGCCCCATGCTATGTCTGGGTGGCCAATGGGTTCTTAGTTATTACAGACATCATGACCTTCTTCTCTAACCCTGTCTTCTGCCATGCTCTTCTGGAATCTTCCTAGCGCCTGCAAAAGGAGTACAACCAGTGGACGTCTCTGCAGGTCTAAATGGCTTGCGGTGTGAAGCAGAAATGTTTACATTGTATTTAGTTCCACATGTGGTACACAGTTGGCATTAATAAATGGAGCCTTTCATTATCATCATCCAGAGCAGAGAAAAGATAGCTCATGCAATGTCCCAGAAACATCCCGAAGAGAAAGGAGCCTAGATGTTTCTGTCTGTTAAATGAAGGTGTGCTTCAGTGATTGTATTCTTCATGCTAATATTTAGTATTATAATTGTAAATCATTTTTACACATTGGAAGACAAAGCAAACAAATAAATATGTGAATGTTATTCGGAATCAAGATTGTCAGTGTAAAAAAAATAAATCAAAAACCCTATTATGTTAAATATGAATTGGAATTATCAACATTAAGTTACTTTTTAAAATGCATTTCCCAGCTCTATGGAAAGGGTCTAAAACCAGTGTTGCCCCACTAGAAATTAGCACTCTTAATTCCAGGTCTTGGTTTCTAAATACCCTCCTGCTAGTATTTGAAAAATACTAGCCACAAGGATTCCTGTGGAAATGGCTGGGTCCCATGACCAGAATAGGAAAAGTACCAAGTATAAGCCCAGAATATCTAGCAAGAGAAAACAAGAAAGTGCTCAAAAACGAAAGGGCGTGTTCCAAAAGGCTATCCTGAAGCCAACCTGAAGGGGTCTCCCTACTTAATCAAGGACATTTTGAACATCAAAAAGAATGAATGTAACTAATTTTCAAAAAGCAAATAAAAATCGATGAATCGAGGAGAGCCCCAAAGGAGGGCTCTAATTTACAATATTTGACATGACTATTACAGCCACTCCTCTCTTTGAAAGCTGGTCATTAAGCATTTATGTTGCCTCATTAGGAGGGACACTTGTTCAATCCCAGATGACGAGCAAGGCTCTCTGATACAGAAAAATGCCAGTTAATAAGTGAACAAAGGCTAATAAAATTAGAAAATCACCAACTGGTAATTCCTGAGGAGTTGACTCTCAGGCAAGGATCAGTAGATGGTAAAACCATTAGGTGAAGGGCACTGGTGAAAGAATATTCACAGGAAGCCCCCATATCACTTGTTCCTTGCAAAAGAAGAGACACAGCTTCACAATGGAGAGATCAAGTGGTCTCTGAGTCAAGCGGTCAAATTAGAGCATCACTTTGGTGACAGCCACCTGAGGTGAACGCAACAAAAAGTCCGTGGCATTGACTATGAGGTGCTCTTGCCAAAACGTTTAATCCAAATTGAGCCAAGCCCTTAGCCTAACTTCCAGTTTACAGGAAACACAGGGTACAAAGGAGCAAGTTAGGGGCGCCCGGTGGCTCAGTCGGTTGAGCGTCCAAATTCGGCTCAGGTCATGATCTCGCAGTTTGTGAGTTCGAGCCCCGCATCGGGCTCTGTGCTGACAGCTCGGAGCCCGGAGCCTGCTTCGGATTCTGTGTCTGCCTCTCTCTCTGCCCCTCCCCCACTCATGCTCTCTCTCTGTCTCAAAAATAAATAAATATTAAAAAAAAAAACAAAAACAAAGGAGCAAGTTAAAGTAGATGATGACACCATAATCAGACCAATTCAAACTGGGAAACATTCAATGAGACATCTGGCCTCTTATTCCAAAATAGCAATGCATTACAAAAAAAAATGTGAATGTTCTAGATGAGAAGATTCTAAAGGGACATAATAGGCAAATGCCACCCCCTGGATCGGATTCTGGTTGGAGGGCAAAAAGGAATATCTATAAAATGCAATGTGGGACGACTCAGAGGACACCCAAATAAGGAACTTGGTTATTGGATCATTTTAGGGATTACACTAAAGAATCCCTGTTAATTCTCTTCCTTGCAATAATAGCATTATGGATACTATGTCACTATTAAGAGCTCCAAAATAAAGTGCTTAGGGTATAGTAAGTCTTGCGTATAACTTATTTTCAAATGGTTCTGAGAAATCCATACATACGTCCATCACACAAATATGGCAAAATATTACTAACTGTTAAATCCAGATGGTGGATATCTGAATGCTCACCATACTACTCTTTCACATTGTATGTTTGAAATCTTTATTTCCCAAAGGTGACAATAAAAAGAAAGACACCGTTTAGCGAGCAAGACGTGGGAAGAAGGCTAAAGAACATTTTTCTCATTTCCGCTATTGCTTGTACCCCAGGGAAAAACCTAGTATTGGGCTAAGTACTGGCGGTGTAGAGAGGACTAAGGCAAGGTCACTGCCTTGAAGGATCTCCGTTTGGTGGAAGAAAAACACACAAATATTTCAACCCGATGGTGTGATGCAATCATAGAGACGTGCATTCATTCAGCAAATATTCAGAAGCACTCGCTACATGCTGGGTGCTGAGGATACAATGAGAACAAGGCAAGCTTGGTCCCTGAATTCAGGATGTCCACATTCTTGTGAAGGAGACAGAATTATACAGTTACAACGAGGCAAGTGCTAGGTACAAAACGTGCAGAGTGCTACCGCAACAGCAACAGGGAGGGCAGGAAACAAACAGCTTTGTGAGGGGGGCGGTTAGGGGTAGTGGGAATGAAGCAGTGAGGTTTTAAGGCGGACGAGAGATCAACCAATCAACCAATCAACCAAGCAATCGATCAGAGCCCCAGAGGAGGGAGTGCAAAGGTATGTAGACACGAAACTGCACCCTGTGTTCAGGGACCCAGACGGGTTAGTGCTGCGGGAGCATGAATTGCTAACACAGGCAGGGAAAGAAACAATGGGCCAAGGGTGGTGGTAAACCTGGGTGCTAAATCTCTAGGAACAGCTTTAGGAACCTGGGCTTTCTCCTGCAGACTCTAGAAGCCAAGAAGTATCCGCACAGAGTGGGGGGAGCAGGGGAGGGAATGCTGTGCCAGGCTAGCCCAAACAGGGGGCAGCACGGATACTGTTCTTGGCTACATTCTCCTGCTCTGGACGTCTGCCTGCTGGGCTCTGTCGGCTCCACCGCCCTAAAGAGCCCCCCAGGGGTTTTCTAGTGTCAACTCTCTGCCAGTGGGCAGCAAGAAACGCTTCAAACTGAATGCTCCATGAGGCTCCAAGTCCCTGGAGCTGGGAGCGAAGGGAGGCTCTGGAGGGAGAGTGGTGGGGTGGGGGTGGAGGTGGGGGTGGGGGTGGGGGTGGGCGTAGGAAGCCCACCCAATGAGGATCACTTCTCCTAGATTTCCACAGAGGGATCTTTCCTAGATCTCTCAAAACTTAGTCCCCTAGTATAGGGGACAGCTCTTTGCCAGAGTCACAGGCAAATCAAATCAGAAGGGATCAGCCACTCTGAGAGATTTTATGTAACTTCTGCAATTGTTTGACTAGGTGACTGCCTTCCCTTCGAGACTGAGATGTCAGTGACTGTGGAGTCATCATTTTTATACTCTCAATACTCAGCACGGAGCTGAGTGAATGAGTGAATGAATCAAGCTTTACAGTATACAGAGTTCTGCTATGTCGACTGTGGCTACTGTGTCATCTGCTGTGGCTCAGCTTTCCTGCTCTCACCTGCTGGGCTGGCCTTTCCTCCTCCAATACCTCTGTCTCCACGGAACCGCCCCGAATCTCTGGGTGCCTAAATCCAGACCCCTTCCGCTGCAGAGGGGTCAAGCCAGTGACGGGGAATGGCTCTGGACCCAGTATCCTCACGCCCTTCAGTTGAGTCCTCTGCCAGTGAAGTAAAGCTATGCCTGCCAGGGAATCATTCTGCAGAACCCTGACAGCTAAGAGGCATGGGCACAGGAACCCAGAAGAAAGAGGGCTGTTACGAAGTTCCTGTTGGCATTGCCCAGAATTTGCAAGTTCCACCACTGCGCTACTCTGGTATCCACGGATACTCCATACTGTACGTCCTTTCAATATCGGGAGGGATATTGAATATCGGGGGGGGGGGGACCCACAGACCTGAAAGCCGTGGGCGTTAGTGGACATAGGTCCGAGGTCTCCGGCTGTTGACAAGAGCTCAGGGCCCACTGGCACCGTTAGACAGGTGGCCTACAACAGCCATAACAGCTCCAGACTACCCATCGCTCAGGAACCCAACAGCAAGGCAGCAAGATGATGATGCAAGCATGGGAGTCAGGTGGGGGAGGCTGCCTGAAAATGGGAATCCCCGGCCCTCGAGAAAGCGAGCAGCAAGCCTTGAGCTGATTCCAAATCCGAGCAGGAGAGCTCGCTACACCGTGGAATCACTCCTCGGATCCCCCAGCAGCAAGTGTCAGCTGGGCCTGGCCTGCCTCCACCCATTCGGACTGATAAACAGGGCGATAACGGCAGTGAGGGCCCTCCTCTCCAGGGGAGGTGGGCCACTCTCGCAGGGTTAGGGGGGAGACGGGACCGAACCAGGCTTTTTGGAGGGTCCCGGGTGAGCGCACGCAACGAGAGCCTCCTCCGGGGGAGGAGGAGATGGCGAGGGTGGCCCGGGAAGGACTTCCTCCCGGGTCCCAGGGCATGCCGACGTCCAGGCCCCTGAGAGCCCCGCCGCCAGCGCCAGGAGCCCCGGCCGGGGCGGGTGACAGCTGAGGAGCGGGGCCCCCACAGCCGCCTTCGAAAGCAGGTTCCGCCCGGGTGGGACGCCCCGCGCCGGCGGCCCCGCCGCGGCCGACTCGAGCCGCTCGGCCCGCGGAGTTGTCCCCGCGCCCCCCGCTCGGCCGGGCCGCGCCCCCGCGCCTACCTGTGCCCGCGGCTCGGCTCCTCCTCGCTGGCGCTGCCCCAGCCGGGGCTCAGGTACCGAGCCGGGTCCCCCGCGCCGCGCGCCTCGGTCCCCTCCTCCTCGTCCTCCGGCTCCTCCACGTCTTCGGCCTCCTGGATGGCGACGCGGATCTGCACCGCGGGCTCGGGCCCGGGCAGCGCGTCCTCGCCCGCCTGGGCCATGGCTCGCGGACCGGCCGGGAATGCGGCGCCGCCGGTCCCCGCGCCGCGAGGCCGAGCCAGCCGGGCGGCGGCGACTGCGGCGAGGGGGCGGGGGCGCTGCGAGCGCGCCCGGGAGGGGACGGGGGTCGCGGCGCCCCGCCCCGCGGCGCCGCCGCCGCCGCTCCGGCCGCCAAGCCGCGCGCCAGAGCGGGCGGGGCCGCGACTGGGGAGGGCGACTTCCTCCGCTGTCCCCGCGCAGCGCACGTCCCGGAAAGATGCGCTGGACCCCGGCTCCTCCAGCGAGCGCCCGCTGCTCCCTCCTCCCACGCGTCGGGGCCCGGACAGGGGAGACGCGAGGGCGCAGCGCCTCTGACTTGTCAGCGTGGGGATAACTTCTGGGGTTGGCAGGCACGGACAGCACCTTAAGGGGCTTCTGTGCCTCCCGGTGTCTCCCCCACCGACCGTAATCTCCACCATTAGTCCCCTTGCTACAACCACCCTGGACTGTGCGCCCTGTGAGGTCACACACTTGGTTCCTGCCGTGCCCTATACCACTGGTTCTCAAAGTGTGGTCCCCAGACCTGCAGCCTCACCCGGGACCTTGTCAGAAACGCACCTGCTCGGGCCCCATCAGGTCTCCCGAATCAGGATCTACGATTCTGAACTTCGTGTTGTAACAAGCCTTCCAAGTACCGCCAAAGTTCACTGAAGTTTGAAAGCCACTGCCCTGTAGTGCTTCTTAGAATATACCCTGCATATAATAAGCACTCAAATACTGTTGAACAAATAAAGGGAGCTATTGAAATGCCAGTATGTTCGAAAAGCCTGTTCACATTCAGCTGTGAATGAGTTCCATAGCAACCCTGCAAATGTGACCCAGAAACTAGGGACAGAAGCATCGACATAAATACACTCTGAATGTGCTTTCATGAAGCTCTTAATTTACCTTCTTAAACATAATTTATTATATTAATTTGCCAAACTAGGGCTCCGAAAGAACAGACCCCTGGACGTTTTGATAAGGGGAAGCAGATCAGAGAGGCTCAAGAAATGGGATCTCTTGGAAGGCACTCTCCTTGTAAACGAACACCATGCACCGGGCCCTTGGTATCTGGGCTGGGGCCAGGAGAGACCGGGGGGGGGGGGGCGGCAAGGACAGCCTGTCTCTGTAAGGTTTGACTAGAATCTGTGTCCCTTTCTTTGTCAGATCTCTCTTTTGATTGAAGGGGCCATAGAGTGAGTTAAGGGAAGGAAGAGAGAGACCCTTGGTGTCCATCCCAGGATGGCTCAGAGCCTGTTGTCTGAGCTATGGGGAGGGAAGAGACAAGAAGTGGAGAGGATCTGTTCTAAGCTAGCAGCGCCTCCTGTCAAGACTGTAAAGCTTATAGAACCTCTGTATACCTGGTCCACTCTCATCAGGATCAGGAGAAGATTTGCAGCCCTCTCCACACCTCCTGTTTTGATAACCTTAGTTCCTGATTTTTCACAAAGCAATACACATTATTTCATTTAAACCCTCCTGTGTGGTGAAGACAGCAAGGATTATTATCCTTACCCACAATAATGGCTCATATTTGTACCAGGTTCTACAGTGTATGATGAACTCATTCATACCTATCTCAGAGCTCCCGATTGTCTGAGCCTAAGAGTTCCCTGGGGAATGTTCTGAAAACACGGACTCCTAGGCTCCTATAATTTTAACAACTTGCAGTTGGTGGGTGAATCTGGTCTCCAGAAGTGTTTTATTTGGTTGGGGTTGAGAAAAAAATAAATGGCATCGATACGCCCTTAGGTTCAAATATATCTGCCTATGCTGTCTCTGATATTATTTATTTCTGACTCCTCAGAAAAGAATTCTGAATCCAGAAGGGATGTCAGACATCATCCAGCCGTGAACTTTTAGGGAATGGGTACCCCCAAGTGTACAAACCTTCTCTCCACTGAGAGAAGAACCATATACCACACACACACACACACACACACACACACACACACACACCTTGGAATATATCACGAACTGAATGCAAAACTTGCATAGGACTTTTAAAGCAACTTCACATAATTTTCTCATATGTAGTAGCTGGCTTAGCATGATGCCTGGGGGAGGGAAAGACAGACACCCCCATCCGCATTAGGGATAGTGCTTCACTGTAGGAGTCCAATTCAGTCACTATTCAGATGAGGATAGTGAGTTCTCATGAAGCTCATGGGTATTTATTATATGCTTAAGCAAATGATTCAATGAGTAAACTTATTAATGAGAGAAGGACCTCTTCCACTCTATTACGGCACCCGTTCTGTCCAGCAGAAAGCCCTGCATCTAGAAATGTTTGTTGATTTGATTTGACTTGTCCTAACCACACACCCATCATTTGTGCCACTGGTGAAGGAATTTTTTAGGTGCCCTTCTCATTTCTAGCTCCTTCCTTTCACAGAGCTGTGGCCAGGAGATGAGGCCAGCCCCACCCAGGCCTGTGTTGAATATCACTGCGGGGAGTTTGCATCAGCATCGAGATGATTAACGAAGTCTCCTTCAGCAAAATCATGACCTCAGCCTGGAGTTGGTATCCTTCTCTTTCCCTGGAATCCTGAGGGCTCATTTTTATAATAAACTTAAAATGGGAAACAGTTTTCCCCCCACAGCTTCTGAAGATGAAACAAAAGGAAATATATTAATGAGTCATCAGGATGGACTGAGATTAGGTTGAATCAAAAATACAACCTCAGGAGATCTTTCCAGTATACGAAAGATTGTTGTTTGAGAATCAATTGGAAATATTTTTTTTAGCGCCCCTGGCACTAGAATTGCAAACCAAGGACTTAGAATAAGATATTAATTTGGAGAAATTAGGAGTGGGCTAAGTATTGATGGTAAAAACTGGTAGTATGAGGGTGGGGGTTCAGCAGAGGGTCTGGTTTTAACTGTAGGGGAAGGAGGGTGGTTTATTTAGTCATTTACTCATTTGTTTAAGCGTGTAACAAACACCAGGCCCTATGCTCGCCTTAATTTTGAAAAATGACTAAGACATGATCCATGGATACCAGGAGAGGAGGGAGCCTGGAAAAGACGTCCTTCAATAATAGAATGTGTCTACGGGCAATAAATGCCACAGCAGAAGTCTGTACAAAGAGGCACAGCCGGTGAAAACGTTACCGAGGATGTCTTGAAGCTTAGAGTAAAGCAGTGCCCACGTAAGCGATAGAGTGTGGTGGAAAAAGCACTCACTCTGGTACCAAATAGACCTGGATTCCGACACCAGCCTTGCCACATCTTAGCTACACAACCTCTCTGCTCTTCAGTGTTCATACCTGTAAAATGGTCCGAATGATCCTTACCTCATTGAGTCGGGTCTGTAGATCAAAGCAGATTGTGGAAGACGTCTAGCACAGCCCCTGGTCCGGATTGGACCTCAGTATCTACTCGTATACACTGTGATGTGGTTCTAGGTACCTCCAGACCAGGAAAATCTTAGCCTGAATGGGGAACACAGCATTCAAGTTGTTGACGTGTATCTATCTCCGTTCTCAGTTAAGTAATCGGTATTTTTCTGGCCAATACACCAAACTCTTATAAGCTGAGGGAGCCTTTCAGAGCCAACTTAATTCTGAATACCCTGACAAAACAGAGGACCTCTCTGGGCAGGAAAGCAGCATCTTCTACAGTCCATGTCTAGCTTCAATCAGAACTAAGATACCCATCCACAGGCATGAGGTGTTCGATGAGACTTGTCCATCAACATACATGGTCCCTTGCTTAATACACTCGATCCCCAGTTGTAGATGGATACAGAGCCACCCAATTAGAGATTACATTTCTCAGCATGCTTTGTGCATCGTTATAACCATGCAACTAAATTCTGGCCAATAAGATATTTTGTCCTACCTCTGGGTTGTGTTTCTAAAAATGCAGATGTGCCTCTCTGGCCTTTTCCATCTACCTCTTAGCTGGAGCAGCCATGGAAGATCTGGGCATAAAAAGACAGGAGCAAGTAACTAGCACATGTTAAAGGTGACAAAACCAACAACCAGACCTTGGACTTGTTCGGTGGGCCATAATCTGGACCATCATTTGGAAAAAAGAAAAAGAAAAGAAAAGAAACACATACCCTGTTTAATCCTGTATTCTGAGATATTTTTGTTACAGTAGCTTAGTCTATAGCCTCACTAATACCCGAGGATTTATTAAGATTGAGTGAGATAACATATGAAATTACCTAGTTCAGGATGCAGGACATAGCAGCCACTCAATAAATTAGTGCTGAGTTTGAATTTGAAAAATTTGACAACTCAGTAATATTTATTGCATGACAAAAGTGTACAGATGATGTGGTGAGAATGATGTAGAATTCAAAAAGGAATAGAATAGGGTCCCCCTTTCTAGGAGCTCATATGCTATTTTTTGTTTTTTGAAGGGAGAGAGAGAGAGAATCCCAAGCAGGCTCCGTGTTGTCAGTGCAGAGCCCGACTGGGGATTCGATCTCATGACCCTGGGATCATGATGTGAGCTGAAACCAAGAGCTAGATGCTCAACTGACTGCACCAACCAGGCGCCTCTAGGAGTTCATATTCTAACAGGAGAATTGGCTTCTTTCCTCTTTCTTCTCATCCTCTTGTGAGAGTCCCATCACCTGCATTGTTAGTGGAAGTCCAGCCGTTGCCACAAGTGGGGAGAACAGTGGGGGCTTCCAAAAGGCTGTCAGCTACTGTCTCCCCACTCCCCTAGGTTTGAGGTTCCCCCCGCAAAAGCAACAACCTCTCAAGTTTGGGTCCCACCATTTAAAAATAACACCTGGCTGTTATGACATTGTTTTCTTTGCGGTATATTATCAAATTGGGTTGGCACCTACTTCAGAGAGAGTATTGAAGTTTTGCCTGCCACGTATGCCTTGTGGAGAATTAGCCTGTCAAGCTGAGGGTGCGTATGCAACATTAAGAATAGGTGGATTTGATGTAGGGGGAGGGAAGAGAGAGGAAGGCTGGGAGAATGTTCAGAAACTTCAGGGGTTTAGGTCATGGGCAGAAAAGCCAAAGAACATACACGAAAGAACTCATTATCTTCTTGAGGAAAAGCCTGAAGAACTTATATTGAGCTGGACCATACAGAATAAGGCAACCAGCTGCGTTCTGTGGTCAGAAGGGTGAGCTCATCCCTGGTCCTCCAATTCTTAGGAAGACACATAGCAGCCAATGTATCTCCCTGATTAGGGTGAGGACTCTATTAGGTCAGAGATTCTGCACCTTAGAATCACCTGAGGAGCTTTAAAAAACTCTGATGCCCAGGCTGCACCCCCACTCAAGTAGGTTCTGGAGGTGAGACCCAGGCATCAGGATCTTTCAAAGCTCCCAAAGCAGTTCCAATATGCAGCAAAGGTTACGACCTCTGTGTTAGATCTTTCGAGCTCGAATTCTCCAGACCCCTCTCCCCACCAGATCTGGAGACTGGCCACTGGCTCACCCGATCTCCAGGAGCAAGTAACCAGCATAATTCAACCCCAGATTTTTCCTAGGGTTTATTGAGATATTGGGTGACTGACTCCAAGATGAATTTCTCAGTTGTAGCATTTCTCAGCAGGCGCAGGCTTCAGACCAGGTTGCTCGAACCATCGCATATGTTGTGCATAACACAAGAATGCTTGGCAGAGGGGGTGAAGGGGCTGACATTACTTTGCTTACCAAGTTGTAAGCCTTGGATTTGGTGCAACTAGAAAGGGAAAGGATGCCTAATTCTCAAAGGAGCTGAAGGGCTGGCAGTGTTCCTGGTTCGAGCCTGCCTGAGGCAGAGGCAAAGAGAGACTCAAGGACCCTCTGCATCATGATTGCCTGGAATCTTATTAAAACACAAGTTCCTGGGCCCTCACCCCAGATCTAATGAATCAGGTCTCTGGGGATGGGGCCCCAGAAATCTGTGTTTTAAACAATATCTAAAGTTGGGTGAATGCTGGTCTAGGGTAAGGGATGGTCTTTCAATAAAAATAGAGTACCCCTGGGGTACCTGGGTGGCTCAGTAGGCTGAGCGACCAACTCTTGATTTCAGTTCAGGTCATGATTCTAGGGTCGTGGGATCATGCCCTGTGTTGGGCTCCGAGCTGAGCATAGAGTCTCCTTCAGATTCTCTCTCTCTCTCTCTCTCTCTCCCTCTGCCCCTCTCCCCTGCTTGCATGCGCTCTAAAATAAAAATAAATAAATAAATTGAGTCCCTCTTACATGCCAGGCCGATGCCACCTTTCAGGGATTTAAGAGGCAGATAAAACCTCACCTCTTATTCAAACATCCCTATCTAGTGGGAGACATGAACAGAAAGAGTGGGTCCCAGAAGGAGCCCAAGCTATGGTTCACACGGGTCTGGCATATTCGAAGAACCAGAGAGCAGACCCAGAAATCTCTGCCGGAAGGACAGAAGCTCCTCCCAGGAGGAGTCATCCCAGGGAAGTGGGAGCCAGGCACCACAAGCCAGACCCACCGACAAAGCCTCCATTGTCAGAAAGGAGGAGCGGTTTGGGGGGCAGCTTAGTGCGTGACATGTCTTTGCGTGTGGGCCAAGGCCCCACTACCAGCTCCTGTTGATGCCTCGTGTTTATATATCTGAGTGTGGGTGGAAAGCTGGGGCTTGTGCATGAAAACTGAAAGAGCTGTTTCCTTATAACCCATGTAACTGGGCAAAAGGAATATGTCTTTGCGACCTCACTAGCTGAACACACACATGAAGCAGGAGCCATTCTCTGCCACTGCGTATGACAATCTCTCACAACTCTGACACTTCCTGCGCCCTTCCTTGGCTGCGGGAGGAAGCCTGTGGCACCTGTTGGACGCAGCTGTGCCCAGGGGAAAGGGCATTGTCTAGCAGAGAAGTGCTGAGACAATAGAAGAAGGATAACCAGGTGATGCCCAGCTACACTTGTCCATTCAGACATGGGAGACACGGCAGGGAATGCCCACAGACACTTGGGGAGTGTTGGGGTGGGGGAGTTGCTAAGATCCTACTCATCTTTCAGATTTCAGCTAAAACATCACTTACTTGGGTGGACCTTCCTTTCTAGAGTCAGCAATTTAGTGCCTAATAAAGTCCATTAACTCAGATGTGGAGACAATGTAACTCTTTGCGGTAAAGGAAACTGAATATTAGTTTTAGTTCAGGCTCTTCCCATAACTGGGATTTGGATAAAGATTCCAGGCATCTGGTCACCAGGCAGCTGTTTCCTCATGAATCCGACTACTGAGATGTCTAGAGCATTAGGCAGGGGCTTTTTTGGCTGTTTCAATGCCAACTTTGGGGCACGGAGATGTTTGCGAGGCTCACTATGATCCCGTATGCCTAGAGTCCATGCCACTGACGCACAATTATTTTCCTCCCTTTTAGTCTTGCTTCCATTCGAGAGGAATCATTGTCTGGTTCAAGGAGAAGCTGCTCTCGTCTCAAACCCTGTTCTGCTCAATGGTTGCTGACTTCTTTCCCAAAACTTTTTATTATTTTTACACAGAAAGGTTGAGAGAATAATAAATAAATATCCCCATAAACCCTACTGGGTTAAAAATTGTTAGGGGTGCCTGGGTGGCTCAGTCAGTTGAGCGTCTGACTCTCGACTTTGGCTCAGGTCATGATCCCAGGGTCATGGGATCGAGCTCAGTGCAGAGCCTGCTTAAGATTCTCTCTCTCTCTCTCTCTCTCTCTCTCTCTCTCTCTCTCCCTCTCCTCCTCCTCCTTCTCCTCTCCTTTGCTCATGTGTGCACACCCTCTCTAAAATAAAATAAAATAAAATAAAATAAAATAAAATAAAATAAAATAAAATAAAAATATTTTTAAAAATTGTTAAAGGAGCACCTGGGTGGCTCAGTCGGTTGAGCGTATGACTTCGGCTCAGGTCATGATCTCACAGTTCGAGGGTTTGAGCCCCACATGGGGCTCTGTGCTGACAGCTCAGAGCCTGGAGCCTGCTTCCGATTCTGTGTCTCCTTCTTTCTCTGCCCCTCCCCCTACTCATGCTCTGTCTCTCTCTGTCTCTCAAAAATAAATAAATGTCAAAAAAAAATTTTTTGTTTAAATTGTTAAAATTTTGCCATCATTGTTGCCTCGCCAGTATGTACTCACTCCGGCCTATGTCTTCTAACAATAAAGGCATTTGCCTGCATAACTATAGTACAATGGCCACATGTAACAAAATTATCAGTAGTTCCACAAAATCACCACTATCTAGTTCATATTTGCATTCCCCGTAAATGTTCCATTCCAATAATTTTTTACGCCTAACAACAAAAGCCAAGACCAATGAAGAGTCACACATTACATTTTCCCTTTATGTCCTTCTAGTCTGCTTTTTTTTAATGTTTATTCATTTTTTGAGAGAGATAGAGAGAGACAGAGCATGAGCAGGGGAGGGACAGAGAAAGAGGGAGACACAGAATCTGAAGCAGGATCTAGGCTCCGAGCTGTCAGCCCAGGGCTCACCGTGGGGCCCAGACTCACGAACCACAAGATCCTGACCTGAGCCGAAGTCAGATACTCAACTGACTGAGCCACCCAGGCGCCCCTCTTTCTGGTCTATGTTAATCTAGAACGACGCCTCCACCTTTTTATATGGTAGCTGTTGCTGCTTCACGGCACTGGCGTTTTGAAGGAAGGGATTGGCTTTTTGAAGTTAACCGAAAGGACTCAGGCTTTTGGAAACAAAACCCAGAGAATCAACTTCATACCTTCTGTGAGGCAAGAAGTGTAACTAACTCTTCCTGGTTTGCTTGGGGCTGAGGGTTTTTTCTGACCATGGGACTTTTAGTGCCCAAACGAAGAAAGGCCCACAGAAACAATGTTGAGTTGGTCACATGAGAGGCCAGGAGGCGCAAAATCTGATATTTGCTTGAATGGTTGCAAGGCAACAATTTTACAGGGTAAAACTCTAAAAAATAATAATAATAATAATAACCCAATATGATGCAGCCACACTTGATCAATAAATGCTTTCATAGTGTTCTGTGCTTACCTTTTCAGAATGCTTGTCATATTTTTGACTCTGTTTCACATCTAAATTTTCCAATAGACAGTAAATTCCATGAAGGCAGGGACACATATGTCTTCCTCATGACTCTAATCCCGCTATATCCCTGTAATCCCGCTACATATATATTTATTTTTTAATTTTTTAGTGTTTATTTATTTTTTAGAGACAGAGAGAGAGACACACACACAGCGTGCGAGTGGGCGAGGGGCAGAGAGTGAGAGGGAGACACAGAATCCCAAGCAGGCTCCAGCCTCTGAGCTGTCGGCACAGAGCCCGTCACGGGGCTTGAACCACAAACTGCGAGATCATGACCTGAGCTGAAGACGGACGCTTAACCAACTGAGCCACCTGGGCACCTCCTTTTTTGTTTTTTTTTTTTTTTAATTTTTTAATGCTGGTACATATTAAGCACTTATTAAATATTTATTGAATGAAGGAATAATTGAATGGTGTCAAGGAATTTTAGAACTGAACGTACAAAACAAAATTCAACATGTATTTTCAGAATGCCCAGCTAAGAAATTTTTAAACAGTCAGAACGCAGTGCTGGTCGGTAATCTCCATCCCTTCATTACTGAGTGTTGTTATTAGCTTATGTTGCTTGCATGCTTGTCTTAACCAGCATCCTATGTCATTGTTCTGGCCTTATAGGTGAGACTCTGGAAGTTTCAATAATCTTCAGGATCAAATTCATACTTTGGCTTCTAAGTTCTCAGAGACTTCATGTGATGAGGGGAGAGAGTATCTGGGAATCTGGAAACATTTAACCCGGTACTAAGCAACCCTGGCCCATGTACCAGGGTCCTAAGGAAATCAATCACACTGTAAGAAATTTCAGTTAAGTCAGGTGGAAATTAAAATAATAATTCTCCTCAGTCTTTATCCTGTTTTCTAAGTTTGAACCCCTCAGGGCCATTGCATGACTGGTCTCTGAGAGGCCAAGAAGGAGGGGCTGGGGTTCAGAAGGCAGTTGAAATATATGTAATTCTGGACATGGCCTGAGCTTTAAGTCATGTCTGCCCTTGGGGAAGTCTGGACTGGGGATTTTGTGACGGACTTGAAGTAGCATTGGGTACCTGTTGGTAAAGAATTCAGTTGGAGGCTGATCAGGGCTGGAATCGTGAAGGCCCAGGGCCCGGGACTGGCAAGGTCCAGGCGGATAACTCATCTCGATGTAGGCTTTCTCATTACTTTCTCCCTCTCAACAGGAGGCTCTGGTTGGGACCCTGGCTAATTCATAAAGGGATGCCTTTTTGCAGACTCCTTAGTTCAGAAGCTCACCAGAGAAAAGAGGCGTCAGGGTCACCGTGAACGATCAAAGACTGATAGACAAGAGCGTTTAGAAAAGAAAAGAACTTCCTGACGGTGAAGGGATTTTGAACTTCGTGATGAAATTTCTGTTTCTGAGTTTCAACAGAATATTTTTTATGTGTTCCTCATACTAGGGTGGGGACAGAGGTAGTGAAAAGACACCAAGCCCTCTAAGGAGATAAAGGGAATGACCATTTGTGAAACAACGGCTGTGTGCCACGGGCCTGACTCCGTTTAATCTTTGCAGCGGTCTCAATGAGGTCATGTTCAGAAACTGACGTTTAGCAAAATTAAGTGACTTGTGAAAGGTTACGTGCCTGCTATGTGGCAGAGCATGAAAATTACATGTGTGCTGACACCAGATCCACACTTTTCCTGCTCTACACCCCGCATTGTTCTAAGAGGTGCAACGGGGCTAAGGCCTGAACAGCCTCAGAAGTGGGGGCTTTATCAAGCCCAGGTGAAGAAGACGGCTGTTGCTGCCATGCTGTGTGCAGGCTTCTAAAAAGACTGAAAATCCCCAATTTTTTCTATCGCGCCTCCCAGCTGCCTTGAGATCCTGGCACGTGTTACTTTTTTTTTTTTTTTTTTTAAGTTTATTTATTCATTTAGACAGAGAAAGAAGGGGAGAGAGAATCCCAAGCAGGGTCTATGCTATCAGCGCAGAGCTCAGTGGGGGGCTCAAACTCGCGAACCATGAGATCATGACCTGAGCAGAAATCAAGAGTCTGACGCTTCACCCACTAAGCCACCCAGGCGCCCGGGGATGCATTGCTTTGAGATGAATACTGGGGGTCATGCCTCCCAGGGCCACTCTAAATGAACTAGTTTCATTCAGAGGCGGTGGGGCCAGGTGCTCTGTACTCCTCTGTAACCTCTATTCTGATACATTCCAGATGTTCCAGCAGCTCCATTTCTCAGTATTAGCTGTGAACTTGAGAGCATTGTGTTATCCTTTCTCTTTGGCTTGATTGTCCTTGGCCCTTGGGGGAGGGGGGAGGGGTAACTAAGAGCCTGGAGGGTAGCCAGATTATTCCATTTTGCAATCTCCAGCCACAGCTGCTAAAGAAAACTTATATTGTGCTTTCGTTCGGTGGGGAAAACATGTTTTGTTTTGCGCTCTTGCGTAACCATGAAACATCTGGGGTAACTTAGCTTCAAACTTCCCTCCAGTGCCTCATTTAGGCTAAATGATACAGAAAAATGTTCACCTTGAAATGTAAGCTACAACACTGTAATAAGTCATTATGACGTGCATTTGGATCCATACCCAGGATCCATACACAGGACTTATAACTCGGGACTCTCTAAACTAAAACTACCGCCTTTATCCTACGTTAAACCGTTTCTTTTTTTTTTTTTTTTTTTTTTTTTTAAATTTTTTTTTCAACGTTTATTTTTATTTTTGGGACAGAGAGAGACAGAGCATGAACGGGGGAGGGGCAGAGAGAGAGGGAGACACAGAATCGGAAGCAGGCTCCAGGCTCTGAGCCATCAGCCCAGAGCCCGACGCGGGGCTCGAACTCACGGACCGCGAGATCGTGACCTGGCTGAAGTCGGACGCTTAACCGACTGCGCCACCCAGGCGCCCCAAACCGTTTCTTATAAATGGTCAGGGCTCATAAAATAGCAGTCAAAATGGGGAAGCACTTGGGAGGGCTTAGAAAGGATTCTCCAACGTTTTCAGCTGGTGGTTCTCAATCTTGAGTAGGCATGAGAGTCACCTATGAGACTCATTCAAACTCAAGTTGGTTCCACTCCCAGAGTTTCTGATTCAATAGGTCTAGGGCAGAGCTCAAGAATTTGCATTTCCATTAAGTTGCAGGTGATGCTGATGCTACTGGCCTGGGCACAATTTTTTTTTTAATGTTTATTTTTTAGAGAGAGAGACAGATAGAGAGCAGGGGAAGGGCAGAGAGAGAGGGGGACACAGAATCTGAAGCAGGCTCTGGGCTCTGAGCTGTCAGTGCAGAGCCCGATGCGGGGTTCAAACTCACAGACCAGGAGATCATGACCTGAGCTGAAGTAGGAGGCTCAGCCAACTGAGCCACCCAGGTGCCCCTAGGGACCATATTTTGAGAATTTCAGCTTTAAACTTTAGTCAGCCTAAGTGAGAAATTAAATAGAATACATGGCATTGGCAAAAAACTGTACACAGTGGCAATGTCCAGTTTCGTGCTTTGTTTTACTTTTCTAAATGGGTAAGAGCTGGTCCTAAAATGAGCTGACCACACAGTCATTGCTGGTGGGGGGGACATGTTGACACAAACTTTCCAGAAAATGAATTGGCAGTAAAAAAAAATATACTTAGGTGCATTGATCTAGTAGTCCCACTTCTAGGTATCTCTAAGAAATGATTCGAAATATGCACAAAGGTACAGAAATGTTTATTGCAGCTTTATATTAAATAGTGGAGACTTGAAAATCACATAAATATCTAATAGTTTATATATATATATATATATATACTAGTATTCATACAATGGAGTATTATGCAACCATCAAAGTGCTTGGAGAACATTTTTTTTTTTTTAATTTTTTTTGACGTTTATTTATTTTTGGGACAGAGAGAGACAGAGCATGAACGGGGGAGGGGCAGAGAGAGAGGGAGACACAGAATCGGAAACAGGCTCCAGGCTCTGAGCCATCAGCCCAGAGCCTGACGTGGGGCTCGAACTCACGGACTGCGAGATCGTGACCTGAGCTGAAGTCGGACGCTCAACCGATTGAACCACCCAGGCGCCCCTTGGAGAACATTCTTAATGATGAGAGGAAATGGTTATGATATACAACTAAACAGAAACCCCAAGGCACAAAGATGTATGTATAGTATATGAAGCATATTAATACATGTATATTGCTATTGCCAGCATACCATTTAAGGGAACACACTGAAATGTTAACAGGATGGCATTACATTTGTACTATGAATGTCAATCATTTCCTCCCTACCTGATCTTCTAAAATAATATAAATAGTATGTCCTACCCAAAGCCCCACCTTTTGAAATCCAAAAGGGGACTTTTTAGGCTCTCTTCCAGTGATAGGTGATTGGACCCTGCACAGACGCCCGACCCAAGGTGAACCTATCAGGGACTCCCTCACAAAACTGGAGTATTAAACCCAGAGAGTGTTTGATAGCTGTAGAATGGAAATATGTAGATTTAGGGCTGTGGCCATCTTGGGGGGTATGCCAGTAGAGGAGGCTGGCCAGCACAGATCTATAGATCTATTGGTTATTACCGTCTACAATACAGGTTCGGTAGGTAAGTAGCACATGCAGGGGTACACACACACACACACACACACACACACACACACACACATTCTCCTTAAAAACACAGTGGGGAAACGTTGTAGATATTCAACTGGAATACTTTTGTCTCTGTTATGACTCCAATAATGTCCCCCCCCCTTTTTTTTGCCTTGAGCTAATTAGAGACGGTTTCTCTTCTTTGCAATGGCATCTTAAATTAACAGGTGACTTTTGTTTATTCGTTCATGTTTTTTTTTTTTCTCTTAATCTCCCACACTGTGTTGTTGCATTTCTTGATGGGAAAATATTATTAAAATGAAAGCACTGAGCTGCAGCTGAAAAATAATTATTTACTGGAAAGCTGCCTATTTGATTACTAGCCTCCACTGATAAACCTTCCTATTTTTGACACTCTGAACTTGAGAGGTCTTGGTTTCTTTCAGTTTGGCTCAAAATCCAGGGGACAGTTTATTTGAAGCTTGGAAATGTCCGTGCAAAATCTTTGTCCTCTACTGAGCTAAGCTCTGTCATTTCCCCCCAGCAACTCTGTGAGGAGTTCAACAGCAAAGACAGATGCCGAAAAGAGTCATGGTTTTCCCCATCGACTTGAAGATTGGAATGGGTGAGTCATCCTCAAATTGAGTTGGGAGGGATTGCTACAGAACAGCCCACATTTTGTCACAAAACTTTTGCTGCAATATCATTCTAGTTCAAGTGTGGTTTTTCAGTTTTAGAAATACGCGTGAATGCCATATTGGTTGGTTACCACTATTTTGTGACAGGTCAGATTCACGTGAAGTTGCATCACCCAACCCCAAAGGGTGATACTGTTCAGGACTATTTGGAATAAGCCTGTTAGGTCATTGTTATCCTTCTCAGGATCATCACCTCACCACCTCTTCCATTGAGAACCGAATTCTAACTAGCGCATGGCTAGAATTAGTTTTAAGAATTTTTAGATATGCTGTAAGATATTTAAGGGAAGGACTGACTCTGCCATGTTTGATGAATGAATGAGAAATCACTCATATTGTGCTAGAGCTGAATGGAAGGGATGAATGCTTAGAAGTAGCATCCCAAGGGGTCCAGTTTGGGGGACCTAGACTGTGGATTAGAAGCCTGGGATGATGTTGGGGATAAAATCATGATACAATGTAGGGGTTCCCAAAGTGTGTGTTTTCTAAAAGGATGAGAAAACTGTCAAGAAGGAGAGAGTTATTGGCACTGTAATAACAGAGGAAGTTTGGGGCACCTGGGTGGTTCAGTCGATTGAGCGTCTGACTCTTGATATTGGCTCAAGTGGGGCTATCACATGCATAAGATTGAGCCTCACATAGGGCTCTGTGCAGAGCATGGAGCCTGCTTGGGATTATCTCTCTCCCTCTTTCCTTGCCTCTCCCTGGCTTGTGCTCACACACACATTCTCTTTCTCGGAATAAATAAATAAACTTAAAAAAGATAATAGTATAGGAAATTCAGGCAGAGAAGTTAAGTTCCACAGGCAGAATCTAAAAAAAGGTGTTATGGGGGCACCTGGGTGGCTCAGTTGGTTAAGCACCAGACTTTTGCTCAGGTCATGATCTCACAGTTCCTGAATTTGAGCCCCGCATCAGGCTCTGTGCTGACAGCTCAGAGCCTGGAGGCTGATTCAGATTCTATGTCTCCCTCTGTCTCTGCCCCTCCCTCACTTGTGTCCTGTCTCTCTCTCAAAAATAAATAAACATTAAAAAAATTTTAATAAAAAGATAAAAATAAAATAAAGTAAAAAAGCTGTTGTGTTCATGCATGAGGAGAGTGGTCTGGATCTGAAACCGTGGAGCGGACCTGTGCCTACAGAGACAGGAGCTTATTTTCCAAGACATTCCAATACCTGTGAAAGACACGACTTTTAATGCATTGCCAAGCAGAGAGCACCTAAGTCTAAACCTGCAGTTGACCCAATTTATTAACGGCCATACTCTGCTAATCCCTTATTTAGGTAAAATATCATGTATAATCAGAATGACTAATTAAACCTAGGATGACATACGATAGGATGAGGGGAGGGTTAAGATGAGGTGGGAACTAGAGAATACTGATTGCCATTTCTTTAAGAAGTCTTTGCCTATATATATATATAGGCAAAGACTTCTTAAAGTCTTCTTAAAGACTTCTTGGGAACTAGAGAATACTGATTGCCATTTCTTTAAGAAGTCTTTGCCTATATATATATATATAGGCAAAGACTTCTTAAAGTCTTCTTAAAGACTTCTTGGGAACTAGAGAATACTGATTGCCATTTCTTTAAGAAGTCTTTGCCTATATATATATATATATATATATATATATATATAGGCAAAGACCTATATATCTATATCTATTGGAGCATTTCCTATATACTATGCTACCCCACAATGTAATGACTTAAAGAGCAACCATTAATTTATCTCATGATTTGGTGGGTTGGTTGAGGTCTTCTGTCTGAACAGGTATGGCTGATAACCTTGGGCTTGCTCATGTTTCTCCACTCAGCTGGCATGTCAGCGGTGGCTGGATAAATCTAGAATGGCCTCACTCGTATGTTTGGTATTTAGAAGGCTCTAGGAAGGGTCTGGCTGCTTTTCTTCTCTTCCTCTAGTGGGCTGGCTTGGGCTCATTTACGTGGGAGTTCCAGGGTTCCAACCACAGCTATAGGACAACCCCAGTGCTCTAGCACTTTCAAAGCCCCAGCATGAATCACTTTTGTTAATGTCCCTTTGGCCAAAGTGAGTCATATGGCGAAGTCAGATTCAAGGAGTGGACAAAGAGATTGCACCTCTTGACAGGTATGGAAGAATTTATGGCCATTTAGAAAAATCCACCCCAACAAGATACTAGAGTTGGTAAAAATAAATAAATAAATAAACCAGTAAGCCATTAGAACTGTAGAGAAGGGGCTAAAAGGTGACAGTGATTGACTATAGAAATTCTTCATTTCCTGGTGGTGTTAGCAAAACAGAACCTGAATGTCATTTAGTGCAGCCAAGGAATACTCTGTTTAGAGATTGCCCTGGGTTGTGTTATCTCAGGGCCCAACACACTTTTGAGGCTCTAAATAGAACTGTAAATACCATCTTGGAACAATCCTGGAAGTGTCCTAGATGTCTGGGATTCATCTGTTTTGAAACTAACCAGGCAGGGATAATGCCCTTGGAATATCTGAAACCCCCATCCCTCCTGGTTTAGGTAGGGGAAAGGACCTACCTTCTCTTTTCAAGGACAGGGATTAAGAACCAGAAGTGCACATTGTTGGTGGGTGAGGAGCAATGACAAGGTAGTCCTGGAGACGGGAAAAGGAAGGACGTGAATGGTAAACTTGCTCTCAGTGGGAAGCAATCAAAATTAATAATAATCTGGAGAATATGACCTGGAGGAAAGGTTAGGAAGCCTTTAAAGGGCAGGTGGAAGAAATGTGATAGTCTCTTGAAGCAGACTGAATGATTTTTAAGAATGATGAGCTAAGGGGGCGCCTGGGTGGCGCAGTCGGTTAAGCGTCCGACTTCAGCCAGGTCACGATCTCGCGGTCCGTGAGTTCGAGCCCCGTGTCGGGCTCTGGGCTCATGGCTCAGAGCCTGGAGCCTGTTTCCGATTCTGTGTCTCCCTCTCTCTCTGCCCCTCCCCCGTTCATGCTCTGTCTCTCTCTGTCCCAAAAATAAATAAACGTTGAAAAAAAAAAAAAACTTTAAAAAAAAAAAAAAAAAAAGAAAGATGAGCTAAGGGAGGTTTCAATCTCAATCCTGCCACTAGCCAGTTAGATACGTGACCGTGCACAAACCACCTACTTTAGTGTTTTCATTGACAAAACTACCATTGACACAATCACCATTTGACTGGGTGATTTTTTCTGAAGGTCTTTCCAGCTCTAACATCTTCACAGAAACTAGGAAAAGAAGAAAAAGATTGATTGGCATTTTTACGTGAAGGGAATGGGGCTGTGTTAGAAGGAATCCCCTTCAGAGAGCATTGGAGCAGGTGTTAGGAAGATTTGCAATCTCTAGAACTTTCACAGGGCTCGAACTCATGAACTATGAGTTCATGACCTGAGCTGAAATCAAGAGCCAGATGCTTAACTGACTGAGCCACCCAGGTGCCCCATAGAACTTTAAAACCATGATAGATCCCCATCATTCATTCGATGAACGTTAACTGAACATTAACCACATGCCAGACAAAGCAGTTAGCTAATGATGGCAGCTTGCTCCTGCTCCTGTGGAACTTACAGGGTCATTTGGGTTTGATCAAATGATTCTAGAAAAAAATTAGGATTTGTAAGCACATCTAGCTTTACTATTCAGTCATTTCTGATGAAGAGTGGGATTGGATTTCTCAGAAATGGGGACACTGGATTGCTGAAACAATTGCAGGCAGGGATTACATCAGATGCCTTCTCTGATCCTTAGTTTCTTCATGTGCAAAATAAAAAGGGCATACTAGAGCATTCCTAAAGTCTCATTCAGCTCCAAAAATTTAATGTGGCCTCCCAGCAGTCCTTAAGTGCTTTGGCTCAGCAACCCCATCTAGTGTCACTGTGTGCACCTTAGTAGAAAACAGCCATTAGTCATTCTAGCACTGAGGAAGGAAGGGCAGTGAAGAGACCAGACATAGCTGGAGACCGGCTTGAGACTCAAGATATCAGAGGAAGGGAGCGATGGTTATCATAATGAACACTGACATGATTTTTGCTATGTGTCAGCCAGTGTTCTTGGTGGCTACTACTCATGTAATTCTCATAACAAACCTGTGATAGAGGTGCTCCTAACACCCTTACTTTCCAGATAAGGAAACAGGGCACAAGAACATAACTTGCCTGGTAAGTGGCAGCACCAGAATTCAGGGCCAGGTAGTGAGTGAGCTCCAGAGGCCATTCTCCTTTCCACCATACTTTCCTGCCTCTAGCTAAGAGCCACAGAGCGCTTACCATGTGACAGGCACTGTTCTAAGAGTGCTGCATGGTGGACGTCCTCTAATCCTTTCGACAGAAATCAGATGTAGATAATAAAATCCCCGTTTTTCAGATGAGAAGACATAACCCCAGGGAGATAATGTAATTTTTCTAAACTCATATAGTTGATAAGTGGTGGGGCTTCAGTACCCAACCAGGGTGGAAACCAAAAGACGCATCCAGGCTGCTGCCACCTCCCTAGAATTTTTCTCCCATTTTCTCAAATGTCACGGCTTCATTTCTATTGGTACAAAAGGGGAGAGGCAAGCATCAAATGCCAGGCAGAGCTTGTGTGCCAATTATCTGAAGAGCCCATTCCTGAATATTCAGAAGGCTGTTAATTGCATTAATGGATAATGCAGGCTCGCATGCATTTTCTTGGTCCCTCCTACTTATCATTTTGCAGCAAATTTGCCAGGTAAGTAATGACGACATTAAGTGCCACAGGAGATTTATAAGCTGTCCTTTAGGAGTCTTATATCACAGCCTCAACAATCACTTTTACGTAAATACCTCCCCAGACTATATCTCCTAAACTCACCACTGTAATCGACTAAAGGACGCACCCACTTTCCAGTTCCATTATCCTCTCAAACTCAACTTTCATTACTTATTTAGCAAATATTTACAAGCACTCACTGTGTGCTAAGCACATACGCAAAACCCTTGGGCTCTCAGAACAATGCTTGGCACATGGGAACACTAATGCAAGTCCTTACTTTCAAGTTTTACAGAGCCTACTGGGGGAGATTGGTCAACAGTCACAATACAAGGAGATAAATGTTGTGATGGCTAAGCATGACACACTTTGGTGTATGCAGTGACATTTCATCCAGTCTTAAGACAGAGGTAAGCGTAGGATCAGGATCGGGGCACCTGGGTGGCTCAGTCAGTTAAGCGTCTGGCTCTTGATTTCGGCTCAGGTCGTGATCTCATGGTTCGTGGGCCCGAGCCCTGTGTAGGGCTCTGTGCTGACAGTGTGGAGCCTGCTTGGGATTCCCTCTTTCTTACTTTCTCTCCGCCCCTCCCGCACTCTCTCTAAATAAATAAATAAACTTAAAAAAAAAAAAGACTGAAGAGTAGGGTCAGGGAGGGTTCCTCAGACAACTGACTCCCAAAACTGAAATCAGAACCTTTCTCCCCAGACTGACTGCTTCTTATTTCTACGAAGTGTTCTCCCATTTTAGCTGCCCCGGCTTGGAAACTCATTGTTTACTCCGTCCTTGTTCACAAATCCAGAGACTAACCTAATATTCGTGTCTAGGATGTCCAGTCAATTCTTCCTTCTCAGTATCACCTCCCTTCTGTGCCTTTCTCACTCTAGTTCAATCTTGGATCTTCTCAAGCCAGGACTACTGCAAAAGTCTGTTCTCTTAGCCCCAACAACTTCTCTCCTTGCTGATTCTTCCCACACCATACTCCAGATTCAGTCACCTAACGTACTTCCCGGCTCAAAAACCTCAAAATGTCATTCAGCACCCAAAGGATAAAGGCCGATCTCTTTTCTGGCAACATTCTGCCCCCTTTCTCCTCCCTCCATTGGAATCTTCCACAATTCCCTTGTAAAAGCCTCTGCCTTCAGTCTAAGGATGCCACCACCATCCCTTCAAGCCACCCACTCTGCTCTTTCTGCATTTATGCCTGTGTTGACTTTTTCTTTGCTCAGTTTTTTAAAAAAAATTTTTAGTGCTTATTTATTTTTGAGAGAGAGAGAGAGAGAGAGAGAGAGAGAGAGAGAGAGACAGGGGGCAGAGAGAGAGGGAGACACAGAATCCGAAGCAGGCTCCAGGCTCTGAGCTGTCAACACAGAGCCCAACTCAGGGCTTGAACTCAAGAGCCGTGAGATCATGACCTGAGCCAAGGTCAAATGCTTAACCGACTAAGCCATCCAGGCGCCCCTGCTCAGTTTTTTGTTTTTTTGTTTGTTTGTTTGTTTTTAATGTAGCATATCTGTATCCTCTCTCTACTGAAATGGCAATTCCAATTTTACCTCTTCTGTGAAGTCTACTTTAAAAAAACTACAGAATTTATTGTTTGTACTAGTGATTTGGCAATTAGCGTGTATTGCTGTTTTCTTTAGTCAACTTTATAAAGGTATCATCTACACCACCACAGGGATATGTACCAATGTAACTATCCCATCAGGAAATAAAACACCCACATTAGCCCAAACATTTCCTTCTCCCCTTTGCAGGTTGTTTCCTACCTGCCCCAGTCCTAGGCAACTGCTGATTTTCTTTCTGTTACTACAGATTGATTCTCTCTCTCTCTCTCTCTCTAGAATTCTGTGCAAGTGGAAATATCAAGCATGTGCTCTTATTTGAATCTGGATTTTTTTCACTCGGCATAACGTTTTCAAGATTCATCCATGTTGTTACACACATGCTTGTTCTCTTTTATTGTTGGGAGAATTCCATTGTCCGGATATACTATAATTTGCTTATCCATTCACCTGTTCATGAACATTTGGGTTGTTTTCAGTTTTAGGCTCATAAACATCAGTGTAAAAGTCTTTGTGTAGACATGTATTTTAATTTCTTTTGGATAAATACTTAGGAGTTGAATTGCTTGGTTGAATGATATGGGTTGTTACCTTTATAAGATTTTGCCAAACTGTTTTCTAAAGCGGTTTTACTATTTTACATTCTCATCAACCATGTCTCAGAGTGCCGGATACTTCCTCTCTATCCAACACTTGGGTTATTCTAAACCGTTTGTATTTCTATATTGTAAATTGTATTGATTTTTTTATTTCACTTTCATTGTTCATGGCTAATATGTAACAATACAATTGGTTTTTATACATTACTAAACTCATTAATTCTACTCAATAAGTTCTACATAAACTTATTAATTCTACTAGCTTTTTTGTAGATCCCATAGGCATTTCTATGTACATGATCTATATTTAAAAAGCTTTATATTGGGGCGCCTGGGTGGCGCAGTCGGTTAAGCGTCCGACTTCAGCCAGGTCACGATCTCGCGGTCCGGGAGTTCGAGCCCCGCGTCGGGCTCTGGGCTGATGGCTCAGAGCCTGGAGCCTGTTTCCGATTCTGTGTCTCCCTCTCTCTCTGCCCCTCCCCCGTTCATGCTCTGTCTCTCTCTGTCCCAAAAATGAATAAACGTTGAAAAAAAAAATTAAAAAAAAAAAAGCTTTATATTTTCCTTTTATTAATTTTTTTTTAATTTTCGAGAGAGAAAGCACATGCAAACATGTGGAGAGGAACATGGGAGAGGAACAGAGGGAGAGAATCTTAAGCAGGCTTCAGGCTCAGTGTGGAGCCCCATGCGGGGCTGGATCCCACGACCCTGGGATCACGACCTAAGCTGAAATCAAGAGTTGGACGCTCAAACAACTGAGCCACTCTGGCACCCCTATATCTTCCTTTTCAACTTCTATGCATTTTATTATTTTTTTTCTTTTTGCCTATATTGCACTAATTAGGATCTTCACTACAATGTTGGCTAGAAGTACTGACGAATGGATATCCTTGCCTTGTTCCTGATTCTTATTGCTGATAAAGCTTTCAGCCCTTGAACATTAACTATGGTATTACTGGTATATACATCATGGCTGCCATTTATCAGACTGAGAAAGTTCCCTTATATTCCTAGTTTGCTGAAAGTTTTTACATAAATGGATCTTGATTTTTGTCACTCTCTCTACATCTAATGAGGTGTTCATGTGATTTTTCTCCTTTATTCTCTTAACGTGGTGATTGCATTGTTTGATTTTTGAGTGTGAAGCTAATCTTGCAGTGTTGAGCTAAACTATACTTGGACATGATGTATTATTGTTATATTGCAGGATAGGTTTGCTAATAGTTTGTTAAGGATATTTGCACCTACATTCACATTGGGATATTGCTTTGTAATTTCTTATGTCTTTGCCTAGTTTTGGTAATAGGATAATGTCGAGCTCATGAGATGGAAAGTGTTCCCTAATCCTTCTCTTGAAAGAGTTTACGTAACATTTACATTTTTTTCTTATGTGTTTGATAGAACTTATAAGTGAAGTCATCTGGGCATAGAATTTTCTTTGCGAAAGGATTATAATTACAAATTCAATTTCTTTAATAGATATAGAGTGATTCAGGTTTTCTGTTTCTTCTTGTGTCAGTTTTGATAGCTTGTCTCTTTTCAGCTCTAGAATTTCCATTTGGTTCTTTTTTTATAGTTTCCTTTACTCTTCTTAGATTCTCTAT
The DNA here is from genome assembly GCF_007474595.2 of Lynx canadensis. Classification (NCBI taxonomy): domain Eukaryota; kingdom Metazoa; phylum Chordata; class Mammalia; order Carnivora; family Felidae; genus Lynx; species Lynx canadensis. Next base: position 34,637,023 of record NC_044308.2, on the reverse strand, counting down.
CTCTTCATTTGGTATTACTGTATTTTTCTGTTTGAACACATTTAAAACAGCTCTTCTAAAGTTCTTCTCTGCTCAGTACAACTTCTGGTTATCGTGGAGTTGGTTTCTATTATTTCCTATGTCTTGATTATGGATCACACTTTTCCAATTTCTCCATATGGCTAGTAATTTTTAGTATTATGCTGGACATTTTAGACGATAAATTCTGTCATCTTATTCTAAAGCATGAAGGATTTTGTTCTAACAGCTAGTTAACTTGGCTGGACTCAGACTCCAAGCTGTTTCCCCTATGGTGTAGCTAAGCTAAGACTTCCAGCTGTTGCTTTTTACCAGGATCCCTGAGGTCTCTCCATACAACATATGTGTACTTCAGTGATTAGTCAAAGATTTGGGTGGTTGATAAGCAGATTTGGTCCTCCTCCCCAGTGGCTTCTACTTTTCTTCGACTTGCCCCACCACTTTTCACTTCAGGCATCCTTAATTTTCAACTTTGACTCCTCACGCCAGTAAGATGGTAACTTTCTGCTTGAGTTCCAGCTGCCCTTCACAGCATGGAACAGGGAGTGTACTCAGGCGGGAAGGCTCACAAAGGACATCTCGCCCACTGCAGTTCACCTCTTTTAAGGCTGACTTGCTATTTCTACCTGCTTTTGATGCTCCCCAGGTCCTTCAAAGTTGTTTTCTATACATGTTATCCATGGGACGGTTAATCTGATACAAGCTTCCTTGCCACTAACAGAATAGGAACTGCCCTATTTCCTTCCATGGGGAAATGTGGGGAGATTTAAAAGAAAATGACACCATCACCATCATCATCTCTTCAGAATTCCCATTGAGAAATGTTTTTGACAGAGCAAACTTTATAGTCACACACTCTTGACATGTCTCTCTTCTCTTGCCTAAAGTCCAATGACTTTACATGTGAATCCACTTATGTTTTTTAAATATAAGAGATAAATACTGGCAATGTGCCAGCCATAAAATACATTTAAAATAGAATTTAAGTCTAGAATAAAATAAAAATTCTTGACAGCGGCCTCAAATGCCTTATGTGGTCTGGTTCTGTATACCAGTCCAATCTCATCTCTTATCATTCTCTGCCTAGTTCATTACCTCCAGCCACCCTAGCCTCCTTGTTGTTCCTCAAATACTAGAGCACCTGCCATTCCTATCATGTGGAATGCTCTGCCCTCCAATCATTAGATGGCTGCTTCTTCTGATCATCCAGGTCTCTGCTCAAATATTTTATCTTCAGAGAGACCTTTCCTGATTATTCTACCTAAAAGACCAAACTCTCTCCCCGACCCCAATTATGTTTTAACATCTTACTCTGCCTTGTTTTCTTTATAGCACTAATCATTATCTAAAATCATTCATTCATTTCCTTGTTTATTGCCTGGCTCTCCTCTAAAAGGTAAGCACCAAGAGGGCAGAATCTTTATCTTGTTCACCAATGTACCTTGGTATCTAGAAGTCATCTGGCAAAGAGTATGTTTAATAAATACTTATTAAATAAACAAATGAAAAATGATATGGGACGTTTTGAGGTATATCTCATTATTTCCCATTAAACTCTTCTGGGAACAACAGAAATTTAGATAATTGAAAATGTACAAAAAGTAATCAGTATTATATAAACCAGAAGTTCCTTATATTTAATTTAAAATAAAGCCAGTATTTCATTTTACTTCAGGACAGTGAAACATTGTACATTATAAAATCATGTGAATCAACAAACCAAACATAAATTCTCAATTGGTGAGAGAAGAAAATTCTAACTGAAAAGAAAGAAAGAAAGAAAGAAAGAAAGAAAGAAAGAAAGAAAGAAAAGAACTGTTACAGTTCTCAAAGTTGTTTAACACGAAGAAATGAAGTAAACTCATGGCATTGGAATTTGGGGACGAATGGGCATATAATATTCATTATAACGTGAATTAAGGAGATCGGCTGTTTTAAAGCTGTTTAAAAGCTCAAGGGACAACAGGTACTTACTGATAGTATCAAGCTTCAGAAGATTTATGTGCTTAGTTTTAAAACATAAAGGTCTCTTGGGGCTCCTGTGTGGCTCAGTTGGTTAAGTGTTCGACTTCAGCTCAGGTCATGATCTCGCGGTCTGTGAGTTCGGGCCCCGCATCGGGCTCTGTGCTGACAGCTCGGAGCCTGGAGCCTGCTTTGGATTCTACATCTCCCTCTCTCTCTGCCCCTCCCCCCCTCATGCTCTGTGTCTTTCTCTCTTTCTCTCAAAAATAAACATTAAAAAAAAATTAAAAAAACAAAACAAAACATAAAGGTCTCTTAAAACATAAAACAGTCATCTCAAAGTCAAGCCAAAGCAGCAATCATAATAATGATAATAATAATAATAATGCTAAATGTTTACACAACGATGTTCAGGCTCACAGCTTCTACTAATATTTTGTTTGTTTTATTATTCTTTTTTATTAAAGTTACACTGTTCAAATTAAGTCACACATGAAGTTGGCTTTGGAAGAAAATCGCTTTGGTATATCGTTTAAATCTTCTAGGATACAAAGCATGCAAGTTCTTCCAGTCATGCACAACAAGACATGTGAGGTAATAAATGGACATTTGTTTTTATTATTCTCACTAGAAGACTAGAGTTCTAATAAGTTTCTCAGAAACCGCCGTAACAAATTTCTTCATGGTACAAAACTGCCATGGACGTTGTCCTGATGGAGCAGCTAAGTTTCACGTGCTTACTTCCCAAATGTGGAATTCAATAGAGTGGTATCAACAGAGGAAAACCTAATTCCCGAAGTGGGGATGATGCTAGAAATATACTAATTTTTTTTTTGCATGATGTTAATAATTTCAGTGTTAAATGAATCAAGCTCATTGGTTGCTTGCAATAGGAACCAATGCAGATTTCATCAACAAGATAATCTAAGTATATGAAATTCTGTCTCTGTTTCAATTAATTCCCTTCGAATATTTTCTGCACGAGTCATAGCTTCACCAGAAATGCGCACGGGGACTGATCCCCAGATTGAAGAGTATTACAAATGGACAAACTAATAAATATACAACATAAAAAAATCATAATCAAGGGTAAATCTCCTGACTCTCCCCCCAGGTCATTTAATAGTATCAGACTTGGCTGTGCTTACTAGTATCTTCAAATTTAGAATAGTGACATTCCAGCTTATAAATGTCAAATAAGTCCCATATGGGTGTTGCTTCTGCAGTAAGCTTAAATATTCAGTGCTTAATCTTGATCTGGAAATGTTGCTATTGTGGTTCTGTTTTATAATCCGATTTCCACGAAGGATTAAAAAGAAAAAAGAAAAAAAGGTGCAAGTGGGAGGTGGGGAGATTTGTGGACAGTATTATCTTCATTATCTTGGCAGGCGGGCACATTTTTGCCTTAGAGCTAAACAAATTTTGCTGATCCTCAACTATTTCAAAGCGAGAGAGCTATGGGAACAAAGAAGTAATGATGTGAGCAAAGATGTGAGAACCTACAGCACGTCAAGTCACCTGATGTCGCGTTTTTAACAGGATTCTTCTTTCACCTGCACAGCAACGTAAGACAAACCGCTCTGCTCACTCTCAAGGTCCCAGTCTGCATCTGTCTCTGAGTCACTGGAGTAAATGTCAAAGAGAGAGGCACTTCCAGACCGCAATTCATCTGTCTGAGTAGTGGCATTACACAGTTGTTTTCCAAACACTTTTACCTTGGCCTGAATACCTGAAGGGAACGAACACAATCGTCTATGAATGACACTTGGCTTGTCATGTATCTTTCATATACAAAAGATTAATTCAATTATAAATGAATTGAAGAGTCAAAACATACCAACACTTCGGTGAGGGGGCCTTTTCAGAGAAATCTGTGTACTTTTATGCACTGGACCTTCTTCACAGTGAGTAGGTACTGAAGTGACACCAGGAGATAGATTATCAGCGCGGACCTGTGTTTGCGTAATTTCATTTTCACATGTAATCTAAAAATATGAATCAGAGGAGAACTATATCAAAGGTAAGCCTAAGTAGTATGGTTTTATCTTTCAAAAGTGAGAAGTAGTAAAAGACTATAAATAATAGTTTTCAAGGTCACATATTAGGAAGACTGGAATTTGAACCCAGGCAAGCTGGCTCCATAGTCCAAGTTCTTAAGAACTCTGCCATACTGTTCCTTACTATTTGTAATCACGAATTGCTAAGCATTCTGGTCAAACCGCAATCTATAAGCTAGTAAGCTATTTGCTTACAACTCATTATTTTTCCCCCTAAATGAGTTGCTGTAAGAGATAATACTACTAGCATTAAATTATTGGATAGTGTAGCAGTAGCATTACTCTAGAAAACCCAATCATCGGTCCTTTATACCTTGCAGAGAAATGCTTTAATCCAATAATATGATTGGCTTTAATGTTTTTATGCTTTCCTGAGGAAAAAAAATACAACATGAAATGGAAATTTTGACTCTTGGGGGAAGTGAGAGGTAGAAAGGAGGAGGATTTGGATACTTAGAAGGCAACATACGACTGAGTACCTAGAAATAATATGGAAGAGGCTAAGAAAGGATATCTGGAATGTGTAAGGGGGCCTGTGAGAAGAAAAAATAAGACGTGATAAAGAAACAAAAACAAAATTTGGAAAGTGGGTGATGGGCACTGAGGAGGGCACCTGTTGGGATGAACACTGGGTATTGTATGGAAACCAATTTGACAATAAATTATATATTAAAAAAAAAATTAAAGTACTTTGCAATTTTAGCTAGTGGCCTGGTAGTGACAAGTGCATTCAGACCACTGAAAAAATATTTTAGCTGGCATCTATGGTTGCTGTAACACAGCAAGACATTAAAGATACTTTTGTGAAGGGTCCTTTTGTAACAGAAATAATTATATCTAATATTACTGAGGACTTAAATCAAAACATAAGTCTTACCTTTATTTGTGTTTATAATTATGACTAATTTCCACTGGCTATATCTACTTCTAAGCCAAGCCAAAAGTCTACAATAAGTTCATTATTTCTTTACAGAACAGATTTATGCTTGATAAAAATGGCATTTTAGTTACTTACTCCGGCTTTAAAAAATAACTCCTGTTCCCATTAGAAGAATACATTTTATCACTGAGAAAAATTTGCATGCAGAGAATAAACTAAAATAAACTAAAAATTGGCCATAATCTCTTTATCCATAGCTAACAACTTTATGGTTTGGAATTTTTTTGGTCTTTTGCTATTTATTTTTTTAAAAATTGGGATAATCTGTTTTATAACCTTTTATATATCCTTTAATACATCATTTTCCCTATAATATAGCATGTTTCTATATTATTAAATAATCTACATAATTTTTGTGGCTGCATACAATCTATTGTACAGATATACTATAATTTATTAAAATAATCTGTATTGGAAACCTTTGAACATAAATCTTTTGTGCACATATCTGATTACTTCTTCATATTAAAAGGTTAAGAAGCAGAATTTCCAAATATGTATTGATCAACTGGAACATGTGTCAAAAGAAAATATTTGAAGTGAGGCAAAGAGAGACAAAAGGATGGAAAATGTAGAAAAGATCACAAGAGACAGCAGATAAAATGAAAAAGTATTGTATATGATATGAATTGTAGTCCCAGAGAAAAAGGGAAAATGGGACAGAAGCAATATTTGAACAAATAACATCTGAAAATTGACTAAAATGGACAGAAGACATTAAGACGCAGTTTTACAAAAGTACTATTTGTATTAATCAAAATAAAAACAAAGGAAGCCACACCTATGCACATTACAGTAAAGCTGGAAAACAAAGAGAAAAACTTAGAAGCAGCTAGAGGAAAAAGATACATTCTCTTCAAAGGGGCAACCATACATAAGTGAGTAAGGATACAGAAAGATTGAAAGTCAAAGGATGTAGTAAGATATACTATGCCAAAACAACCTAAAGAAGGCCGATGTTGCTATGTTAGCAGTATATAACAAAAACTGTTAGAATTAGAGACCCAATATGTAAATTCAAAATCACAGTGGAAGATTTTTTACATGTCTGTCCCAGTAATCAATGCAATAAGTAGACAAAAATTCCAGAAGGACATAGAACATTTAAACATTAATAGACATGTGGAACATTGTACCCAACTGCAGAACGCACATTCATCTCAAGTGAATATGGAATATTTACAAAAGCTGACCTATATTTTGCCTAATACAAGTTTCAATAAATTTCGAAAGATTAAATTCATATGCTATATATTCTCTGGCCACACTGTAATTGACGTAGAAATCTGTAACAAAAACAGAACTACAACATGCCTGTGTGCTTGGAAATTTTAAAATATATGGGTTCTAAATAACCCATGAAAAGATAAACTTAAAAGATAAATTTATAGTGAAAATAAAAAGATAGTTTAAACTAAATAATAATACCCTACATCAAAAACTTATGGGATTCAGTTAATGCCATGCATACAAGGGAGTTTTGGGCCTTAGATGCATAAAAGGGTATAGGAAAATTGATTAGGCTTGGTTAATTTAGACTGGAATTAACATCATGCAAAAAAGTATTCCACAAAAGATTTCTAACATAGCCTCATTTCAGGAGTCAATTTTTCCTCCATTAATACCACTCTAGGGAATTCTACAATTGGGAAATAAGCATATGAAACTTATCCCCCATGTCCATTCAAGTGAAAATTCTGAAAATCGATGATCCAATTTAACTTCTTAAGAAGTTAAAGAAAGAAGAGTGAATGAAAATTTAAGAAGTAGAAAAACCAAGCGTGAACTATAATGTAAACTATGGACTTTGGGGGATAATAATGTGTCAATGTTGGTGTATCAGTTCTAACAAATGTACCTCTTTGGTGGAGGATGCTGATAACGGGAGAGGCTATGCATGGGTGGGTGCAGTGGGAAAATGGGAAATCTCTCTATATTCCCCTCAAGTTTGCTGTGTACCTAAAATTACTCTAAAAACAATCTTACAAAAATAATTTTTAAAATATTGGAGAAAAGTGTTTTAAAAAATTTAGGCAGCCAGGCAAAATTTGAAGTGTGGTAATTCAGTGTGTTGTCTTCAAATAAGCAAGTTAGCTATTCTTAAGATATTCTTTGTATGAAATATCACATCTGAATATGTAAGGATATCCTAGTGTAAGTGAAGTTTTCCACTTTCTAACAAGTTTATTTAATGGAAAAGCAGATATGAAAAGATATATGTTAACCATTTAGCTCAGTAATGTACAAATCGAACCCATCAACTAAAAACTCAAAGTTGAAAAAAAGTACATGGAAGGAAAAATGATAGAAAATAATGAAAAAGAAAAAAAAATACCAGAGAAAAGATCAACAAGGCAAAGTTTATTCTTTGAAAAGACTAATAAAATTGATATACACCTGGCGAAGTAGATCAAAAATGAAATGAGAAAGCAAAAATTACTACATATCATAAAGAATTTCAAAAGATAAAAGATTATCATAAGCAATTTTGTGTCAATATATTTGAAAATTTAAATTAATGAATTTATAGGAAACACAATTTATCAAAAGAAGTATAGAAACAAAAAACTGAATAACCCTATAACTATTTTTAAAAATCGAACCCATCATTAAAAATCTTCCCACAAATTGGGGCGCCTGGGTGGCGCAGTCGGTTAAGCGTCCGACTTCAGCCAGGTCACGATCTCGCGGTCCGGGAGTTCGAGCCCCGCGTCGGGCTCTGGGCTGATGGCTCAGAGCCTGGAGCCTGTTTCCGATTCTGTGTCTCCCTCTCTCTCTGCCCCTCCCCCATTCATGCTCTGTCTCTCTCTGTCCCAAAAATAAATAAACGTTGAAAAAAAAAAAAAATTAAAAAAAAAAAAAATCTTCCCACAAAGACAACTCCAGGATAGGTATCTTTATCATTAAACTATACCAAATATTAATACCAAATTTATTAATGGCTATATAATGCCCATTTATAGAAATATTTCCAGAAAATGATATAAGAAGAAATAACTCCAAATTGGTCAGCATAATCTTGACACCAAATCTGAGAAAGGAATTTCAGGAAAGAAAGACTATAGATCAGGTTTGCAAAAATCCTAAATATTAGCAAATCAAATGAAGCCATATGTAAAAAAAGAGTACTACACTTTGGCCAAATTGTGTTTACTTCAGCCATGAAAAGTTTGATTCTGTATTTCAAAACCAGGCAATATAACTCACCACATTAACAGAATAATAGACAAAATATAGGATCATGAATAGATTCAGAAAATATATAAAGCACTTGATATGATTCCACATCACTTATGATTAAATCTGTATCAAAAATTAAGAACAGAGAATATTTCTTTTTAGGATAAAGAACAGCTGCAAAAAAAACCTATAGCATAAATCGTATCAAATGGTAAACCTAAAGGCTTTCCCTCAAAACAAGGATGAGAAAAGGATTCCTCATCACCTCTTTGGTTCCCAACACCATACTAAAGTGTCTAGTTAGTGTAGTAGGAATAGGAAATAGAAGCATCAACATCAAAAAGTATTTACCAACATGTTTTAGACATGAAGAAAATTCAAAAGTATTTACAAATTATTGGAATAAATAAGGTTACACAAGGTTTCTGGATACGAGGTCAACAGAAGTCAATTTATCTACATAAATATATAAAAAAATAAAAATTTAAATACTATTTATAATAGCAAAATCAAATAGGGATAAATCTAATAAAAGATGTGCAGAACTTTTACATAGAATGCCATAAAATATTTTTAAGAGAAATGTAAAAACCCAGATAGAGGGATGCACTATATTCATGGATTGGAAGAATCAGTGTTGCCAATACGTTCTTTCTCCTCACATTCATTTATAGATTCAATGTAGTCCCAATCAAATCCCAGTAGATAATTTGTGGAAGTTGACAAACCAATTCTAAGATATATATGGAACTTACGTCACCTGTGGTTGGATAAAAAAACAAGAATGCAAAATTGTTAAGGAAAAACAATAATCTTAGCTCTTGAAGCAAAATATCAGTGCAGAGTGCTCCTCGGGGCCCCCTTTCCCCTTCGAGATAGTCCCTAATCTTTTTTCAAACTCCCTACTGATAAGGAACATTCCATTGCATTTACCTACATGTAGCACCAAACATCCAGAACAGTGTCTACAACAGCTCCTCGGTAAAAGTTGTAGAATGCCTGGAAATTGTCTGTCAGTTGGCCCCGGAATTGGGAAAACAGTGAGTGGTGGAAGGACTCAGAGGTGGCACAAGCAAACCGTCTTAGCAATGTTACTGGGGTTCTCGGTCCAGACCTGGCTACCAATGTATTGGTACCAACTCTAAACTCTTTTTAACATTATATACATTTAAAGTCACTACTATGAAAACACATAGTTTCCTAATAACTCGACAAGTGTATTAATGTAATATGGGTTGTTAGAAATTCTGGCTGGATATACTAATTGGAAAATAGTTTTGGTATCTTTTCTGGATTTCCTCAACATTAGCCTTTGTTATAGTATAAAATCTTTGACTGTTTCACTAGCCTGACTTTTCTTCTCCCAATTTATATAAATATAAATATTTATATTTATCTATTTATAGATGTACCTGTATGTGCTTAGGTAAAGGTTGGATAGGTAGTGATAGTGGATAAATAATTGAAGGGGCAGATGTCTTGACTGGTCTATAGCTTGATGAGAAAAGAAACTGGCAGAGAACTGAACATTCTATTATAGTACAAAAAAATGTTCTTATGGTCACATAATCACTCCACAATTCCATATTTATTGAATTCCTAAAATCTGCAAATTAATGTTCTAGGTACTGCCAGTACAATAATGAACACGTCAGATAGGATCCCTGCTCTCATGGAGCTTACATTCTAATGTGAAGACAAATATTAAGCGAACTACACAATTGTTTTGTGACAGTTGTGATGAGTATTACTGAAGTATATGTGCTATTGAAGCATATGAAATATATGAAGAAAGTATATAATTAGGGGGTCAAAGAGAAGGGTGTTTGAACTGATTTTTAAGGTAAAAAGACTTAATTGATGATGATGGGGAGTGGGAGCAGCATAATTGCAGGATATTACATGAAACAGCTGAGTGAGGCTTGGTTGGTAGGAAGGAATATAGCATGTTCAAAAATGGAAAAGATCAGCATGACTGGTGTATACTGAACAAGGACAGTGGCCTTGGATAGGACTGGTATGGTAGACAGGGGCAAAAAGCACACAGGGACTTGCAGGCTGTGTTAATAATTTTGTTCTTTATCCTAGAAATGTCAGGATGCCTTAAACGGGTCTTAAGCACCCACTCCAATGTAGGAAGCAGGTTGGTATTGCAGAAAAAAGTTTTGCTCTGACAATTAGACCTAGAGCAAATATTACAGGCCCACGAGGAAATTATTAACCTCCAGGATTGGCATCCTTGTGTATACATTGTGAGTTTGGACTAGATGAGCACTTAGTTTCCCTTCAGCTCTAAAATTCTAGGAATGCGTTTGAATATTCAAAGTCAAAACATCAGTTACAGATCAGTTAGTTGACTTGTCTTCCCATCTCTAGAAATTGAACACCTTTTAGATCCAGTTAACAGTCCTGATTTAATCTACCTAAGGGTGATAGGGCTGAAGCCTGATGATCTCAAAGAAGGCTGGGGAGTCTTAAGATGGGAAGAGGGGAAGAAGATCGTGACCAGAGGCAAGGTAAGTATAATCTACGCTTATGAGGATTACTGAAATAGCAGAAGAGGGCAAGGTGGAAAAACTGAGCTCACTTAGATGATTTAACTTAAAGGCAGCTAGTCAAGAAGAAAGAAGCGGGGTTTACCAGCAAGCCCCCTCCTCCTCAGTAGCCCCGCATCCCCTCAACCTCCCCCCTCCCCATGATTCTGGCAGTCATAATGGACATCTCCTCCAGCTTATGTAATATGTTATGCAAAGACAGTTTCAAGCACCCCAATTCCTTGAGATCTGCCCAAATGAGACCCTTTCTATTTAAAAAAAAAAGCCTACGAGAGTGTGTGTTTGGGGGAGGAAGAGGTAGAAGGAACTATAGTTCCAAAGTGTTCATGTTCTATAGGACCTTGAGGTCACCAATACAGCACACTCCTAATTTTACAGATGGGAAAACAGAACGCGTCGAGGCGAGGTGACCTTCCCCAGGTGACACTAGTGGGAGAGCCGAGCCACAGTCCGGGGGTCCTCCCGCGACCCTCGGTGGACTCCTGGTGTCCCTTTACCTGTGAAGCCGCAGCCCTCTTCCTGGCCGGGAGGAGCGTACAGGAGGCTGGACCCGGGGCGGCCTCCGCCTGCCTCACCGCCTGGGGCTCTCCTCCCTTTTCGGGGCCGCCCGCTTGCTCTCCCTCTTCTTCCCCCTGGGGTGCCGGGCCGGACAGCCGGTGCAGGGTGGGCACGGCGCCCGCCACGAGCCTCAGGCGCTGCGAGAAGCGCAGATTCTTCTGGATAACTGAAGACACGTCAAAACAGGCCGGAGCGAAGTGGTCCGAGCAGATGACAGAGCGGTCGTTGCCCCCGTACCAGTCGGCGCGGCGGCCCCGCACGAAGCGGTCCCACAGCAGCCGCACGGCCCGGTCCTTGGGGAAGCGGAACAGCGACTTCCCGGACTTGGTGGTGTTGCCGCAGTGGGCGGCCACGCAGCGGGCCGGCATGGTGGCGGCCTCCGCCTCGGCACGCCCGCGCCTTCCTAGCCGGGGCGACGCGGGCCCCCTTCGCCTGCCCGCGCGGCGCAGGGCCACCGGAAGTACCGAGCTCGGGCGCCACAGAAGAGTCCGCGGTGCCTGGAGGTCGGCCTCTGCCGGCTCGCGCCGGTCCTCCCCCGAGAGCAGGTGGCCACGGGCAGAGGGATCCAAATTTCGCGCGGGCCGAGCCGAGGTGGGCCGGAAAGAGGAACGGACCGGAAGTGGTGGTTGCCACGGCTACCGAGGTGGCCGGCCTCCTCCCCGCCTCCTCCTCTCCACACTCCCGCTCTGTTTGTAAGACGCCTGGAAAGTAGGACGACGAAGTGGGGACGCAGTGGGCCCCCACGAACATCACCAGAGGTTCTACCGACCGGGTTGGCCAGTCGATTTAGGAGAGGACCAGACCGGAAATGGTCGTCTCCATGGTAACCCGTGAGCGGGTTGCCTGGGAGATGACCCCTTTCGGTCTCTGAGTCTCCGCTGTAGCGTCGCTTCTAAGGCAGATCTAACAGATCCTGGACTGTCTCCTGCCATGATTCCCGGGAAATACCGCTCTGTTTCTGGCCGGGCTGCGAACAACGTAGGTTGGGTCTCCTACTTTCCCCTTCTTCCCATTCGTGTCGTTCTTTCTGACGGGCGTCTTTGTCCTAGGTGATGGGCTGTGTTATTGGGATCAGGACCGCTGAATCTCCTCAAGCTATTGTCTGACCGAGACTTGAGATTCGTGGACTGGACCAAGGCTCTTGGAGGGTATTGGATATAGAATGATGGGTATTCAAAGACTTGTCCAGGTTCTTGGTTTCCCAGAAGGTGGAGCTGGTCTGCTGTGAAAGGCTACGATTCATTTTATAACCAGTCAACCCCCAGACCCTTTTTTTAATTAAGAAAGATAATTATTATTAATAGGCACTCCCACCTCCTTTACCTGTCCCATTGAGATATTTACTTAGACCTGACATGGCGAGTGTCAAAAACCTGAAGTGCTAAGGTAGAGGGTTAAATCGCCGCAGACATTTTGGAAAATAAATCGCAGTGAAACCTTTTAATTCTCAGTCCTGATTTTATTGTTTTCAGCAAATCCTCAGAACACGATCATTTAGCACAAACAAAAAACAAGCGTTCTATTTTATCCTACGTTTTTGTTATGTCTTTATCTGTACTGGTTTGGGGAGGAATATGTGTGTGGGGGGGTATTTAAGTTAAGAGCATATTTGATGCTTTAATTTTTACATGCAGGTGAACTGTGGGCTTCATCTGGTTATTCAGACATCATCGCTTCCTGAAAAAAGCAAAGTAAGATTTAAGCAGATTTGTACTTAAATTGAAGATGAATTATTTTATAATCTACACAAATAGCATGATTTAAAGAGCAGAACTAAAACTAATTTTTATTTTCTGCCCACATAAAGTCAAAAAGCCTCTTTTAAGAACTGGTTCTTATTTCACCAATTACAAGATGTGAGTTTTCCTTTCTTTTCTTTTAAATGTTTATTTATTTATTTTGAGAGAGAGAGAGAGAGCATGAACAAGGAGAAGCATAGAGAGAGGGGGAGAGAGAGAATCCCAAGCAGGCACCACACTCGGCACAGACCCCTAAGCAGGGCTCGATCTCACGACTGAGAGATCATAACCTGAGTGGAAATTAAGAGTCCATCACCTAACCAAATGAGCCACCCAGGAGCCCTGAGGTTTTTTTTTTTTTCTTTTCTTTTTACATTTAAAAATTTCTTAAACTAGGATTCTTCTTAAAATTCATGGCACATCATAGTTGAATTGGGAAAGTTTTTTCTTTCTTAGTAGTGGGTAAAATGATGGTATGTCTTACTACCAATGGCATCTTATAATGAATAAAATGTGATAATTTAGGGGGATACATCTCCACATTCCATTTAAAATCAGGGGAGAAAATAATACATTAGCAGTGGAAATATATTAGGTTTCATGCTATTTAGAAGTTAAGATACGAACCTAAGATTCTTTTTTCCCCTAATTTGTGCACAGTTTTTCTTTCCCTCCTGTCTCACCTCAGCATTCAAACATATTTACCTACCTCCCACACTGTCTCAAGACATACAACAATTTTTCCCCGTTTGACCAAGTTGGATACCTCCAACCATCGCAATTCAGATTTTTCCTAAAAAAATTGTTCAATAGATGTCACTTTACAGTTGTAAAGTGAAGGACAGTTTACAAATAACAGCATGAGGAGGGTAGGGAGGGTCAATTGGAGGACAGACATTATTAGTCAAGGAGGCAGTAGTTGATGACATTATTATATGAAAATAAACACTGGGAAAATCGATCATTTGATCATCTTAGATAAATAGCAGTTAGCTAGCTTAATTGAAAATATTCTTTATTATAATTGGACATAATGAATTCCCTCCAAAGTTTTACTAGTTGATTTCACTGGACAAATCCTGTTCTATCATTAGAATGTACTTCTAGGAACTGTGTGCCTCATCCAATTCTCTTCAAACCATTTGCTCCCTCTAGGGTAGACATATGTTCTGAGAAAATACCTTTAACTCATATACTTCATAAAGTTAGAATACAAATGCTATTATAATGTTTATAGTATGTATGAATCAGAAGCATCATAGTTTTTAAGATATGTATTTAGGGTTTTTTCTGTGACTAATCATGAGAGGTTGTTTTGATTTTGTTTTTCTCAGTTCTGCCAAATAATTTAAAATCAATTTAGAGAAAAACCTTCTTAGAAGGTTTAGATATACAATTTTATTATAATTGAACATAAAAGAATTGTGATGATAAAAACATAGTGATTTTTTTGCCAACAGAATTTAGTTTCTGTTGTATGTTTTTTGCTTTTGTTTTCTAGAAAATAATTCTTTTAATCATTGTAGTTTTGGTGAGGGTATGGAGGAATTGCAGGTGGTTTGGAACGTGTTTTCATTTGACCTCATGAAATCGACTCTGTGTGTGTGTGTGTGTGTGTGTGTGTGTGTGTGTGTGGTAAGAAACACATAACATAAAATTTACCATTGTAGCCATTTTAAGTATTTAATACCATTTTAAGTATTTAATACCATTTACCACTAAATGGTATTAAATACATCCACAAGGTTGTATATCCATCATCATTATGTAGTTCCAGAACTTTTTGTCACCCAGAAGGGAGTCCCCTGTACCCATTAAGCAATCACTCCCCATTCCTTCTTCCCACCCGCTTTGAAAGCCACAAATATGTTTCCTGTCTCTGCAGATTTTCTTATTATTAGTACTTAATAGATGGAATCATACACGATGTACCATTTTGTGTCTGGCTTCTTTCACTTAATGTGTTTTCAGGGTTCATCTCTGCTGTAACGTGTATCAGTATTGTATGTAATTTTATAATTATCTTCAATCCTTACTGTGAAATTCTTCCCAAAATATGTGTTTTAGGTTGAATTCAAGCTAAATAAAGAAACACCATCATTCCCTGGTCGACTCTTACAACATGACCTTGAAAGAAACTACTCAAGTAGGCAAGGTAGAGATCAGCTATGGTTTATCTTCTTCGGGTAACATTGCTTAATAAGTTTAACTACTTAAATCCAAATAGACTTGAATGAAAATTGAAATGGTTCATTAACCAATGGTTAATTAATCAAATTGGTTTTGTATTTACTTAGATACAAATTGGTTTTATATACACAGCATACTAGATTATTTCCAATACAGAAAAAGCAGTGATACTGTAGTTTGGGGTGAGCTATGTACAACATAATGGGAAAGAATCTTCCAAATACTGTATTAGAACTAGGAAAAATGGCTAATCAATGGGGGATAAGAGTATGGGAACACAGATTTTAGGAAATAAGGAGAGTGGAAAGAGTGACAAATCACGAGTAGAAAAGAAAATCTCTTTCTTTCCCTTACTAGTGCATATAATTATGGATATTTTATATCAAAGGCCTTAAACTTTAGTGTGTATCCCCCAAGATTTTGTTAGAAAGGCAGGTTCCTAATACTCCCCTTCCTTTCTTCCTCTTCCCCATTCTGATTTTGTGGGTCCTGGGTGGGATTTGGAAATGTGCATTTTAATGTCTTGAGTGATTCTGATGGATATGGCTTGTAGACCACGCTTTGAAAAACACTGCCTTATATGATCTGGTCATATTTCTGAAATGTATTTTTCAGTTCAAGGAGAAATTTCCTTTAGTACATTTGAGTTGTTAGTTGGTTGCTGACAACTGCGAGCCATCTGTAATGGGCTAGCTTGAAGCACTACAGAATCCTTGTATACGAACCACCCCCACCTTCTAGGAGTTTGTATGAGAGTGTTGATCAGTATAGCACGTCTAGACTGTTCATCTCATTACTATATGAGCATGTGGTCATTTTGAATATTTAATTAGTTTTCATTTTTTGTTTTGTGGCTTCAGGACCTTCTTGGGCCTGTCTCATCTGACATATGACTTTTCTCTTTCCTGTATCCTACAGTCTTGTCTTGGCCATGCTAGACATGGGATCAACCTAACTGCAGTCCCACACTGCAGGAAGCATCTGTCTTTCCCTCTTTTGTTCAGTTCAGTACATGTCCATTGAGTATGTACCATGTGTTCGACAATGTGTTACGCACAGAGTTACAGACGTGAACCTGAAAATTCTCAAGTAGGATTTTCTATGTTTGCATGGTGAATTTCCTTCATATTTTTGCTAATAATATCTTCAATTTATTTTCTATATCAGGAGTCAAACTTACATACTTCTCCCGAGCTACTCTTGAGTTAGAAGAGTAAGTTGATATGCAGATTTCTGGATGACTGGCCAGGTTAAATTTATTTAAGTGGTAAGGTGTTACTAGATATTAGTAATGGGAAAATAGTGTGGAACACTGAATTTTGTGAACCTACCAGAAGAATAAAGTTTTTTTTTTGTTTTTTTTTTTTTTTTAATTTTTTTTTTTCAACGTTTATTTATTTTTGGGACAGAGAGAGACAGAGCATGAACGGGGGAGGGGCAGGGAGAGAGGGAGACACAGAATCGGAAACAGGCTCCAGGCTCCGAGCCATCAGCCCAGAGCCCGACGCGGGGCTCAAACTCACAGACCGCGAGATCGTGACCTGGCTGAAGTCGGACGCTTAACCGACTGCGCCACCCAGGCGCCCCAAGAATAAAGTTTTATACATAAGTGATGACTCATAAGATACAAAATTCTCTAGGGAAAAATAAAACCTTTTTTTTTTTCATTGAAGGATTTTATTCAAAATCATTCTCTGGAACAGGCTACTCATTTGTACCCAGTTGTTTCTAAATGTGCCTCCTCCATAGTTCTAGGCAGTTTCATGCAAAGAAGGCTACATGGCGTGTAGCTGTTTTCTCGACTTTTGTACTCACCATTCTACCTGCAAAGGCATAAAACTTTGGAGAAATTATAAGTAGCACTTTATCAGGAAAGTTTGGGAATCTTTATTGAATAAACTGCATCTTGATACCCAATCATTATAATTAATTTCACTCCATTTCTTATTTTTCTCTATTTTTCAAAATTAATTAAATGTATATGGTAGCCTGCCAGCATAAATTAATCAATGATACTCTCAGTCTAAAGGAAAGAAGCTCAATTTTTTATTTGAGCTGGTAAGTCTAAAACTTGGTATGTAATTTCTTTTGGGCTTTTGGAATAGTATTAAGAGTTGATACCTGTATCCTTGAGATTTTGTAAGAGCCATATATTCCGGGGATACAATAAAATCCCAGTTAGCCAGAGTTTAGTTTGTTAGATCCCTTAAGTAAGAGTTCTAAAATATGTATAGAGAGAGGAGAAGGCAGTGCTTCAGTCTTAAGATCATAATAAATCAGTGGAAAATCTAGAATCAGAATCTCAAAGATAAGGCTGAGTGGACACACATATCTGACCATGTACTGTATCACTCATCCATGTGTTTTTTTCCATCCATCCACTTCCCCATCCATTGATCTGTCTGTCTAGGGTGCAGTGCAGTAAAGATTCTCACTGAATATAGGCCTTTATTGAAAGAATGCTCAGCACTTTTATACCAAAATACAAGATTTTGATTTTTTTTTAAACAGAAATAGTATATACTACCCTTGATCTTAGCCAAAAGGCCGAGAAGCGATCACAGAAATAGTATATACAAGACAGATTTCCAGTTAACTCTTAGTAAATTGGAAAATCAGTTAATTTACAGATTGCTTACCGAATTTAGATGTGGCCAAGAATATAAAGAGTGTAAAATGAGGTCTGTGTCCCAAAGAGTTTATAAATTTAATTGGGAAAACAAGGGCTTCATATATGGTCAATTAAATAGTGACATATGAAATAATAACAGGAAATGTTTAATTAAAATGTTGCCACATAGTAATGTGGTTTATATGTAGGGTGAAACATCCCACAAAGATATATGGGTGTTTGATCCACAAATATATGTGTATTTATGTGGGTATTTATATATCCACATAAATGTGTGTATGTTTCAGTCATAGTTCATTCTGGTTTCCAGTCATTCAGAGGATCTTGTTTGTGGGTTTTACGGCCTTTCTCCTAATCATTCTCATTCTATGTTGTTTATTGTAAGATATGTATCTTATCTCTATGTATATCACACTGATCATGATAGTAAGCTCATCATGGGGATTAGGATTATGACTTCTGCATATAATAGGAGCTGAAAAGTGTGAGGATAAAACTCCTTTGTTCACTAAGCATGACTGAAATTACCCTTTGATTATTTCCTCTATACCTCAGGTCTTTTGAAGTTTAAATCTGCCTCTTAAACTGAGGATTGGTTTGAAACCTTAACAAAATAATTTTAAAAATCTAACTCTAATGCTAATAAGAAAACATTTGTCCATTGTTTGGAGTTTTACCTTTATAATCTTTAGCTGACCAGTTACACCTTAATCAGTTAATTCTGAGACTAATTTTTGTTTGTTTTTGTTTTTTTTATCCATCTGAATTTTGATTTCCACATCAGTTTACTGAATCACGGTTGCTTTCCTATTCTGCTAGGAGCCGAATCCTATCCCAAGACCGGTTCATTGGCGAACATGATGTCAGTTCTGAATGCGTATACTCTAGAACCTCATTGTTAGCTATAGTGATGTTTTGTAGAAGTTAGAAAAGTGGAGTATTAGCACTGATTATTTTGTGCAAGAAGCTAGCTGTGTGATACTTCGGTTTATACCTTGTAGACCTATGGAAGCCAGCAGATACCATTGCTTTACAGCTTTTTAATACTATCTATATGGAACTTGATTTTAATTTGCCATCATATTATCTGATGGTCTCCCCAAAAGTATGTTAGCTTTCTAGATTTGGTTTTATGATTTTATCTTGTTGGTCCATTTGAGCAGAATTCTGTGGTAACCATAGTTTCCTTTTTACTGCTTATTGCTCCCTCCAGCATCAATTGCTGCTTTCAGTAATGTTGTCTTTATAGGAGAAAATACAGTAGATTTCTTCTGGCGTTCAAACTGCCTCCTTTAGCCCATTACTCAAATCCTACGTCATCTCTGGAACTTCCCAGCATCTTTTCCTGACCATTCTACATTATTCTGGGTCTTTAGAATATATCCTAACATCCACCTCCCCCCAAACCCGTTTGTAGCCGTCTTCTTAAGTGAAAAATAATTGTCACATTTGCGTGTGATTATATAAGAGACACCATTTTTATTCTGCATTTTGTGTATAGTTTGTTAACTTCATATGTGTTTGGCCATTAGGTTGAAAGCTACTTGCTGGCAGTCAGGTTAATAGGACCGCAGCCTATTCACCCCATAGGAGTGTCATACCCTGTGGACCCTAACTACGATTGTACAGCATTTATCCACATCCATTGGTCTCTGCAGTATTTTCAACTAATAGTAGCTGAACGTACACAGAAAAAGTGACGATGCCAGCTTTACTTTGCTTTTACTTTGCTCTCCCAGACTACTTTCTCTGTATTTCCAGTAGCAAAGTCATGTATTGTGTAGCTTTGTGACCAACTTTTTGATATTTTGAAGGAGACGGAAGAGTAATAAGCCCTTCGCCTCGTAATAAATCATCATGCATCTCGTCCACAACAAACGTGACAGATCTATGTGGGCTGGAAATGAAAACTACCATGAGCTCCTTATCAGCATTTGGAGATTCTTCCTTTCAGACACCTTCAAAGTCCAGAACCCGGCAGGGCTGTCATAGTGCTGGCCCAAACGTATCTGGTAATGAGGGACCGCCATGTCAGTTATAAGAGAGTTAAATTTTAGTATGAGGAGTCAGCCTTATAAAGGGGTAAAGATAACACTAGAGTTGTTCTGTACTCTCAGCCAATCTCTAGGGTGAGGGAAAAATGATTTGGTCTATACAGAACGTATATGCAGAATACATAGTTGAGGTTTGAGGAGGAAAGAAACAAACTCAAATGTGATCATTTTAAATGTGGAGAGCTCTGGAAACTGTACTTTCCAGAAAAGATATTTGTAGGTGCCAAAGTTCTCCAAATATAAGATGACTTCAGTCTTGAGATTTTAAAGGTTTTTCTTAATCAAGTAATTTGTGTATCGTTTTCAATAGGTGATCATATTAATCTGGCAAGCTCATCAATGCCATCATTTCCCATTCTCCAACGTTCTTCTGAAGAGAAAATTCTTTACTCAGACAGGTTGACCCTAGAAAGGTGAGGACAATTTATTTTATTTTATTTTATTTATTTTTACCAGATAATACATAAGCCTGGTACAAGTTTGGAAAAGTACAAGTCTCTCTCCCTTCTCCTGTTCTCTAGCTCTTCAGTTCTCCCACGTACGTATAAAACTTACCACTTTTTTATTTATCCTTCCAGGGGTGTGGGGAGGGATTTTATAGCTATATAATGTAACAGAGCTTACCTATATCCTGAAAGAGTAGTATGGTAATTCTGGAGTATGACATTGATAAAAACGGATTTTAGGATGGAAACACTTTTTCACATGGTCCTCATATGGGCCCTTAGGGCCCTATCCAGTTACCTCACTGGTCTCACCTCCTCCTAATCTCTCCTTCATTCACTCTGCCACATTTACACCTACCTCCTTGCTGCCCCTTGAATACACCAAGCATGCTTACACCTCAGGGCATTTGCACTTGATGTTCCTTCTGCCTGGAATGTGGTTCCCCCACGTATCAGTAGGCTCACTCCCTAACCTCCTTCAGGTCTTCACTCAAATGTTATCATGCTGGGGACAACCTTCCCCGGCCACCCTGTCTAAAGCTGCTATCCCTTCCACCCTGCTACTCCCCAGCCCCCTTCTCTGCTTTATTCTTCTTCTTAGTCCTTATCACTTTCTAACATTAAATATTTTACTTATCAAGTTTATTGTCCATCTCCTCTTACTGGAATATAAGCTCCACAAACACTGGGAGTTTTGTTCAGTTCTGTATCCTCAGCCCCTAGAACAGAGCCTGAGGAAAAATAGACTAAAAAACGTTGGAATGCGTGAATATATTTAGGATTTGATCCCTAGCTTTAAGTCTAGGAAACCCTCTGCAATAGAATGGTGGATGAAGCACCCGTACCCTACCTTAGTGCTATGAGCAGCCTAGAGGAGCCATCTCTGCCACGCATACCTTTAGCTTAGCGGTGCGTTTCCAAGAGCAAATTGGTAAGCAGACTTCTGACACTGGCAGTGCCTGACAGTAAATTGTCATGGACCATTTGTGTGTCTGGTTGGGAGAAAGCTCTCTGGAGGGCTGTTGTATTGTAGGCAGAGCACCACTTGAGGGCACTAATTCTCGTGCCAGGCTGGCAGTATTGCTGGGTTTTGTGATCTAACGCCGTCTAATGTTTGTAACTCTTCCGGATACCATTTTAATGTTTTGAGGGATTTTCTGGAAATTTTTATCTCCGTCTTTACAAGCCCAGCCAGGAATAGTACCTCAGCCCTGCAGTTGCGTGGGCCTTGATACTAACAGGAGCCGGTGTTTGTGAGGCCGAGAGATAACAGGTCAGGCACTTGTGTGGTAGCTTGTGGTGGTTCAGGCAGTCGTGAAGATGGTCCTTGTATCATGGGCATCTGGGGGGAAGAAGTCGGCTGGTCAGGTGGAGACTTGCTTACCCAGGAACGGCAGGACCAAGGAGTCGATTCGGTTTCAAAGGCTGGGTGTGAAATGGCAGGATTGCAAAGATGCCATAAGCTCAAGCGTAATTTGATCGGTACCAGGGTGTGACCAAGAAAGTGGGGCTAGCAGCAACAGCCTTAGGGATCATTATTTGAGAGCCAGGGGTAGTGGCCGTGGTTTCCAAAGGCAGATCTTCCTCACTGCAGCTTCTGAGCCAGCAGACTGAGGGGTCAAGGGGAGAATGTAGCCCGAGAAGAAATGCTCGGAGAGCTAGGCTCTGGCTGTCCTGGGAGTTAGGGTAGGCCAGGAGCACCAGGAAGGCAGCCTTCCAGCACCAAGCAGGAAACACAGAGGCAAAAGGACAGTCCAGTAAACACCCGGTATGGGGCAGGAGGTGTAGCAACTGGGCGATTTTGTAGGCAGGATGACCCCCGCGGAGAGCACTGCCTTTTTATGTGTGTGTGTTTGCTTGGTTTGCTGGATGGCAGGGACTTAGGGGGTTAAGGGGTGGACGCGTGAGCCTTGGATCTGGGATTTAGTCACTGGATTTGGAATCTGAGAAAGTGACTTTATTTTAAGCTACCATAGTTTATGTAAGAGGGAGGTCCGAGATTATTTATTTTCTTTTCTCAGTAAAGACTGACTCAGAACTTGGATGAACTAGAAGCTGGGGGTATTGGTAAGTTTAATTATGAGAAACAGACGAAGTCTGGAGCAGGAAAAAATGAGACAATATAAGTTTTTTGCTAAGTGGATAAAGATATACATTTTAAACTAGAATATTTGTAATTTATTAATTTATAACTGATAAAACACAGAGCAAATTAGTATATTTGAATGCATGAAATGAATTCAAAATACTAAGCATACGTGAAAAGAATTCAACTATTATCTGTTATGTTTTACTTTTCTTCTATTTTAAACTGATTTTTTCAGGGTCTGTATTTTTAAACATCATACCTTTTTTGTTTAATTTTTTTTATGTTTATTTGATTTTTGAGAGAGAGCACGCGCGCTCACGCGTGCGTGTACGCGTGTGGGGGAGGGGCAGAGACCAAGGGAGACACAGGATCCGAAGCAGGCTCCAGGCTCTGAGCTGTCAGCACACAGCACATGCGGGGCTCGAACTCACAAACCGTGAGATCATGACCTGAGCCGAAGTCCCATGCTTAACCGACTGAGCCACTTACTTAGGGGCCCCTAAACATCATATCTTTGTTGGCCATTAGCATTCAGTCATTTCCTTGTGCTAATCACTCTGTTTTCTCTAAATGAGGTTGATTCTGATCACTTCCACAGTTTTACTCATGCTTGATTTATTTTCTTTAGAGATTCTATTGACTTGATTTTTACTGAAAGGAAATAGTTCTAATAAGTCTCCCCATTAGAGTTGTTCACATGCTGGTCGATAGAGCCTCGTTTTCCTCGAACACTGTTGAAAATCTCAGAGTAGAATCCCTCCTATCTGCCATATGTTGCGCTAGTAGGATTCTTAAAGGGCCCTGCACATATTTACTTCACATGTAATATATGATAGCTTTTTGCATAATAGAGACTGAGTCTTTCAGATACAGCGAAAGGCATATGTTAGTAAAGGTTTCATCGTATCCTTTAGCATTCTAAATGTTCTGCAAAGTCTAGAGTTAATGTTGAATGTGTAATCATATTTTTAAAATCTAAGTTTCTGAGGACTACTTTTCCATGCATGGATTTCAGGATGAAACTGTTTCCATCAGGTGAACTGTAGACAGCCGAATTTCTTCCTCTTCCGAAGATGTCATTCAGCTCTAGAGTCAGTGATTCTGTGAGACACCTGTATATATGTGTTTTGTTTTTATTTTTGTTTTTTTTCCTGATGACTTAGTTGCCTGGGAGGTCTTTGTATCAGTGGATTCACATCAAGGTCATTTCTCTGGTTATGTGACGTGGCTCTTTGAATCATCTCAACTTTCACCACAGAAGGCAATTACATTGAGTGTTTTCTGATGTTAAGTCCATTTTATGTGAAATAATCGATATTGGAGATTTTTTTTAATATAATGAGAGCTTAGACTTAATTTTGATAAATGCCTTTGGCAAAGTACATTGTCTTTTAATAGAGATGATTTACAATAGTTCCTGGAGGCAAGAAGTGGTTGTGTTTACCTTTTTCTCCTCACAGCATGGGAGCACAAAGATACTATTAATAACATTCTTAAGAGGAGGCAGATTGTTACATTGAAACCTTATTTACTTTCAAAAATGTTTTCTAGGCAAAAGCTGACTGTGTGTCCTATCATTGATGGAGAAGAACACCTTCGTTTGTTGAACTTTCAACACAATTTTATAACTCGGATCCAAAATATTTCTAATCTACAGAGGCTAATATTCTTGGATTTATATGATAACCAAATTGAAGAAATCAGTGGGCTTTCTACTCTGAGATCCCTCCGTGTCCTTCTGCTGGGAAAAAACAGGTAATCTTTGTAGAGCATATTTGTTTATTTACTTAGGGCTAATGTTGAGTCTCCTGGTGTTCAGATAACGTGTCAGAATTGAATAATACTTAAGAAACTAATAGGCTAAAATTTGGAAAGAGTATTTGCGTGGATTAAGATTCAGTCATAATTTGTCTTAGGAGATTCAGTCTAACAGCCAAACCAAATAATATTTATTGAATGCATATTTTATTATTTCCATTGCTTTCCAGTGCCATATCTTACATGGAAGTGAATAGCAAACTTTGGCCTTAACTTTATGTTTTCATGGGCTATATTATGTAAACATGAGTAGTCACTTCAGGCTTATGTGTTTCACTTGTAATTCTCAGTGCTTGACTGAGGGTAGATATTTGATACTTCGTGCTTGTCAAATTACTGATTGATTCTTTTTTGGATGGTGTTTTCAGTATGTATTTAATATTGTATCCTTTATAAACTTCCCCAGTTCCTTTAAACATTTTTTTCTTTATTTTTTTGAGAGAGAGAGAGACAGACAGAGCATGAGCTGGGGAGGAGCAGACAGAGAGGCAGATACAGAATCCAAAGTAGACTCCAGGCTCCAAGCTGTCAGCAAGGAGCCTGACGCAGGGCTCGCGAGATCATGACCTGAGCCGAAGTCCGAAGCTCAACGACTGAGCCACCCAGGTGCCCCGCCCCAGGTCCTTTTATAAGGCTCTATTGTGTAGTGCAGTTACACAATTTCTGACTAATTTCCTTGAGATTTGTCCATGATTTTCTCTCCATTCTGTTTTACTAGATAGTTTTTGCAATGCCTACAAAGAAGGGCTGTTTAGCAAACCCCAAAATGATTTTTGTATTATCAAATAATGAATTTTAAATACAGCATTATATCCAAGCTTGGTTCCCTTCCCTTCTTCCTTTCCCCCCCACAGCATGGATCTTGAATTACCTCTTTATTCTCACTGGCTGGTGGTAATAGTAAGGTGCTTTTTCCAAGATCATGTCCCAGAATTCTAGGCTCTTGTCTCTTCTCTGTGGTTTCTGTCTCTGTCTCTCTCTTTTTTTAATATATATATATATATTTTAAGTTTATTCACTTACTTTGTCAGAGAGAGACGTGGGAGGGGCAGAGAGAATCCCAAGCAGTCTCTGCACTGTCAGCAGGGCCGGACGCAGCGCTCAGTCTCACGAACTGTGAGATCATGACCTGAGCCGAAACCAAACGTCAGATGCTTAACTGACTGAGCCACCCAGGTGCCCCTTTACTCGAAGGTGCCCACCAATGTAGTTTATCGCCTATATTTGGTTCAAGCGTCAAACTGAGCATTATGGTAGCTGGACGGAATTTGGGGAAATTATAGAAGCGTGGAGTATTAGAGCTTGAAGTGACCTCAGAGATCAACTTTCTCATTTCACAGATGAAGAAATGGAGATGTAAAGTGACTTTTGCAAGGTTGGATATGTAGAAACTGTACACAGTAAGAGTATGCCAGTGGAGTAGTTTACTGGGTAAAGTAAGAAGTCAACTTTTCACACATTTAAGGCATTGTCTTCTACGTGCTCCCTGTTCGCTCTCCCAGAGATTTCTTAACTACTTTCTGAGCCTTGGAGTTATTGATCTGTTCGTGTAGCTTCTATTTATTCTTTAGTAGCATTGCCTTTGGGCTCTTCCTTCAGTCCCGGGGTAAGGTGCTTCATAGTGACATTTTTAATCTCCTTTGCTAGTTTTATTTATTTTTAAAAAATTTTTAATGTGCATTTATTTTTGAGAGAGGGAGAGTGTGTGTGAGCAGGGGAGGGGCAGAGAGAGAGGGAGACACAGAATCCGAAGCCTGATGTGGGGCTTGAACCTGTGAACCACGAGATCAGGACCTGAGCCAAAGTCAGACGCTTAACTGACTGAGCCACCCAGGTGCCCCTCCTTTGCTAGTTTTAAACATAAATTCTAAGAGCAGCTCCTGGGTCCCAATGTTTTAAATCCTCTCTCAATCTACTTTTTTTTTTCCTGCTTCTACTTTGCAGCTTCTCTGGCTTCTCAGAAATAAACTTTTAAGTTTTTAAAAAATAATTTATGCCTTGGAGACACCAGTCCCATCTGGCCTTCTGACCTTTCCAGAGGTCACTTTGCTCTTCTAAGTCTAAGGGACCTAACGCCCTTTTCTAGATCCTTATCTTGGTCAATCAAGTAAAAGCAATCTAATGCACTCTCCTCTTTCTACTCCCATCTTTTTGTTTGTTTTGTTTGCGTTTGGTCCTGTTTTACTTTATTTTTCACATAGAGAAAATAGCTGTGAAACAGTTTTAGAGCTGCTAGGGTTCTCTAATAAAAAAGAAAGTCAGAAAGACAACTTTTCACATTCTCTCAAAATGCGTATTTCTGAAGTATCAGAACAACCCAAATCTTTCAGGTGTTCTCTGGCCAGCAGACTTTGTCACAGCAAGGGGCCTGTGAGCCTTGAAGATGCAAATCTATCCTGAGGCAGTACAGGAACAAATCAGGCTGAGGGATGCTGGAGTGGGGATGAGCTTACCCTGTCTCCTCAGGTTTGTCTTGGGTGTATTGTTGCCCCCTCCTGGGCGAGAGTCCAGAAAGTTTTCTCCCTCTCACTTTGCAAAGCACTGCACCATGTTTTAGTTCAAGACAGTGGAACCAGGTGTTAAAACCCAGGGCAACCACATTCCTCTAAGTTCAAGCAACTGCGACAAAGATTTCTGCTGAAATGTACTGAGATTTCTGCTGAAATGTACTGAGACTCTGTATGTGAAATTTACATTGCTTCGGAAGAACCCCCTACTGCTCTGCTACTGAAGTTCTTGCCATCTGACTCCTCTGCTTTCTATATTCCTATTTATCTTTGTGAGATTCTGGTGCCCTCAGATCACAGGCTGATGGGTAGAACTTCTATGCCCTTTTGTCTGATCACCCAGGACTGTAGATCTAAAACTCTCAGCCAGGCCCTGGGATTCCATATTCCTTTCCTATTGATTCCTTGAAGGTCTCCACTTAAGGATTTGTCTTTGACTCCTAAAAAGCCTAGCCTTCATAGAGACTCTATAGTGTAGTCCTTACGCAGGCATCATAACGTAGCCTGTAGAGATGGGCTGTGATGTACCCCTCGTGGTCTGCAGCTGAGGTGATGGGTGGGGCTTGTCTTTTTCCAGTTTCAGTCCATTTAGTAGGAGAACTTCTTTTAAAAAATCTTTCAGGTCATATTGAGAATTGGCTAGAATTCTGCAAATTTCACACATCGGTATCTAATCTGACCAGTGATCTCCTGGTCAACTGATGCCTTAATATGCCTCTGAATTCATTTTGATTGGATCTGTTTTTAGGTAATTTCAGGTGCTGGGGGTAGGGAAAGAATCTATGACAAAGGCAGTTCTGAAGACAAGACAGCAAGATGTTTGGCTGGTCTTGGGTTTCACTGACAGCGACTTGCCTGCTTTTTTCCCTAATCACTGGGGCAGTCCAAATCGGAAGTGAGAGTCGCAAAGCCACCGTGTGTCAAAGCTTAAAGAAAGCTGGAAGTCACAACATATAGGAACTGCTTTACTCGACAGCTTAACGGTATGTGAGGCCCTGGTGAAATTCTATGGGAAGAATTTACTGTGCACGAAGCTTTCTGAGATTGAAGTACCTTAAAACTGCCCAGGGTTTCTGATAAATACAGAAACAGAACACATGGATCCTCCAAATCAGAGAGCTTCAGGCTGAGACAGTCTCCATCCCTTGTGTATCTTTTTCAAAATGTTAAACATATAATTCCCAGACAAATAGTAGTTACAGGCCAATGTTTTAATTAACTCAATATGAGGGAACTAGTAGGATGACAAAGCTGGCTCAAAAGGAGGATAAGAGAAACTGATGCATAGTCAATGAGAAATAAAAAGTACCAGAATATGATTAAGTTATGAAACAGGCCCATGTCCTACAGAGCAGTGAAGTTATCACCCTGTGGGTTATTTTTTCTAACAGACAAAATTAAATTACATTCCTGCCTGGCAAAAATCATCATCATAGCTTAAATCTGTTTTCTGTGAGTTAGTACAGAACTTTGCAGAGTTGGGGCTCTAATCAGTAGTAAATGGGTGATCCTTAGGTATGCTTGTTCTCAGTGCTCTGATATGACATTGAAGGGACATGAGGTCATTCCTTTGCCTTATTTCCACGTTTTGGTAATCTACACTGAGAAGCACTCCTACTCTACCTACCTGATCACAGTTTTATAAAATTGGTTTTTATGCTAGTGTTTTTCACTTGAATATATTTTATTATTTACATCTTTCCAGGTCATTAAACATTCTTTGAAAAAACATTTGTTTTGAAAATATATCTTTAAGAGCTGCATAATGTATAGTTATGTTGACAGATGTGTAATAATTAATATTTTCCCTGTTAGACACTTATATTGTGTCCTTTTTTTTTGCTATGATAATGCTGTGATAAATATCCTTATCCATAAATCTTTGTCTGCCTCTCTGATTATATCCTTAGAATATGCTTTAGTATTTTCTAAGTAGGTGAGTTCATTCTCATGAAACTCATACGAGAGGAGAGTTGAGATTTGATGTGGAAGGTCTGAATTTTAAGATCACATTCTCAAGATGTGATCTCTAGAAGAGCAGCATTAGCACCACCCAAGAACATGTCAGAAATGTGAATGTTTGGACCCTATCTCAGAAACTCTGGAGGTGGGGCCCAGCAATCTATATTTTAGCAAGCCCGGCAGATGAATCTGATACAGAAGTTTGAGAACCACTGTTTTAGGGAATATGGGCTTGGGGGTATAAAACCAGTTGAGTAAAAGACTTCTCTGAAGTTGGATTGCTGTTAGAGAGCATTGCTCTGGGGGCGCCTGGGTGGCTTAGTTGGTGAAGCATCCTACTCTTGATTTTGGTTCAGGTCGTGATCTCACGGTTTGGGAGTTCGAGCCGCTCTGTGCGACAGTACGGAGCCTGCTTGGAATTCTTTCGCTCTGCCCCTCCCTTTCTCGCATGTGTGCACACATGCCCCCCCCCCCCCATATAAATAAATTTTTTAAACTAAAAAAAAAAAAGAAAGCATCACTCTATCCTAATCCATATTATCAGGGTATTGTAGTTTTCTCCAACTATTCTAAATATTTCAAGGGCAAAGCAGGCAGAGGACTAATTTTGTTGAAAGTTTTGTCTGTTTTCCTATTTGATAGTGTCAGCATAAGCTTGAGAAACTCTTTTAAAATACTAAAGAAAAATAAGGATAGGAAGAACAAAAGATAAGACGGGGGTGTGACATGTGTGTGTGATAAGGGAGAGAAGATGAACATAATCGCATTGTGATAGTGCACAGTAGTAGGTGCACTTATCATAGATAAGTTGGATTCAATTGGTTGTGGTGATATAATTCTGGATTTGGCAATGATGTAAGATGACTGAGGTCAAATGGAGATGGAAATTCATGAAGTTTAGGGGCACCTGGGTGGCGCAGTCGGTTAAGCGTCCGACTTCAGCCAGGTCACGATCTCGCGGTCCGTGAGTTTGAGCCCCGCGTCAGGCTCTGGGCTGATGGCTCAGAGCCTGGAGCCTGTTTCCGATTCTGTGTCTCCCTCTCTCTCTGCCCCTCCCCCGTTCATGCTCTGTCTCTCTCTGTCCCAAAAATAAATAAACGTTGAAAAAAAAAAAAAAAAGAAATTCATGAAGTTTAAATTTGCATTATGTTTACATGGGGACTCATGTGAAAACATTGGGGTTCTGAGCAGATGGTCCAGAAGGAATTCTTGAGATGTCTTGGGTGCAAAAAGGTGGTTTTATTAAAGCACGGGGACGGGACTCGTGGGCAGAAAGAGCTGCACTGGGATTGTGAGGAGCATTTGATTATATACTTTGAAGTTGGGAGGGGGTTAGAGATAGCATAAGTCTGTAAGGAATTTTGGAAGCAAGGTTTCCAGGACCTTGAGGGGACTACCTATTCTTTAGGAAAAGGTCATTTATTACTGTCTAATAAAATCTTAGTCAGGAGACCCTTCATATGTATGTCAGGGGCCATGTGCTTGGAGGATGATTACTAATATATATGTTGGGGGATAAAGATAAAGGAAGTTTCCAAAGGAGTTTTTATATGTTAAAGGAGACTTATAGGATGCCGGTGTTCGAGATAATGTTACGCTAAGATTGCCTTTTGCCCTTAGCAAAGTATTAACATCGAGGCAGTTCTGTTCCTAGAGAACAGAACTTTTGCCTTTGTTCCCCACATCAGTGATCAGCATATATGAAATTTCAAGGGATGATCCAGGTTCTGGAAACATTTAGCAATGTAGAAATGGTTCTTTGAGGCAGTAGGTAATGACAACAGAAGTGAATAGTGATAGGCAGACGATGGTCAGGATGGATTGTATGAACTTCGTTTCTACCCTTTCTTTGCCGCTGCTCCTTTCCCTCTACTGAATTAGGGCAGCATGAGAAATTAGGGTCTGTAGTAGGGAAAAATAAAAGGCAAGTGGTTTTTGTTTTATTTTTTTAGAACTGTCTATGGTGCGCTTGGGTGGCTTAGTCGGTTAAGCATCCAACTCTTGATTTTGGCTCAGGTCATGATCTTCCACTTTGTGAGTACGAGTCCTGCGTCCAGCTCTGCACCAACAGTGTGGAGCCTGCTTGATATTCTCTCTCTTTCTCTTTCTGTCCTCCCCTGTAGTGTGCACTCTCAGTCTCAAAAATAAATTAACATTTAGAAAAAAAAAAAAAAAAGAACTGTCCTGTTGGAGTGTGTTGGACAGATAAGGTGGCCAGAAAAGATAGGCATGAGGGAGACAGTGGGTGGCCCTAATCATTAAGGAATATAAGAGGGGACATTTTAGAGATAAAATGCTGTGTTTTTTCCTTTATAGCAATGTTTTAGCTTTTCACAGATGGCAAATCAAAAATTCCAAATATTCACTAACTGAGCAGATCCAAACTTACATGGCGTCTAATTTATCTCTGCAATAAACAATCCTATTATGGATACCCTTGTACATAAACCTCATCCATTTAGTTAGTATATGTTTATTTATTCATTAAACAAATTATTGGGTTCCTACTCAGTGCCAGCCCCTGTTTGGAGCGTTGGGGATATAGTAGAGAATATGTCAAAGTTTCTTCCCTCTTGAAGCTCACATTTTGGTTTGAGGAAGGAGATCATAAGAAAGTAAACAAATAATATAATTTTAGGCAAGCATAAATGCAATGAAGTCAATTAAAGCAGGGGAAGGAGAGAATAATGGAGACAGGCAGGCGGAGTGAACCTGTGCGAAGTTCTGGGGGAAGAACACTGAGGAAGAAGGAGCAGCAAGGGTAAACGCTCCAAGGCGTTTACAGAACGCAGAAATGAACTTGTCAGGTTAGAGAGAGCAAGAAAGCCCCTGTGGCCAGAGCAGAGAGCCTGAGCCATGGTAGGAGATAAGGCTGGAGGAAGCAGCCACAAGGGTTAGGGCCTTGAGGACTGAGGTAAGGATTTTAGATCATATTCTGAAGTAAAAAGAGCTGCCTTGAATAAGTGCATTGTCCTAAAGTTCTTAGAAGTAGAGTTGATTTTTCATAAAGATACGACTTTTAAGCTGTCTTTGGGACTTTCCTCCAGTGGGACTGCATCTTAACATTATAATTAAATCAATGGGAAATATTTTTTTTGTTTTATATATACAATTACATTACTCTCTTACTATATACAGATTTATATAGATAGGTATATCTATCGTTGTTTCTATATCTGTCTACTTATCTGTAGAAAGAATAAATTTAAAATGAGTTATGCGGGGCGCCTGGGTGGCTTAGTCTGTTGTCAGTGGACCTGATCTCGCGGTTCTTGAGTTTGAGTCCCGGGTGGGGCTCTGTGCTGACAGCTTGGAGCCTGGAGCCCTGTTTTGGTTTCTGTGTCCCCGACTGTCTGCCCGTCCCCCACTTATGCTTGATTTCTCTCTCTCTCTCAAATAAATAAATAAATGTTAAAAAAAATTTTTTAATAAAAATAAGTTATGCTCTAGCATGTTTTGATTTACGATAAATGCATCCCTATTTCTACTCTGCTTATTTTGATTTTCAGAATCAAGAAAATCTCAAATCTGGAGAACCTTAAAAGCTTAGATGTCTTGGACCTTCATGGAAATCAGGTATTGTAAAGCCCTTTCGTTTTTTTCTTTTCTGAAAAAAAGTCTAGGAAATTAGGTATTATAAAAATTTTAGCAATGATACTTGTGTTGAATTTTTCAAGACTACTGATTCACTGAAATTTCTAAGGTATTAAGCCTATTTATATAAGTTATGGTAATTCCATGGCAGTAAATGGCAGTTGAAACTTATAAAACATTCAGAATCCTTATATTTATGACAGTTTTTTTTCTTATTTATTTTATTTATTTATTTATTTTTAAATTTTATTTTAGAGAGAGAGTAGGGGGAGAGGGGCAGAGGGAGAGAAAGAGAGAATCCAAAACAGGCTTCTTGCTCGGTGTGGAGTCCAACATGGGGCCCAATCCCACCACCTTGGGATCATGATCTGAGCTGAAATCAAGAGGCAGATGCTCAACCGACTGAGCCACTCAGGCACCCCAGTCTTTTGTTATTTTTAACGTTTTTTTTATATTTTTTATATTTTTTATTTATTTTTGGGACAGAGAGAGACAGAGCATGAACAGGGGAGGGGCAGAGAGAGAGGGAGACACAGAATCAGAAACAGGCTCCAGGCTCTGAGCCATCAGCCCAGAGCCCGACGCGGGGCTCAAACTCACGGACCGCGAGATCGTGACCTGGCTGAAGTCGGACGCTTTAACCGACTGCGCCACCCAGGCGCCCCATATTTTTAAAATATATATTATACAACCCTAGCCCAACAACTAGAATATTACTAATGATCTTCTTCTACTTAGGTATTCCTCCTTTATTCTGAGGTCACCACTCTTCAGGATTTCACATTTATCATTCCCTTGTAGATTTTTAAAGTTGGTTTTATCACATATATGTGTGTCTAAATAATATCTTGTTTAGTAGTATTGTGTTGTAATTTTGAAAAGGTATCATACTCTATATTGGCATCTAGTATTTGCTTTTTGCATACATTAGCTTACTGAGATTAATCTATTTTGATTTATGAAGCTATAGTTTACTCCTTTTTGCTGTTGTGAGTTCCATGGAATGATTACATGAAAACTATTTTCTCCGGTTTATTATTGGTAGACGTTTGGGTTTTTTCCTTTTGTTTGTTTGTTTGTTTGTTTCCTTTTAGGAATAGCACTTCTATGAACATTCTTGTACGTGTTTCTTCCATGTGCCATATGTAGTCTAGGGTATATATCTAGGAATGAAACTGACAGATCAGAGATGATCTAATGTCTAACTTCAAAAGATAATATCAAATTGTTTCCTAAAGTGGTTGTAGAGTTTATACTCCCACCAGTAATGCATAATCAATCCTGTCACTTCACATTCTTTTCAACATTTGGAATTGTCATACTTTTTTTATGACTCAAGGATTTATTAAGTCATTCATGCAAAACATACTGCTAATTGCATTAGCAAAAGGTCAATGTGAAAACACCCCACAATTCTGTAACTGTCAGTGTAGAAAATTTTGTTCTGGGGGTCGAAAGGTCCAACCGTGTATTCTTGCCAGTGGATAAGTTGTACAGAACTTCATTAGCACGAACACAGGCTTCCAGAACCTCACAGACCTACAGGAACATGGTTAGGCAGAGCAACAGGAAGCATGTGTCCAAGGGGGTGAGCAAAGAGGAGGCTCAACATTAGTCAAGGTACAGTGTTGGCCATTTGGCGAGATAGTGATGTTAAGAAAGTTCATAGTTTAGGATACCTAAAAATATCAAAAACTGTATAACTGCAACACATGATTTTTACACCTAGTTACTACACAACTAAAGAAAGCGCTTATTGGCTTTGAATAAAGTAATAAGTAAACAGGAATGCACTTTTATTAATCTACAAAAAAAATTTCTAATGCATTATCAGAGAGATTTTATAACACAAGGAGGCTTTATTGCTCCTTAAGGGGTTCTGTAAGAAAAGCACTAAGCTAGCAACAATAGGAATGATGAGTTCAAAGATGAATTAAATGCCTGGTTTCAGGACGGATGGGAGGTCTAAGAGTAAGGAAAAGCTTAAAACACTTAGTAATAATACCAACCTTTCTTCATCATTTACTGCATTTGACAAAGATTAGCCTTTCAAAATTTTACCCGTGACACGTTTACTCAGTTTAATTATGATGTGTACAGTGTAATGTAAATTAACCTCCATATTTTATCAGAATAACTGTCTTCATTCTTTGATTGTGTCACGGGCTGCACACACCCCACACTGATGCGGCCACCACTAGAGCACACACTTCGCATCAGAGGGACACAGGAGTAAGGGGGCTGTTCAGAATCTCAGCCGAAGTGAAGACACTAAGGTTTTTTGTTTTTTGTTTTTTAATCTCACTACAAAATCAAAAAGATTGATCCAGGGCATGTGGGTGGCTCAGTCGGTTAAGCATCTGACTTAAGCTCAGGTCATGATCTCACGGTCTGTGGGTTCCGGGAGTGCTGACAGCTCAGAGCCTGGAACCTGCTTCAGATTCTGTGTCTCCCTCTCTCTCTGCCCCTCCCCCACTCACACTCTGACTCTGTCTCTCTCTCAACAATAAATAAACATTAAAAAAAACCAAAAACTCTGCCCAGGAAAAAGCTTCGTTAAAAAAAAAAAAAAAAAAAAAAAAAGATTGATCCAAAGAGTTGAGTCATTACACTCATTCCATTAGGATGCACAGTACAGTGTTGGGGAATGGACATGGGCTGATAAATTACAGGTGGTCAGATGGCAACATTTCATGAAGGGGGATGCTGTGCTGCTTTCCTGGGAGAAACTCGTTGGGAAGTGCCTGCATTTCCAAACTTGAGACAAAGGTCTTTAACGGTGCAGTGCTTAGTGTTGTCAGCCCGACAGCATAATTTAGTTCACAAGGTATCTGGGCAACTCTTAATCTGAGCAAGAATAAGCGCTTTTGAAAAATAAGGCTTTAAGAAAGATTGCCATTTTAAGGCTATATTTTAATATCATGTCAAAGTTTGAAGGCTTACACTTTAAATGAATGAAACCTAAAAATGACCGATTGGTTCAAAATGGTTTAATAGAAAAAAATCTGTAACAAAAACTTTGCATTGTGTGCAAAGGCTCCACCATTTTTGAGCAAAGTGGACAGTGGTTCCCAGGGGGACGGGGCAGAGAGGGGTCCAGACATTTACAGCAGCAGGCATTTTCTTTTCCTCTTCTTGACGGGAGAGGGCAGAGAGCTGCTCAAATAACTTCATCAAACACTCTCTTGAGGTCTTGCTGCATGAAAACCAAGCACTCCAGGCATTTTCCAACATCAGTCTCCTTAGCCATGGCCAAACCCTGCTGGTAGGTGATGAGAGTCAGTTTCTTCTCGTTCAGTTTCTCAATGGTGTCTTCGTTGTCTCTGAGATCAAGTTTAGTCCCCACCAAAATGATGGGGGTGTTGGGGCAGTGATGTTGCATTTCAGGGTACCACTTTGCTCCAACATTTTCAGATGATGCAGGACTCACAAGAGAAAAGCAAATTAAGAGTACATCTGTTTGTGGATAGGATAAGGGACGTAATCTGTCATAATCTTCTTGTCCAGCTGTATCCCATAAGCCCAGATTCCCCATCTTCCATCTACCATAACATTGGCAGAGTGGTTTTCAAAGACACTGGGGACAATAGTCCAGGAAATGCATTGGCCGTGTAACCCATCAGGAGGCAGGGTTTATGGGCAGCTCCGTCTCCTACCCCCACATACTCTATGGCATGCATCTGGGCATCTGGGCTGCATACTGGGGTGGCAGCAGGGTGTAGACGCAAGGAGCGGTGGGCTTGGGGCACAGGGACTGGCAGAGCATGGGGTGTCAGGGCCGCTGTCCACACCACCTCACTCTCTGCTGGTGGGAAGCCAGAGCCCAGCAGCGGCCACCACTCAAAGCTCTGGACTTGTCCTACTTCTTATTTTTTGCCATTTGAATTTGCATAAAGTGGTATCTCTTTGTGGTTTTGATTTCCATTTCCCTGATTACTCTATAATCTGGACTATTCTCTTCAGTTATTTTGTCTGCCTCTGCGTCTGTCTGCTTGAATTCCTCTATCTTGTTTGTTTTGTCTCCCCACTCCCCTTCTTCTCTCTCAGTGCATCTTGGCTGTTTTTTAGTCTTTTGCTTTTCCATTGAAATTTTTGTCTTTGAAATGTGGGTATTTATTTATAAACAGCTACATGAGCTACATACTCATGCAGAAGGTGAAGCCTCTCTTGAGGTGGTGACTGTACATTCTGGGATGATCCATGAGTCCCTGCCTGTTGATGAACAAGATCTGTCACTGCCACCTGCAGTTGGTCAAGTACAAACTTCAGCATGATCTCTCTAGGCTTTCTGTCAGCTGTTAGTCTCCATCGTTTTGGTGAAAAGCTAATGTAATGAATGAAAACCTTGACAGATCTAGATGGACCACATCTGCTAGGTTCCACACTAACCCTGCCCCGTCTGTGTGTCTTCTGTGTGTGCACAGAGTGGGAAGAATGTTGGCCTGAGAACTGCCCAGCTCTACGGGCTGGTTAGCGTCACTCTAGCAGGGGAGAAGTTAGTTACCCAATTAGGTGGTGATGGAATGGGAAGAAGAATGAAGGGGTTTTGTCGGTAAAAGACTATCATATGCAAAGCCACTGAGACTAAAAACTACATAGTAAGTTATTTTTTACTGCTAGAGAGTTTAGCATGTGTTGAAGAGTGGTGAGGAATGAGGCGAGAGTGGCAGGTAAAGGCTGGACCATGGAGGGCTCTGTATGCTGCACTACAGAATTGCCCTTCCATCTTTCAGCCCCCTGTTTTTAAAACTATTCCTAACTAACCAAAACATTTTGTGGTAGCAATATTTTAAGGTTTATTTAAAAATGTATATGTGAGAATTAAACATATTTTTGTAGTTTTCACATTATAATACACCTTTAAGAATTCATTGGGCATTACCAAAGATCTGTGAGAGGACCTGATAAATGAATAACATATCACTTGATCATATGTAATGTGTAGGAATTATTTACCAACCATTATGCTGATGAAACATGCTCATTCCTTGTTAGCTGACCTGTGTGATGTCATATAATTTCAGCATCGTGTTTGTAATATTCCATGTATTAAGAGTAAACATTTGTAACATACAAATTTTTTCTCAAGGCTCTATAACTATAAGAAGGAAGGTTTTTTTTTTAAGTTTATTTGTTTTGAGAGAGAGAGGCAGAGGGGGCAGGGAGAGAGAGAGAGAGAGAATTCCCAGCAGGCTCTGTACTGTGCAGAGCCTGATGCAGGGCTTGAACTCACAAACTGTGAGATCATGATCTGAGCTGAAATCGAGAGTCAAACATTTAACCAACTGAACCACCCAAGTGCCCTAAGAAGGAAGTTTTAAATGAGAATCGAGTCTTATTTGAAAATATCCAAATGCAATAAGCAGA
This sequence comes from Lynx canadensis, assembly GCF_007474595.2. Lineage (NCBI taxonomy): Eukaryota > Metazoa > Chordata > Mammalia > Carnivora > Felidae > Lynx > Lynx canadensis. Next base: position 34,599,355 of record NC_044308.2, on the reverse strand, counting down.
AATTTGGAATATTCCAAAGTGAAGACAGCCTTGGTTGACCTTAGGTTTCTAAAAAATCTGGAGATAGAATATTCAAGGTGACATGTCCAATTAAAAAAAAATAGCAGCAGGTAGTTAAAAAGCTAAAAGAAAATTAAGTGAATATTTCTTGTTTTTTGAATTTCCTTTTGTTAGAAATAAAAATAATACTTGGTATGCACTGTGAAATAAAACATAATTGGTTTATGGATGTGAAAATGTTCTGAGTAATGATAACAGTGTTCAAGAAATAGGTTTTGGGGGTGGAATGAGTTGGAGAAAAGTGAAAGTGGAGACAGAATGGTTGAGAGACCAATCTAATAGTCTTTGTGAAAAGGGATGGCAGTTTGATCTGAAGTAGTAGCAATAGTGATATAAGGGGGCAGATTAATAGAAACATCAAGATTTAGCAATTGATTATATGTGAATGGTGAAGAATACAGAGGAATCTGGGAGGTTGACTCTTGATTTCTGACCTGGATTTTTTTTTTGGTCTTCAGAATTTGTCCTCTCGGTAAATGCTTGCTTTCACATGGACACTAATATGCTTCAGGAAGAATCTGTTCTTTCGATGCCATCTCTTCCTTTAGGGACAGCTTGCCCTTTGTGTGATTGCTTGCCTGAAAACAGACATTGCCCTTTCAGCATTGCTGAATAGGAAGGTTGTCTTTATCCAGACAGAGCAGTGTGGGCTACTCTTATACACAAAGACGAGATGAGAATCTAGCCTTCCTAGATGTAACAGGAAGCCCTGGAGTCTGTCTGGAGGCCCTCTCTCTGATAAGTATGACCCACGACTGGGCTTTCCAACATTCCCATCATTTCTTCTTCTTGCTGTGAACTTTATTAACTAATCAAGAGGTCTGCTCTCTCCCTACACCATCTTTTGCCTGAAATTTCTGTCTTTACTCAAATGCTTGTGACTTTGTCCATGGCTGCACTGCGTAACAGGCTCCATCAGAGATGTTGCACATGATTCTGTTGCACATGGCCTATCTGATTGCAAACGAAAAAGCTGAACGGTATTCCCACTGATTTTTTTAAATCACAGCCTGATACCTATATTTTAGAATTAATAATGTTCCTTTTTAGAGTTACCAAAGAAAATAAAAGGTAACTGTGCACTGTAAGCATTCTAATTATAAGTCCCACCAGGACCAAGGAGTTAGAGAAAGGTGGTTTTCTAAAAGAAATGCCCCAGGATTATTAGCAAGAGGGGGAAGACCTCTTTTGCATATCATATAACAGTTGTGCCCCTTCATTCTCTAGATCTTTCCTGAGCTCAGGAAAGTTTTATATATTTAAATATTGCTTTTCCATTTGTGTTTGTTACTTCTATACTGTTTGTCTTCCATATCCCCATCTTACCTTTTATTCTTCATATCTCCATTTTCCCTTAGTATTTTAGGAGAATTTCTCAAGCTTATGGTGACCTTACTGATTTTGTACAGCGTCTATTTTGCTTTTTGCTGATTCCATACATTTCATTTTTTAAATTTAAGTTTATTTATTTATTTTGAGAGAGAGAGAGTGTGTGAGCATGAACATGGGAGGAGCAGAGAGAGAGGAAGAGAGAAGATCCCAAGCAGGCTTTGTGCTGTCAGCTGATAGCACAGAGCCCAGTGCGGGGCTTGATCCCATGAACCATGAGATCATGACTTGAGCTGAAATCAAGAGTCAGACTCGCTTAACCATCTCTGAGCACCCAGGCACCCCAGATTACATACATTTCAAATTCTGTCATCTGTTTAGTTTTGAGATGCTTTTGTCCACATTTAATTGTACAGTTCTGTCATCTACAAATACTGATAACCTTGTTTCTTCTTTTACAATTTTCATTTACTTTCATTTTATATTAGTTAGACCAAAAATCTTAGGACAGATTTTAAAACATACTCAGATGTCCCCTTTGTATATTACTGAATTTATAATAAACATAGTTAGGTTTTCCCTTTTGAACCTAGATGGAATCTGGACGGTATTTCTTGAATGTAAGGGAAGGTCCAATAACAACATACAAACTGGATTATAAATCTAAGAAGAAGTTCTTTTAGCCAACATCTGCTCTGAAGTGTTAAATAAAAAATTGCAAATAGTACTGGGAGGACAGTACACATGAGAAAATTAATCTCTAGTGATTGTGAATTTTTTTTTTTTTTAATGTTTGGAAGAAAAGCGTTATGTGTATGACTCATTGTTAACTTAAGTACATGACGGTAAAAAGTTTACGAAGTCCCCCGCAAGGACCCCCACCTCTGTGTCCTACAGAAACATTGTGCTGTGCTTGCTGTATTACACTAGTGGGGCTTCAAATCACATTGTGCTCTCACCACTTCATGAGTAAGCTTTCCCTTACCCTACCTTACTGTGCTCAGAACTCCTCTGCCGCGGGCCAGTGCTCATGAGTATGTGCCTGTTCCACGACTCAGGTCCTCTTGTGCTAAACGCTTCACATCCATCATAGTGCACTCTGGCCAAACATTATCTGTCTCCTCTCTTAAGCACTTCCACCCTCACCCTCCACTGGGGATCCTAGTTCCTTGTATCTTTTCCATTTAGACTCTTGACAGGCTTTCAGGATCCTGCAGAATTGGTGGGAGGCACAAGGGGGGCGTGGTAGCCATTTCTTCTCCCTGCCTTTTCTCTCAGAGGGCTGGCTTGCGTGGTCAAAACACTGTGAGCTTCTGCTGCGGGCTCAGAGTAATTTTTTATTTGGCAACTAGTATGTATACTTCACCTTTATCTGGACCCGGCACAGTATTGGGCAACGAGAGATGCCCCCAAGGATGGACTTGTTGGTTATTTGATAAAATATTTACTATGGCCAAATTCTAAAATATGTTCCTTTAGTTAAGTTTTGCAAGTTAAAAGACTTCTTATTATCCACAACAGAGGAAATTGGAAGTAGATTTTTAAATGTCTTCATGTAAATGTGTCCCTGAATCCAGTGACTATATTTTATTTTTAGGGTTTTTATAACATGCATATCCGTGATTTGTGCCTGCTATTCATCATTTTCTCATTTTTTCACAGATTACCAGAATCGAAAATGTTAGTCATTTGTGTGATTTGAGAGTTTTAAATCTTGCTAGGAACCTTTTAAGTCACGTTGATAATCTTAATGGGCTGGATTCACTAACTGAACTTAACCTGCGACACAATCAGATCACTTTTGTGGTGAGTATTAACATGGAATCGATATATGATTTCTGGCTTTTCTTTTAAGGAATATGCTAAATGTTATGGCATTATGCAAAGTAAGAATCTACAGTAATTTCATTCTTTTCTGAATTTCATTGTGGATATAATTATTAAGCTCTATGTTTTGATTTGGAAGTGTTAAGGTGTTTTTCACTTTAAAAGATAAATGTCAAGATAATAGAAGTATTATCAATAAATGAATTAGCTAATTTAAATGGATACTGAATTCTTTCCTGTTTTATCATGGGTATAGAATTAACAAGGAAGGAGGTTATTGGTGACTTAAAGTTGATAAATGGTTGTACCAGGAGGAAAAAGACAGAGGGGAGAGGCTGTGGGCTGTGAAGATGTGCATAAATATATCTTTTGCGGTGTTTAAAGAGGCAGCCTGGTGTAGTGGAAAAAGCATTGCATAGGGCATCAGAGACCTCCTTCTGGTCACAGCATCATCTCTCATTAGTTGTGTGACCTTGGGTAAATCCTTAACTCTATAAGCATCAGTTTACTTTTCTCTAAAAGGAGGGCACTGGGCTAGATTCTTTCCAGGATCCTTTTGAGCTTGTTGAATCTGAAGAAAGACATAAAGGTGGCCAAGAACTGGCATGTGAGCAGGAGGAAACAAGTTAGCATTGTGGGGGCAAAACTGCAGAAAGGCAACTCCAAGGGCACCTGGGTGGCTCAGTCGGTTGGGTGTCTGACTTCAGCTCCGGTCATGATATCATGGTTCATGAGTTCGAGCTCCGCGTCCAGCTCTGTGCTGACAGCTCAGAGCCTGGAGCCTGCTTTGGATTCTGTAACTCCTTCTCTCTCTACCCCTCACCTGCTTGTGCTCTGTCTCTCTCTCTCTCTTTCAAAAATAAATAAACGTTTTAAAAAATTAAAAAAAAAAACAGAAAGGCAACTCTGGAGCTCTGCAGGTGAACTTTGTTAGATTTATAGCTTTACTCGAGTTCAGCAACGAAGTAACAGCCTGATGCTCAGGTATTTTGTACTTGTGCAAATGTGAGAAGCACTAGACATAGGGATTTTGGCTATATGATGTGGCACAGGCCAAGAAAACTTCTAATGATTTATAGAAACATTTGTTTTTTTAACAAGCTTCCTTTCTTTTACATGCAATAGAAAAATATTAGGTTCTCTCAGGATGTCATTCAAGCACTTTTAAAGGCACAATCTCTTAACTTTTTTGAGACATTGAGTTCCTTACTAAGTAATTAAGTGTAATGTAAATGGTACACTTGGAAAGGTTGGGGGACAGATGATGCCTTATCTCTAGGCCTCCTTGTACAGTACAGATGGGTTTCATTTTGAAGTTTTACCAGAAAATACGAGCTCAGTAATAGTCAAATCTTCTAGGAGGTTGGGATAATTTCAAAACCTTTTCCAAGACATGGATTTATTCCAGAACCTCTAAATTCTGTCAGCCCCTCCCCAGATTGAATTTAAATATTGGAAATGGCTTGTTTATTTCAAAAGACATCCAGATTGAGTTAATCTGTTACATGGCTGAGTGTCTAGGAACTGTCAGGCTGGACTTGATCTGTCCTCAGGACATTGGGTGTGGTAAGAATCCAAAAGGCTTTGGTAGAGTGGGGCACAGACATCTATTGACTTTTGCATATTCCTTTCTATGTTCTGTCTTTCATTTGGAAAGTACATAATGCATATCCAGGAAATTGCTTACTGAATTTCCCAGTGAGTATTATGTCTGATCATTACTATTATGGCTTAGGCAGCAATGTCTATGGAAAAGGAAATTGTTTTCATTTATGAAAGTTAAAAAGATTTAATAAGTATTATGCTTATGGTATTATCATGATAATAAGTAACATGCATATTAATTTATAGGAAATTGTGGATATACATGTAAGGATAAGTAAGACACTGGGTCTAACTTTTGTTTGTTTCTTTTACGAAGCATCCTTTCCTAAAACAGCCAAGAGACTTTTTAAGTCTGAGGATTCTTTTTTTTTTTTTTTTTTCCAGTATCTTTGTTTCTTTAGGGTCAGTTATCACCCTTATATTTTTGCTTTTTTTCTCTTTCATGGTTTTGATTTGCCTCGGTGGCTGGTAATCTTTAAATGAAGGACCGTGTTCGGTAGTAGCTGGGTCTCCTGCGGAGCTGAATAGGTCTTTTTTAACTCTAAGATCTCTCCCTAGAATGATCACTGAATTTGTGTAAGTTGTCGAATCCCACACATTGGCAGGCTTCCCTTTAGAGTGAGTGGAAGGGAAAAGGGAGGCTCACTCTGTAATTGCCAAAGTAAGAGAACGACTATTTGGGGGTATAGAAGGACTTTACTATCTTTTGTGCTAAGTCAAATGCCATTCCTCCCCCCCCTCCCCCCGCCGCTGGGTCTAATGTAGCAGTTATTAACCATCTCCCTGGATAAAACACCCACACTGTCCATCCGTCTTTGACAGATACTCTGTTTTGTTTAAAGAACAGACCCTGAGGCTCCAGCTGAGCGTTTCTCCAGCCAGCTGCTCTGTTCATTGCCTGTGTGTGTGTGCATGGCAGGGGTGGGCGTGGGCTGAGGGTGGGGTAGGTTTGTTGGTGCTCCCTGATAGATCCTATCTGCTTTCCAGCTTCCTGAAATTCATCAAAAATGTGGATCTCTTAATGAAGACTCTCTTGGATTTATCATTTCCATGGAGTTATTCATTTTGTGTATTTTTGTTGCTTTGCCTATTGACTTTTGTAGAAGAGATGAAGCATGTTATTACCTATTTCACTATCTTGTCAGAAAACTTCTCCGATGTTTTTGATGTAGAAAAGTTTTTGTTTGTTGGTTTATTGTGGCTAAAGTCACTGATCTTTTTCTGGGAGGTTTTACAAATTTCAAACCAAATGTCTTTTTTGTTTATATATCTTTCCCTTTTAAAAAATTATGGGGCACCTGGGTGACTCAGTCGGTTAAGCGGCCGACTTCGGCTCAGGTCATGATCTCATGGTTTGTAGGTTTGAGCCCTGCATCAGGCTCTGTGCTGGCAACTCAGAGCCTGGAGCCCGCTTCAGATTCTGTGTCCCCTCTCTTTTTGCCCCTCTCCTGCTCACGCTCTGTCTCTGTCTCTCAAAAAATGAATAAATGTTTAAAAAAGTTTTTTTTAATTATAAAATGATGCAGACGTTCTGAAAAGAATGGGAAATAGTATTACCAATATGTGTAGATCGACCAATCAACTTAATGAGTAAAAATCTTTTAGATATAGTTAAGGCCCAATGTGTAAACCTCCCCCATCCTATTTCCTCCCTCCTTTGCAGAGGTAACCACGGTTCTGTGTCTGGTGTTCATGGAACGAATTCTTTTCCACATATGTATGCACTTATCCCTAAATAATATCAAGTTGTTGTTTTGCATGCTTTTAAATGTTGTATAAATGGCATCATCATACTATGCACATTTTTAAGTTGCTTTTATTTATTTATTTTTATTAAAAAAATTTTTTTTAATGTTTATTTTTGACAGAGAGAGAGAGAGAGAGAGCATGAGTGGGGAAGGGGCAGAGAGAGAGAGGGAGACACAGAATTCGAAGCAGGCCCCAGGCTGCTAGCTGTCAGCCCAGAGCCCGACACAGGGCTCTAACTCATGGACCATGAGATCATGACCTGAGCCGAAGTTGGACGCTCAACCGACTGAGCCACCCAGGCACCCCTAAATTGCTTTTATTAACATGCTTTGAGATCTGTGTTGCTCTCTGTAGCTCTAGGTCACTAGTTTTCATTGTTATATAGCATTCCATTGTATGATTGTGATTAAAAATATTCATTCTTGGGGCACCAGGTGGCTCAGTTGATTAAGCATCTGACTTCCGCTCAGGGCATGATATTGCGGTTCATGAGTTCGAGCCCTGCGTCGGGACTGACAGCTCAGAGCCTGGAACCTGCTTCAGATTCTGTGTCTTCCTCTCTCTGCTCCTCCCCTACTGGTGCTATCTGTCTTTCTCTCTCAAAGAATAAATAAACATTAAAAAAATTTAAAAAACATTTATTCTTTTACTTATGGACAGTAGTATTGTTAAAAAGTGTCACAAATAACATTTTTGTACATGTCTTTTGGTGCATATGTGTAACAGTTTCTCTAGGACAGTGGCTTTCAGACCATAATCTAAGGTAATAAATAAAATTTACATTAAAACCCAGGTATTAAATGCCCAGTTATTAAAAGCCCAGTTATTGGGGCGCCTGGGTGGCGCAGTCAGTTAAGCGTCCGACTTCAGCCAGGTCACGATCTCGCGGTCTGTGGGTTCGAGCCCCGCGTCGGGCTCTGGGCTGATGGCTCAGAGCCTGGAGCCTGTTTCCGATTCTGTGTCTCCCTCTCTCTCTGCCCCTCCCCCGTTCATGCTCTGTCTCTCTCTGTCCCAAAAATAAATAAAAAACGTTGAAAAAAAATCCTATAAAAAAAAAAGCCCAGTTATTAAATATTTATGTGGGTACATCGTAAATAATGAAAGCAAGCATTTCATGAAGCTATACCTACCCTTGCCGTTATCCATTCTGGTATATCCTGTTCTGTTCTAGCCTATCAAAAATGTTGGTCTAAAAAAAATGTTGGTCTCAACCTATTGTATTGATTTCTTGACCAATGAAAAATTGGTTGCAACCTGCATTTATCAAATGATGCTCAGTGATAGAGCTTGGGAGAGACATTGCTGGGTGCCAGGATCATGCTCACTATTTCATTTTATCAGATATCGTCAAGTTTTCTCCAAAACTTGATACAAAAATTTGGTATAACCAAATTACAGTTCCATCAGCATTACCTGGGAGTTCCTTTAACTTCACATCTTTGTTGACACTTGATATTGTCAGGCCTTTTATTTTTTGCTAGTCTTTTAACTATGAAATTATATTGTAGTGAGATTTTAATTTGAATTTCCAGTGAGGTTGAATGCCTTTCATCTTTTTTCTTTTGTGATAATTGAGATCTCTTCTGTAAATGGTCTTATCCTTTGCCCATTGTAATGACAGAGTATTTTCTCTTTTTCCTCTTGATCAGTAGTGTTTGTTTCTGCTGTATTTTGAGGAACAGAAGTAAAAACTATCAATAGTTTTTTTTACTGTTTCTGGGTTTTTTTGTTTGAAAAATCTTTCCTTAAAGACTGAGGATATAGGGATGCCTGGGTGGCCCAGTCAGTTAAGCATCCAACTTCAGCTCAGGTCATGATCTCGTGGTTCGGGCGTTCGAACTCTGTGTCAGGCTCTGTGCTGACAGCTCAGACTGGAGCCGGCTTTGGATTCTGTGTCTCCCTCTCTCTCTGCCTCTTCCCAGCTCGCATTCTGTCTCTCTCTGTCTCTCAAAAATGAATAAACATTAAAAAAAAAATTAAAAAAAGACTGAGGACATAAAGATATTTTTCTGTATTAACAAAAGTTTTAAAGTTATTCGCATGTTTTATCTATTTGCAATTGATTTTTGCTTGTGGTGTAAAGTTAAAATTCGATTTTGTTTCTTCTTTTCTCATTTGGATTGCTAATTGTCCCAGCACCATTTATGGAAAAGTGGATTCTTTCTGTCCTTTTCTATCACCTTGGCAGTATTTCCTTCTAGCAAATTAAATATCCACATATGCATGGGTCTGTGCTGGCCTCTCTGTTCTGTTCCATAGATCTCTATGTTCCAGTATAACACTATCTTAATAACTGTAATAACCTCTGTTATGTCCTAAGAGCTTGTAGCATGAGGGCCCCAATCTTCCTTTTTCTTGCCTTTCCTTCCTTTCCCAGCTTTCCTTTCTTCCTCTAAAGAAAAATCATCTTCTTTTTTTTTCTGTTTCTATATACATTCTAGAAATAGCATATCAAGTTTCATGAATACCCCTACTGGTATGTTTGATTGGAATGTCTTTGAATTTGAAGACAATTGAGATTTTTTATGATATGGAACCTTTAATACCATAATATGAACATGGCATATTATTATGAAGGCATAATGTGAAAACAGCGTATCTCAATTCACATATGTCATATTTAATGATTTTTATTCTCCTCCATAAATAGCTCATTTGTTTTTTGTTACATTTCTTCCCAGATATGTTATACCTTTTTTGCTATTGTAAATTTTTTTGATCAGAAATAGATTTCTTACTGTTGTTAGTAGTGTATGGAACCACAGTTGATTTGGGTTCATTGATCATATATTTAGCAAGCTTTCTCTGACACTTAATAATTTTAATAATGTATCTGTAGGTTATCTTAGGTTTTATATTTAGACAATTATAATTTTTTGTGAACAATTATAGTTTTTCCTTAATCATTATGTTTTGTTTCTTCTTGTTTGAGCTAAACTGAACCTCCAGTTTGACTAAACCTCTAGTACAGTTGAATAAAGAAGCAAAAGTGGGCATCCTTGCCTTATTCCTGAGTTTAAGGGAAACTAGCTGTGTTTGCTAAATGCCATTTAGTAATCTGAGAAAATTATCCTCTGTTTTTAGTTTGCTTAAGTTCATGTTATGAATGTTTGTTGGATTTTATTAGATGATTTTTCTATAGCTCTTAGACTGGTTGTATGGATTCTTCTTTATTAATTTTGCAAATTGTTTTATAAGATTTTGTAATGGTAAGTCACTCTAGCACTTTTGGTCATATTATGTATTTTATAGGCTATATTTCATATACATTCATGAATTTTGTTTGCCAATATTTTATTCACAATATTTATATCGATGTTAATACATGAGATTTGTCCAGGGGTGCCTGGGTGGCTCAGTCCGTTAAGCATCTTTTTTCAGCTCAGGTCATGATCTCACGGTTTGTGAGTTCAAGCCCCGCATAGGGCTCTGTGCTGACAGCACAGACCCTGCTTGGGATTCTCTTTCTCTCTCTCTCTCTCTCTCTCTCTCTCTCTCCCCCTCTCTCTGCCCCTCCCCTGCTTGCTCACATGTTCTCTCTCAAAGATAAAAAAAATAAACTTAAAAAAAAATAAATGAAATTTTTCTGTAACTTATTTTTAATGTTCTTTTCTGATATCAAGGTTACATTAGCCTCATAAAATGAATTGAGGAGTGGTTCCTATTTTAATATTGTGTGATACCCTACTTATTTGGTATAAATCTCACTTTATATGAAATTAAAGATGATCTGCACCTTGAATAATTGGAAGAATTTATCTGTTAAATAGTTTGGGTAGTTTTAAACCATTGATTTAGTAATAATAGTATCAGTTTTGATATGTTGTAGTTTCCTTTCATCTGAATTTACTTTTTTTAGCTGCTCTCTCTGTAGTCATGGCCACTTTGTCACTTCTCATAATGCTTATTCATACATTCTTATTTCTTGATTAGTATTGCCTGAGATTTCTTTATGTTACTAGTAGTTTCAAAGAACTGCCTTTTGGCTTTGTTGAGCTTCTCTTACAGCTTTTAAAAAATACTGTTTATTGATTTTTGTTCTTAACTCTCTTATTTTCTTTTTCTTTCTAAAATTTTGTGTTGGATATCTGATACATTAGTTTTCATTCTTTTTTATTTTCTAAGATGAGCACTAAAGGCTATAAATTTCCCTCTAAGAACCACTTCAGCTTCTTCCCACAAGTTTTGAAATTTAGTATTTTTATTCTAAATATTTTATAAGTCCCATTATGATTTCTTCCTTGAGCCATATAAAATTTTTGATATGTTTGGGTTATTCTCTTTTTAGTCATTCTTTTCTAATTTAATGATATTGTGACCAATGAATGTGGATTATATGTAATCGGTTCTGTGAAGTTTGTTGAGGTTTGCTTTATTGCCTACTAGGCAGTCAATATTTACAGTCAGTACGTGCTCTCCATATGTTTCCCTAGTATGTGGTCAGTCTTTGAAGCTGTTTCTAGGTGCACACAAGTTTAAAATTGATGTATCTTGTTGGGATGAGCACTGGGTGTTATATGTAAGTGATGAATCACTAAATTCTGCTCCTGAAACTATTATTACACTATATGTTAACCCACTTGGATTTAAATAAAGTAAAAAAAAAATTGATGTATCTTCCTGATAAATTGTTCCTTTTATCATTGTGTAGTAACTATCTTTGTTACTAACTCCTTCATTGAGCAAGTGTTTTATGAGCATGGGCCGTATGTCAGGTACTGTTCTAAGTATGTAGTATAGCTAAGGAAGTTAATACTTTTTGCCTTAACATTCATTTAGTTTAATGTTAATGCCAACTTTCTTTTGGTGATTTTTTTCCTGGTGTATCTTTTTTATTCCTTAACCTTCAGAAAACTGTAATATTGGCACAATTTCAGAAAAGGATGCAATAGTAAAGAAGTCCTAGTACCCCAGTCCCCAATTACCTAAATGGTTATATTTAGTACATTTGCTTTGTCTTTTCTTTTGATTATTCTCCTTCTTCCCTTCTCTTTATGTCTACAAGTCTGTCTCTCTCTCTCTCTCTCTCTCTCTCTCTTTTTCTGAACCGATTAAGAGTAAGTTGCAGGCATGATGCCCCTTTATATTCGCATACTTCAGTGTATATTTTCTAAAAACAAGAATTCTCTTATATAAACACATTACAATAATCAAAATCGGGAAATTAACATTGATGTGATGCTATTATGTAATCTGTAAATCCCATTCAAGTTTTCTTAATTATCTAATTAGTGCCCCTTTATAGTAAAAAAAAAAAAAAAAGCAAATTCCAAGATCATGCATTGCGTTCAGTAATTATGCCTCCCTAGTCTTCTTTAATCTCTTTGTATGTCATGACATTGACACTTTTGAAGAATATTAGCTTCTTATTTTGCAGAATGTCCGTCAATTTGGGTTTGTCTACTGATGTGTCCTCATGATTAGATTCAGTTTATGTACTTTTGGCAGGAATAGCAGCAGGAGTGATGCTAACTTCTTAGTGAGTCATATTACCTATTCTTTTACTTTCAACTGGGGGGTGTTTGTGTACTCATGCACCTTATTGTGGGCTGATGGAGTTTTCTCTGTTCTTTCCTATTCACTTTAATGGTTACTCTTAACATTTTAAAATATACACTTGACTTAAATTATGGAGTTAATATACATCCCTACCCTCTTCTTAAATAAGGACCCCAGAATCATTTAATTCAGGAAGCCTGTCCTGTTTCACATGGTTTTGTTTCCTAGACTTTTTTTTTTTTTATTTTTTTACTTCCAAAATTAGATATGTTAATTGTTGGTGTTTTCAGTCAGTGCTTATTTGGATTCACCCACATGCGTGTCTGGGTTTACCACTCTTTCCAAAATATACAATTTAGAAAAATCTTTATGATGACTCTGATGGTGGTAAGCTCTCTCAGTTTATGTTTGTCTGATAATGTGTTTATTTTGCTTTTATTCATGACTGATGGTTTGACTTGGTTGACAGTTATTTTTTCCCCTAGATGTTTGAAGCTCGCTGTCTTTGAACTCTATTATTGCCATTAAACTGTCTACTATCTTTTTTTTGTGTGCATGGTTTTCTTTTTCTTTCTCTGGTTGCTTTTAAGATTATGAGATATCTTTTTGAAGTTCTTCAGACTCACCAAGATGTGTATAGATGTGGAACCACCATATTTCTTCAATTTTAGATAAACATTTTTTTCCATATTTCACCAACTCTGAAATCTGGATATGTTTTACAATGCATGGCATCTTAAAATCATTATTGGATAGGTTATAGTAATTTCATTGCTTAAATATACGTGAACTTGCTTTTAACTTTATACTATGCTCATTTCAATTATTGGTGCTACATGTTTTGACTTTAATCACTGCTCAAAATGTATTTAAAAAGATTACACCCAAATGGCTCAGTGGGTTGGGCGTCCAATTCTTGATTTCGGCTCAGGTCATCATCCCAGGGTCGTGGGACTGAGTCCCACGTCGGGCTCCATGCTGAGTATGGAGCCTGCTTACGACTCTGTCTCCCTCTGCCACTCTTCTTACTTGCGCGTGCTCTCTCTCTCTCTAAAATTAAAAAAAAAAAATGCTAAAAACATTACACCAAGGGGGTGTGTGGGTGTCTCAGGTGGTTAAATGTCCAACTCTTGGTTTCTGCTCAGGTCACGATCTCATGGTTCATGGGTTCAAGCCCCATATTGGGCTCTGTGCTGGCAGAGTGAAGCCTGCTTGGTATTCTCTCTCTCCCTTTCTCTCTCTCTCTCTTCCCCTCCCCAGCTCATGCTTGCTTGCTCTCTCTCTCTCAAAATAAATGAATAAATTTAAAAAAAGATTACACCAAGACTTAGCATGAAATGAAACATTTCTGAATTCAAAAAGGCATGGAAAGCAAAGACACACATTTAATATTAGTGAAACATACTTTTCATTGGAGGAATGACCGTAATTCTACATTTTCTTGCTAATTAACAATCAAATACTTTCAAAGGAAGAAAACCATGTTTGGTAAAGCTGTGTTATATTTTGATACTGAGATAGATTCAGAGAGTTTGCTCATCACATGCCAAGCAATGTACTTGAAGGCAGGAGAAATTGAGCAAGCTCCTTGGAAGAGATGACAGCATTTTAAAGCAACAAGAAGCTGTGTGTATAATTCACACTGGTGTCTTAGACTATTTGGGCTGCTATCACAAAATACCACAGGCTGGGTAACTTATAAACAAGAGAAATTTATTTCTCACAGTTCTGGAGGCTGGGAAGTCCAAGATCAAAGTGCCAGCCTGGTTGCATTCTGGTGACAGCCTTCTTTTTGGTCTACAGCTGGTGCCTTTTCACTGTGTCCTCACATGGTGGGGGAGGCTAGACCTCTTTTATAAGGCACTAATCCCATTCATAAGGGACCACTCTTGTTACCTAAGCACCTCCCAAAGGTCCCACTTCCTAATAGTATCTATCACCTTCGTGGTTAGGATTTCAATTTGGGGGAGACACAAACATTCAGACCAGAGTACTGGTGTTTCTTTACCTTAACAATATAAAAATATACAGAATGTATGTCACTAGCTTGGAAGAACATTCCGTAGACAATAATAGAGCACACTTTTAGGATACTCAGCATCACCAATGTTCATGATGGCACAGAAGACAGTATTGTGTGAAAAGCATGGATATTATTGGTTAAATAGTGATTCAGAAGTTGGACTCTAAATGTGAAGACTATTCCTCCATACTTTATTGAGGTGTAATTTGGATACACAAATCTCAACTGTACAGTTCAATGTTTTTTTTTTATATAAATGTACTTTCATTTGACCACCACTCAGATCAAGATAGAAAACATTTCTTTTGCTCCAGAAAGTTCCCTTGTGCCTCTTCCCAGTCAGTCCCAGCTTTTCCCTGCCCTAGAAGTTTTCTGGCTTCTTTCCCCATAGATTAATTTTGCTTGTTTTTGAACTTTTTATGAAATATATATATATATATATATACGCACACACATACATATGTATGTGTATATATATATATATATATACACACACACACATACTTTTTGTGTACTAACTTAATGTTTTGATATTCATCCATTTTGTTCTGTGTATCATTAGTTTTTATTAAATTAGCTGAGAGTTGTATTCATTCTCTAATTATAATGCAAATTGTGGTTTCATTCTTCTCTTCATAGCCATCTTGATTATTTCCAATTTTTGGCCCTTACAAATAACACTGATAGGAATATTCTTATAGTCTTTTATTTATACATTTATTTTGGTGGACATGTACCCCATTTCTCTTACGGAGCCATAAGGTAGGTGGATGTCTAAATTTACTAGAAACTGCCAAACCATTTTATAAAGTGATTATACCATTTTACATTCCAACAGCAATAAATAAGAGCTCTAATTACCCCACATCCTACCCAACATTTGATGGTGATGGTCTTTATAAGTTTAGTGATTCTGTGATTATCAGTGGTTTTAATTTGCAGTTCCTTGATGACTAGTGATGTTGAGCATGTTTTCAAGTACTTTTAGGCCATTCTAACATATCTTTTTATGACATATCAGTTTATGTCTTTTGCCTATTAAAAAATTAGGTTGTTTATCCTTTTATCATTGAGGTGTAGTAGATCTGTGTTCTAGCTTCAGGTCCTTTGGCATATGCATTGGGTGGCTTTTGTGCATAGTTTGCCTTTTTGCTTTCTTAGTAACGTTTTTGATGTGTAGAAGCTTTACATTTTAGTGATGTACAGTTTACCAATTTGTTTTATTTTATCATTGGTGCCTTTTTTGCCCTGAACAAGAAGTCTTTGTCTATCCCGGTATCATGGATATGTTCTCCTCTGCCTTCTTCCAGAAAGTTTATCGTTTTACCTTTCACTTGGGGGTCTTGACACTTCTTTAATTACATTTTGTGTATGGTGTGAGGTAGGGGTCATGGTTAATTTTTCCTATATAGGGATATCTATTTGCTCTATACCCTTTACTCATTAATTGGTGTGTCCTTGTTGAAATTGAATTATAATCAAATGAGTCTTTTTGTGGACCTTCTCTTTTATTCCATCTATTTGTATATTATTATGCCAGAACTACACTAACTTCTATGCTAAATGGAGATATTTTGGAGTTCATTAATTTAATAGATTCATTTTGCTTAATTTTTATGTATGCATAAGAATGATATTTGGCTAAAAATATGGTTAAATAAATCTAAAAGAGCTCTTTCAGCAACAATGAAATAAAAATTCTAAGTGATATTTTGTTATTGGTTAATCATAAGTTTATTTCATCAGGTGTTACATAAAATAAACTTAAGATGATACCTTAGATTTGACCAAATATGGTAATTTTACTAGCATACCTAATATTTGTGTTTCTGAATCTGCAGATGCATATATTTCATTAATTATGGGAACATACTGAGTCTTTATATTCTCAAATATTGACCCCTTCCATTTTCTCTCTTTCTACTTCTTAAACACCTACTAGATATAGTGTGGACCTTCATGTTCTATCCTTTGTGTCATAAAATTTCTATCATTCCTGGGGCACCTGGGTGGCTCAGTCGGTTGAGGGTCCGACTTCAGCTCAGGTCATGATCTCGCAGTTTGTGAGTTCAAGCCCCACGTTGGGCTCTGTGCTGACAGCTTGAAGCCTGGAGACTGCTTCGGATTCTGTGTCTCCCCCTCTCTCTGCTCCTCCCCCGCTCGCACTCTGTCTCTCTCTCTCTCAAAAATAAACATTTTTTTAAAAATCTAAAAATAAATAAATAAATAAAAATTTCTATCATTCCTTTTTCTCTCTGCTACATTTCTGCATTCTTTTTATTTATTTAGTGCTATCTGCCACTTACATAACTCTCTCCCCAGTCTTATCTAGTCTATTTTCAGCCCATCTACTGACCATAATGACCATAATTTTTTGTTTCTAGGAGTTCTACATGAATTTTTTCGTAAATGTCCAGAGTACCTTATTAAACATGTTTTTTCATGTTTTGGTTTCTTTTATTTCTCTAATAATTTTAAACATAGATCTTTCCTAGTCTTTATCCAGTTACTATATTTTCTTAATTTTTGAGCAGTTCTACATTTGCTGCCTGAAGTTTCTGCTGACTCTTGCTCATGCTAATTTTTTTCCCATACGTTAGTTGGGATAGAATGCTATAAGCCTGAGTTGAGTTTGTGTCTTTCCAGAGAGTGTTGCCAGGAGTGTTAAGGGCATGAATGCCAGGGATCATTTGTTATGAGGGGTCTTGTTAGATCATGTACGTGATAGAAATTTGAACTACAAATTCAAGTGAGGAAAGGCCTATGATAATGAAATTGAGGCCTTTTCTTTTCCCTCATTGCTATTACCTCTAGCTCTCCTAGATTATAAATACTGGAAGTCTCCATAGTCAGAGTATCAGTAGCCTGCTTACTAGTCGGGTTTTTAGTCCCCCACCCCACCATCCCACCTCTTTCCCTATGGGAATTAAATCGTGTGCTGAAAAAAATCAGACTGGAAGAATAGCTTGCAGCTAGTTGAGAAAGAGAGAGAGAGAGAGAGAGAGAGAGTGTGTGTGTGTGTGTGTGTGTGTGTGTGTATGTCTGTGTATAACCATATAAAGGGTGGTAAAAAATATAAAAGGCAGATATATATATATTAATGCCTTTGGGTAATAGAACCAGAAAATAGACTTTTTAAAATAGGCATTTAAATATACGATTGGACTTGTTGATATGATGGCTTACATATAATTTCTCATGGAATATGTGTCTGTGTCAAAAGGGGTGGCTGTAGCTAGTAGTTAGTTTGGAATTAATAAATATTTTTATAAAAGGGAGTGCTTTTTGAACTTCTTCATTGCTTTGTTAATAAATCTCTTTTCAGTTCTCAAAATGAAAATAATTACCCCTATATATTTATTTTTATTTTTATTTATGACAGAATAGGTAACAAAATGAGAGTAGCTGTGATTTTTTTAGTCCTCTTTGTCCTACTTGGTGCATGCCAAAGCCTTCATCTCTTCACCTTTCTTCCTTATTCCTCTGCAGGAAACTGCTCTAAAAATAGCTCCAGTAATAGATGTTCTACACATGGTGAGATTGCTGAATCATTTAGTTCTTTCGTGAAGTTTAGGAATATGGAAAATAGTGTCTGAGCTGACTCGGACAAGCATCTTTCTCAAATGGCAAGTCTCTATTCTTTTGAAAAATAAAAAAATTATAATCCCCTCAATAATCTGTACTAATTTTGTTTGTCTAACTTTTAAAGGATTATACTTTTAAAATACAGAAAATTACCTTGAATCTTACTTCAATTTTTTTTTTCAACTTATAGAAACGGTTTATTTTCTGTCAACCTTATTTCCATTTTGCTTCTCCGCAGAGCAGCTTACTTCAATTTTTTTTAATGTTTATTTATTCTTAGAGAGAGAGAGAGAGAGGGAGAGCACGAGCAGGGAAGGGGCAGAGAGAGAGAGACACAGAATCAGCAGTAGGCTCCAGGCTCTGAGCTGTCAGCACAGAGCCCAGTGCGGGGCTTGAACTCACTAACCGCAAGATCATGATCTGACCAGATGCTTAACCGACTGAGCCACTCAGATGCCCCAACTTTGAATCTTACTTCAAAAAATGTTTTGAATGTAATCTTAGAATTGTGTTTTGTTAAATATAGTAAATTTGAGACTGTGAGCAGACTGAACTACACATGAAATACAAATATTACCTTTTATGTAAATATTTTATTTCATCTTCCTCTTCTCAGGTTGCTTCCTTGCAGTAGTTTCTCCGCCTGTGAAAATTTACCTTCAGAAAAGAACTGTTGGGAGGGTTTAACACTGTACAATTAAATCAATGTGCTGACTTTTCCTTCAAGTTACAAAGATTTGGCTTTCTTACATTAGCTTTAGCCCTCCACTTCTCCTTTCCCCATTATTCCAAAATAATTATATTTTTTTGGATAAGTAGATTGTCAAATGCTGGCCTCCCAAAATACCATTGGAATAACCTGTTAGTAAAGAGAAGTTGAGGTTGTTACTTACCGGCAAGAAAAGCTCACTATCTTGACATAGTCTTAGTCACGTCTTCAAGGGCAAAGGCAGGATATTTATTTTTGAGATTTCTTGGGGGTCCGGTTTAAAGGTGCATCTGTCAGTGAAGGGGCTTGATTCATATTGATGGATTTATGATGTAAGAGGTTGGGATTGTCCGGCAAAGAAAGATGAAATTTGAACATTGGACCTTGGTTTTAAAGCACGAGATGCCACCCTTGGAGTTCTTTTTGCCTGCCTCCAATGGGTGAATCCCCTTCCTGGATCTTAGGTGTTTCCATCTTTGTTTCCTCTCTCATATTAGAGGAGCCATCTTCCAGTAGCTGTCAACAAGTCTTTTTTGTTTGTTAGTCTTCTGTAAATAACTCACACGCAGATAATTAATATGATAAATATGTTTTCTTTTTGTCTATGCCTTACAAAGTATATCTAAGAGTTGCTAGCAAAATTAAAAGCTATAATTTTCTTGTAGAAATGAAACCTGGAACAACAAAAATGATTGCGGGTAATCGTTTTGCTTTTTAAAGTTCTGGAAGGGCTATCAGCTAAACTGGTTATAGGGATATGTAGCCAAATTCTGAGTTTTCGTTTTTCAATCTGTTGTGAATATTTTTTTATAGCGCTATCAGGTAATGACGGCTAATGACGGCTAAAATTTGATAAAGACGTCTCCTAAAATTTGGTTTCATAAATGACTATAAATACAAAATATTATAATTTAATCAAGCAAACTTTAAAAAACCTGTCTCACAAATTATAGCCTGATATCATTTGAATTTATATTTTAATAGCAAAAACTTACATCTTGGAAGGTGTCTGCAGTCTCTGAAGGTGGTAGGCTGGAGCTAAAAGTGACAAGTGTTTTTTGGTTTTTTTTAAGGCGCCTTGATTTAAAGGAGAGCCAGGCTGCTGCTTCTCACTTTCTCCTGGTTAGATGTCAACAAACAATGTTGGTGCCCATAAATATCTCGGGTAGATTTCAGGAAGAATTTGGGAGAAAAGATCCCCTGAGAGTACAGAGAGGGCTTTCAGTTTGGCTATGACTCCCTACTTGTAGAGACCAGATAGGAAGAAAGCTACCACTTCTTTGGAAAGTAGGGCCCCGGAGTAAAATGAGACCAACCACTAGTCCATCACTCCTCCACTTACCTTCCAGGCACTTCTGGGATTATCAGGAGAAGAAGCTGGTAGAGATGATTCCAGAAGTTGGCCAACATTTAGAGCTTACAACCCACTGTGGGGAATTTGGACGCCTTCCTGTTTTCTGCAGACTTATCTTTGGCCATGGTTGAAAAACTCTAAAAACCACCATTCACACCTATGGAACAGGCTTTTCAGGGGTGGGGCTGAGAATAGGAATGCCAAGTGAATGGTGCACATAGCCCATGGTCCGATGACTGGCAACTGTATTTGTTTTATACTGCTTAGGATCTGCAGAGTTGACAAAGTGTTGGAGAGGGGTGCACAAGGGAAACCCCGTGGGAAAATGTCTTAAGCCAGATTCATTTCTCCTCTACCCTCTCAAAAACCAGGGAGATGTGGCTCTGTCACAATTCCATCACTTTTATATTTTCTTTATATGGCAAACTTAAATAAATGAACCATTTTAGGAAAAGCTAGGCTTTGCTGTAATTTTAATTCCCTTGTCTGAATTCTTACTGGGGTCTTGGAAATGGTAGTTTTAAAAGGGAGGAAGGGGGGCGCCTGGGTGGCGCAGTCGGTTAAGCGTCCGACCTCAGCCAGGTCACGATCTCGCGGTCCGGGAGTTCGAGCCCCGCGTCGGGCTCCGGGCTGATGGCTCAGAGCCTGGAGCCTGTTTCCGATTCTGTGTCTCCCTCTCTCTCTGCCCCTCCCCCGTTCATGCTCTGTCTCGCTCTGTCCCAAAAATAAATAAAAAACGTTGAAAAAAAAATTTTTAAAGGGAGGAAGGAAAGGAAGGAGGAAGAAAGATAATGACCTATGGAAACAGTAAAACAAGTTTTGATTGGGGTTTAAATATTTGACACAGTAATATGTAAAATGTATATACCTGTATTAGCATTATTCAAACTCCTATAACTAGAATTATTATAAATGATATTGCCCTTAAAAATTAATAGCATTTATTATACACCTGAAACTAATATAATGCTGTATGTTAATTATGCTTCAATAATTAGTCCCAGACACAAAAAAAAAAAAGAAGAAAGAGATGTGTCCCAACTTTTCATACTAACATATTAGTATTAACAGCAGATATTTTAGCTAGCTCATCATCCAGCAAATTAAAGGGAGTCTTTAAAAAAACTTTTTAAATGAAAAAAGAGAGAGAGAGAGAGAGATACATTTTATAAGAGAAGTGTCAGTGTGTAGAATTTTAACGGAAGTCAAGATAACCAATCTTGTCCTGTCTCAGCCTCAAAGGGCAGTATGTAATCCTGGGTCACCTTTCCATCCCACCCCCACCCTCCCTTTGCAACAACCCCAACTGTTCACTTTTTCTCATGTGCCTAATGAGGTTGTAGCCTAGGTAATTACTAAGCTGCTTCTTAAGATTCTATTTCTTCAGCATATGTCAGATTTTCAAGAAGTTTGTGTCTTTCCATTTGATGAAATTAGATGGCTTTGTACTTATTTTGTGATTTTTAAAAAAATCATTTGAGCCAAAACATTTCAATATTTGGTAAGGATAAAACCACGTTTAAACAGCCATAGTTTGCTTTGGGGTGCTGTACCCAAACAGAACGGGGTAGATTTCCAATTGTAACGTCTGTTGTTTGCTTAGGTTGGAAATTGCCCTTCAGTGACACTCACTGTGATCTGCTTTTAGTTTTATGGGGAGATTGTCAGCATCTTGGTTCATTTGTAACTGGTCTATTTCCAAAGGATTGAGAATAGTGAGGGAAATGGCTTTGAAATTCTCGGTACTGTTGGGAAAGCTAACTGCATAAATTTAAAATTTAAAACATTTGAACAGCTTCCTTTTAAAAGTGATTTTTAACAAATGTTTGATCATACTATATTTGTGCTACAGTTGAAATGCTGAAGTAGCATTTTGGCTTCTTTCCCAAAAGCATGCTTAAAGAGGCTAGCGGCATCTCTCCCTGTTCTCAGTGCTTTTTACCTTGCGAGTGGTGCAGCTTGCTCTGCGGATGTAGTGAAACCCTCCCATTTAATCTGCAGTGGGGAAGAATGGAGCTCGGTGTCCAGTGGAAATCAATGGTCTAGCAAGGTTGCAGTAAACAGCAATGACTACATATTTCAACAGCCGAGCCAGAAGATGTTGATAATATTTTTTTTTTCTTCCAGCTGATAATTTTTTGCTTTCTGTTTCCTTCTAGAGAGATGTGGATAATTTGCCCAGCCTCCAACGTCTGTTTCTCAGCTTCAACAATATATCTACGTAAGTGGAAACTCCCTATTTGTCATTTATTAATAACCTGATTGTGTGGGTTCTAGTGCTTTAAATGAGGATTATAAGTACCTTGGAAAATTTTCTTGTCATGGAAGATCTTACATTTGAAAATGACAGGGCCATATAACAAAGTTCTTGGTGGAAAAACAAAGCTCTGGTGAGGATTAGAGACTCTAATGCTAGGATGATGACATTAGCATAGCCTGTGCTTTTTATTTAATTATACCGTAGGGTTGCTCTTTCGTAAAATGTGTATGTGGAAATTTCAACATATATTTTGCTGTCCTTTGTTTGACACTTCCTGCACCGGTCAGTTGAATTAGAATTTCTTCTATAAATTGTCATCTACACTCTGTATAGCTACTAAGCAATTTGGATGTAATATTTCAGGCTGTGTCACTGAGCCTCTTGCTAATTAGGCCATAACTTCTATCTTGTTATCCCTACTTAGAACGAATGCTGCTAAGAGACTGTATATTAGAGTATACACATGCATACATTTTGTTTTCCAAAGATTTGAAGCCTGTCATCCTCACATTGTGATGCTGTCTCATTCAGTGTCAATGTGGAAGATTTCAGAACTGGTGCTGAGACAGGCAGACTTTTTGATGCAAAAGGAAGGACCTCTACTCCTTCCCTAATCCTTTCCTCCTCCTCCTTCCCCCAGCCAGTCAGTTTGAACTATGCTTTATGACTGCCTCTCTGTTCTCTACTTTTACCTCGGGGCTACTCTTTGAACCATCTTTTATAAGAGGGTAAGAACTAAGTGTAAGAGTTTAGAGCACATCTCTTCCTGAGCTCAAGGTCTATGCTTCTGATTATTAAGAACCAGTGTAGGGACACCTGGCTGGCTCAGTCAGTAGAGCATTGACTTTCGATCTCAGGGTTGTGAATTTGAGCCTCATGTTGTGCATAGAGCTTACTTAAAATAAATAAAATTTTTTAAAAAGGACTTTAGTTTTTGTGCAGTTTTGTTGGCATCTTTTTCCTCCCCTATCAGACCTAAGGGTTAACCCCATATCTCTGTACCATATCTCTAAAGGTTAGAGATTAAATCCAGATGGTTAACTTTGCACAGAGGCATTATTTCAAATACCCTTCCTCTGTCTCTCTTCTTCTCTTCTGTGGAAAAAATATTGAAGTTTTCTGACTTTTCATATTTTTTCCAGTTTGTGTTGAATGTGTTCCCGTGGTCTTATTGGGGAGGTAGGGTTTCTTTTCAATAGCAGTGGAAGGGACACTTAATTTTCTTTGGGGAATTTCTACCTAAAGACCATTAGCAACTATTGTGAGAAGATAGTTTCTCATTCTTACCATATTCATTGTTTAAGGTGCTGGAAACCTTTAGATTCCCCCAGCTTATGGTGGAACTTATTACTTCTGCTTCTTGCCTTGATTATGGGGAGTAATTTAAAGAGAGATATAAATCTGGGTATATAGGGGCTCTGACGTTCCCAAGTCCCCAGGATACTTGAACTTCTGAACTCCTGACTATAGAGAGTTGGCTTGAATTACTTCTATTTAGGGAATTTTCTTCCCAATCTGGAAAAGAGTTTTACCCACTCAGCAAAATAAAGATATGACTAATGAGATTAATATCTTTCTTTTTAAAAATCATTTTTAGTTTTATTTCAGCCATGGTAGGTTTTCCATGAGCTGGGGAAAACTATGCTACTTGATAATACACCTATTGGGTCAATATATTACTTTGTAAGTTGGACCTCTAATTTTCGTATCCCCCAAATCAATTATCTTTTGTGCCTTAAGGAGAAAAATTCCAGAGAAAAATTTTCTCTGTCACATATACAATAAATCCCGCGGTCATTACCACATTGTTTTTAAGGAATATTTGCTTTGTAAGGGCAATTAAAGATAACCAATGCCATATTCTTCACTGTCCTTCTCCCTCTCTTTTAAGTTTCTTTAAAAAGCATGATTTCCCAAGAAATTGAGCTAGAGGTGAGTCAACGATTTCAGTGCTTTCATTTTCTTACTAATTGTTTTCTTACGTTTCTACATAGGCACAGCCCTTAACCTTCCTTTAGTGCTTCCAGCTCGTCTGCTTTTGAGGCTCAGTACATTTTCTGCTCTGTTCCTGTCGACGCCTGTGGTCCAGGACATGGTATACAGAATAGATTTGATCCGCTGGGGGAAAAATCAGAGAGTGCAAGCCTTGAAATCACTTCTGTTAGCTTTACTCAAGATATCTCAGATACCTGGGCCATCACATGATCTGTACTGATAACTGTCGTTTCAGGGCCCCAGTGCCCTGCCATAGTCCTGGCATAATAGAGTTGCCTGGTTTTAGACTTAGTAGCCCAGGAGTAGCAGAGGTCAGTAAGAGTAGAGACAGCGGTGAAAAGCTGAAAGTCAGTACCTTTTATGACTCCCTCCGGAAAACTCACAGATGATATTCAGTAAATGAAAGTATCCAATTGTATATCCATTTCAGGGAGACAAAAACATATTGATTGTTATGTGGTAGGGCTTCCTAGTTTTTGACCAAATTACTGGATTCGTAGAGGTCCGTTTGCATAAACAGTTAGGAACCTGGTGGAAATTCAGAAAGTCGCAAAATGTGATGGTATCCAATTGAATTCAGAGAATTCCAACATGGGACGAATAGGTACTTTAATGCTGTGTGTACAGAACCCTTTCTGTTATTTTTCTTCAGCTATTAGAAGTGCATCCAGTGCTACCAGTAGGCATGTAAGATATATTGAGAGGACAACTGACATGTATCCATGTCTCTGTAGCTGAATAATACCAGTGTTTTTGGTTAAAATATCCCTCAGGGCGCCTGGGTGGCTCAGTCAGTTGGGCATTCGACCTTGGCTAAGGTCATGATCTCACCATTCCTGAGTTTGAGCCCCATGTCGGGCTCTGTGCTGACAGCTCAGAGCCTGGAGCCTGCTTCGGATTCTGTGTCTCCCTCTCTGTCTCTGCCCCACCCCGGCTCATCCTCTGTCTCTCTCTCTCTCAAAAATAAATAAACATTAAAAATTTTTTTTCAAATATCCCTCAAAACTGAGGAAGACAGAGACACAAATAGGTTATTATATAGAAAGTTAAACTTAGCTGTGCTGATCTGTGGGGATGTTCGAAAATGTAAAATCGGCCTGAGGATGGGAAGTGAAGAAAGCCTTGCCAGAGGCACGTGGTACCGAGACCCAGGCCTAAGTGAAAATAGACCTTGGTAAAGTGAAGGGTACTTGGACATTCCAGGTAGAGGACACAAGCCGGGCAAAGTTGATCCAGAAGGCTTAGGGTGGGCTCATTAGGTCTGCTCTCTCTAGACCTGCAGTGTGATCCTTGCCTATTCTTTCTCCCTCCACACCTGGGCCCTCCTCCAGCCCACGGAACCCTGGCGGGGCCTGCCGAAGTTGTTTATGATGATCACCCTGAGAGTCATATTCTGTGCTTGATCAAGGGGATCCGTTGTACCTAATTCATTCTTCAGATATGTTCATTCCATCATTCACCTCTTCTTCTGAGGTGCTGTTTGTCTGGTTGATTTGTTTTTCTTGGCTCTCATGGTCTTAATTTCTAAGTACTCTGATTGTATTTTTCCTTTTCTAATGGCTTATTCTTATTTTATGGGTGAGAGAAAGTTTCCCTTGATTTCTAGAATTTACTTTATTCCCCTTGGAGTTAACCCTGTATTTGTTCTCCAAATAAAAATGCTTTCTTTCTTTTGTTTCTTTATTTCTATGCTTTTGTGATGGCAGTTCATGTTAACAAATGAGTCTGTGGACTTGTTTTGTCAGCAGTGGTTAAAAAAAAAAAATGCGTGCATGAAAATTATGAGTACGGGATCTCTTCCTGCAGAGGATGTAGGGTAGGGGGGAAGGAGGAGGTCTACCCAGTTGGACTTTCTTTTAGGATGTGCACAAGAAACTTGCCTTCTGGAAATGGGGACTCCTTTTTCCTCTTGGCCGCCAGACTTTACCCAGAACACTGCCTTTCCTCTCTTGTCATGTTCAACCCGGGGACAGTTCACAAGTCAGCTACTCTTGAGAGTAAGATGCTGGAAAATTATTACCAAAGCCTTCAGTAATTACTGGACACCTGACCCACATCTGCTGCCAACACTTGCTGCCTCTGATCTAGGGAATATTCTGAGGTTCTGCCGGCAACACTTACAATGTAAATGATCCTGTTCATTTCAGGCTCTTTAGCAATTTGGGGTTTTACTGATTCCATCTGCTTTATATCTTCCAGAAATTCCTTAGTGTTCTGGTCTACTGATGGAACTCTTCCTGGTTTTCTAGTACTGCTATGGGTATTTTCATACTTTTATGTTCATTAATTTCAAAGAGATTTTGAGAGGGTGGAGGGAGGTAAGTGCATGTGCTCAGGCAGCCATTCTCCTTACTGTCTTTTCTTTGAGTGATTTTTCCCAAATAGGCTACACATAAAAATATCCTTGGAAGCTTTAAAATGACCTAGTCACTGGTTCACTGCTGGAACCTACTGGGTAATCTTCTCCAGGAGAGTTGGAGTGGAGCCAGGGTTCTGTAAATTTTTAAGGTTCCTCAGAGTACTCTGATGTGTAACTCAATGCTAGATTTGGGAACCACTGAGTCGTGGCACCCCAACACGAGAATACGTGTTAACTTGGGCATTACGCAAAATTTTCCTTCATGAAGAAAAGCTTCATAAGCAAAAATATTTGTCGAGGATAAGTAAATATTTGTGACCCACAGGAAGCAGTTTATGATCTTTAGCCAAAAATTATAGCGTTCCATTAGTTTCATCTCTTCCGCTGAGACGGTTACAGGGCTCTGCTCTTCATCACAAGGTCAAGTTGTAATCGATTCTTCTCTCCACTCTCTCTCTCTCCCCTTCATTCTCCAATTTAGAAAGTTTTTACAAGCTTTAAAAAAAAAAAGGAAGAAGGGTTTATGATTCTAGTGTTTTGATTGCCTAAAAGGGAATGGTTGCCATTGCTTCTAGAACTGAGGGGAATTCGGTATCATTGGGAAAGAAGTCGAACACTAGTGAGGATCAGATATCAGCTTAGGACTCTTGGACTCGTGTATTCTTTTTTAAATTATGGTAAAATACACATAAATGTACCCTCTTAATCGTTTTTAAGTATACAGTGAGGTAGTGTTACATTCACATTGTTGCACAGCCAACCTCCAGAACTCTTTTCATCTCGTAAAACTGAAACCGTGTACCCATTAAACAATAATTCTCCATTCCTCCCTCCTTCAGCCCCTGGCATCCACCATTCTACTTTCTGTCTCTGGGATGTGACTGCCCTAGGTACTTCATACGAGTGGACTCACACAGTATTTGTCTGTTTGTGTCTAGCTCTCCTCAGATTTCATCCATGTTGTGGCATTTGTCAAAATTTCCTTCCTTTTAATTATTCTTGAGGGATTGTGGAACAGACTAGAAGAGAGAACTTGCAGAATGAGCCACGCGTGCCGACTTCTCCATGCTCGTTGCCTTCCCAAGTGCCCTAGACTCTTATTCCTTTGAACTTCCTTAAACACAGCATGCTCCCGCTTGCCCACTTGGTCTTTGTATCTACCGTGGCTTCTGGCACTAACATTTGTCTACCCTCTCAGTGCCTGAATAACTCCTCATCATTGAGATTTGAGATTAAATGATACCAAGGGTTCTCAAACTTTAATATGCCTAAGAATTATCTGGAGAGCCGCTAAAATGCGGCTTTCTGGGATCCGTTTTCCATGGATTCTAATTCAATAGCTTTAGGTGGGGGTTCAGGAATTTGTACCTTTAGCAAATGATGCAGCTGACTTAAAAATGCCATCAGTCTGTTTTTCCATCTTTGGGTCAAAACCCATAGAAGGATCCTAAAATCAATCTTGTGGTTGAGGCTGGGAAAATAAAAATGAAATAGAAAATATCAGAGTTTGCCACACATTATCAGGACAAATACTGTTTCATGAAAAATGTCCAGGTTTAATTGTATATGGATGTGTCTGTGCATGAGTTTGTGTGTGTATATTATTTTGCTATAGATATGGGGGGCAGGGTTACAATGTAAATATATTTCTCAGTATGGATTGGGCTTACAGAGTTTGAACAACACTATGGAGTCTTGCCACACGCTTTCATCATAGCTTCCTGTACTTCTATAATTATTGCAGTTCCATAGTTTATTGAATTTTAAATTGTCCTCCCTGCTAGACTATAAACTTGACAAAGGCAGAAGAATATAAAGTGCTCACTACAGTCTCTCCAGCATCTACTATGTGAATAATATTACTAGTGTATCAAAAATTTTTCAAGAAGAATCAGTTCAGTCCCTCAAGTAGAGATATTCTTCCCTATGGTTTAGCAACTTGTTTTGGTGGGTCTGCTTTCACATCATTCCTACGTCGTTTGGACTGTTTGTTTACTGCCTGGACATGTGAGGTTTAAAGGCTTAAGCAATCAAAATTCTCTTGGCCGTTGTTTCTGGCTTCTAGGTCAATCTATCAATTTGTCGGTAAAGATCTTGCGCAGAACTTCTAGAATAGAGAAAAATCTGTAGAAATTAAACCTTCCTGTTAGATGGGTTGTATCAAGGGTTAAGGTCATGGGTGTGGTTGGCCTCAGGGTACAGGCAGGAAGGATTTGCAGTACCTCTAGGGCATTTAAAAACAATAATCAAATTGGGGCACCTGGGTGCTCAGTTGGTTAAGCGTCCAACTCTTGATTTCAGCTCAGGTCATGATCTCATGGTTCCTGAGATCAAACCCCACTTCAGGCTCTGCACTGACAGCATGGAACCTGCTTGGGATTCTCTCTCTCTCTCTCTCTCTCTCTCTCTCTCTCTCTCTGCTCCTCCCCCACTTGTGCTCTCTCTCTCTCAAAATAAGTAAATAAACTTTAACAAATAAATAAAAATACAATAATAAGACTGACTAAAAATAATTTGCTTTTTATTATCACCACACGCTGGAAATTCTAAACAATGTCAGGGATTCCCCCCTCCTGCCCGTGTGGGCCTCTCTTACCCACTTCCTTCCTCTTAGTAAGACAATGCTATTTGGGCTCCGCTTTCTCTTTGCGATGTCACTGAACATTTTGAGCTAGGTTTCCATTTTCTTTTTTGAGGAAAGAAGACTATTACAAGTTCTCTAATGATCTCTTTTAGTAATTATAGTATGACCAGAGGTCACCAGACTGTAAGCTTTTGGGTGTGCCTTTTCCCTCATCGTGGTTCTCCAGAGTAGCCCCCAGGCTCTTTTCCAAATTTGTAAAAAATAGTTAATAATTTTACCGTTGTCAGGAAATAACTCATTTTGCATTTTTTTCAAGCTTTATTTTAACATGGTAAGACACACCATATGAATTATATATCCAGTCAGAGAAACTCAGACTACCCGGCAGTTATCTTTTTTCATACCGGTTGATATTTTAAGGAGGAAATGGTTTTTTTACTGACCTTCAGAATGGATTGGTAGTTTTGACGAACAGGTTGTTACATAAGGTGTTCCTACAGTGCAGGCTTCACTCTTGTACTTTCCAGAATTCCAGGTGTTGCTTATGTCATTTTGGCTCGATGGAAATTAAGTTTTCTGAGTTCTAGTATCCAGCGAACTGTTAGAATGGGTTCATTTTTTTTCCTTCATGGCAGATGACCAACGATAGGCAAATCTTACCAACTGAATTAACGCAAATCACCAGAATAAAACAGAAACCAACCATTGACAGATCCTTTCTGACTGCCTTCTAAGAAAAATGTTAAATTTAAGAAATGACTACATTCGTGCCAAGGAAATGCCACGATCAGTACCCGTTTAGCTCTGTCACGCTTGGAGGTGTTTGCCTAATGGCTCCCACGTGATTCACCTTCAGGCAGACATTTAATTGCATTCTTCTAAATGTGATAGGCATGGGCTAAAGAGGACCTACAAAAACAATTCTAAAACTAGGGGCTTTTTAATTAATATATTTATTTTTTAATCCATTGCTGTTTTACTCCGCCAAGGTGAGCAACCCCCCCAGGGTTGGCTGAGGGCCTTGTGCCTTAGCGTCTGATTGTCAAGCTTAGCTGCAGCATTTCAGTCCTTTCAGAAAGAAAACAGGTGAACAGAGTCCACAACTAATGACAGATTTGTTCCATCACTTCAGAAAAACAGACTTAACATAAGATAAATTTGTTTCGTCATGTTTAGAGTTGACCTAATTATTGGATCTAAATGCATTTAAAGCATGGAACTTTTACTAAAATTGTATAAAATCTTCTATGTATACCTTATTTCAGTGTTGCTTTATTACTGGTGACTTTTCCATTTAGATATCAAGAGTAGAAATCATTCTAAAATACTGTAGCGTATAAAAGTGTTTAAAATGGACCAACTTTATTTCCTTCATCATCTTTAGGACATTCGGTTTGTTAGATGACCACGCTATTTGTAATACCCTGCATTCTAACATGAAGTCTTGTGTGGGTTTTTCTACCCTAAGCGGAGGGTTGCACAGTTTAGTTCATCGATTTTCTCTATTGTTTTATTTTTCTGTTACAGTCAAAATTACTTTTTCTTTATGTCAGTTTTAAGTATTTGTTGGTCTGATGCCAGACAGATTGGTGACTTCAGGTAGATTATTAGCACCATGATACCATGTACTCTTGGCAAGTGGCCGGTGATTTGAACACACTGGGGAGCTTTTTCTCATTTAAGGGAATCAACCTACTGCCCTTCACCCATTGATATTGTAAGCTTATCCCCTCAATATTCTATAGATAAGTGAGCATCAGAAACCAATCTTTTTTTTATATATGCTTTATATACCTATATGGTGTATTTTGTACAGCTATAAATTCTATAATTATTTTGCTTCGAGCAGCATTTTAAAATGAACAGAGTATGTTTGCTTTATATCTTCCCATTTATTAAATTGCATATAGATTTTACTGCCAAGAGAAAATTATTTCAGTGACCCGAATAGAGATTAAAGACTTCATTTAGATGTGGTGTCAGGGAGCCCCGAAAACCAGCTGGCCCTCCAGCTGGAGCAGGATCAGAGATTGTGCAGGACCCTGGAAAGGCGAATACAGGGTCTTGCACCCTTACCACAAAGAGTAGTTTTCCACCTTACCCCCTCCAGGGCTTGCGGGTTGTTCCTTCCTTCATGTGTCTTGCTTGAGGATTCTGTAACTATCGGAACATATTTTCTGAGGACTGTTTTTGCAAGCCTTGTGGTTTCTTGAAGAGCCAGAGTTCATAGGGCAAGGGTGGCAGATAGTAAGGAAGAAAGAAAAGGCGGCAAAGGTACAAGGCAGTAGGGAAACTGGGGACCCTCTTTATGTTAACTATTCTTTTTGCATTTACCTTTGAAGGAGGGAAAGGCAGAAAAAAAATCAAGGAGATAGTTCTTTTTTTATTATTATTATACCTCATGTTATTCTGTTTGCATCAGCATCTATAGTCACTTAAAACATTAATTCTGCGGTACAAAAATACACACAAATGTTGTCATGGGTTTTATTTATCAATTATGAAGGAACTTCACTGGAATTTTTTCCAGATACTCTTATCGTCATCGAGGTTTGATTTTCACTAGTGTAGAGGTAATATTTGTGTGTATATGTGTGTCAGTTATTCTCAGAGGAAAGATTCTTGAAATCAAATTAAAGTAAGGCCCCGGGAGCAAGCTGTTCATACACCTCAGCTCAGCCTGGGCTCACACATACACAGTTGAGAGGCTGATAGCTGCTTGGGGAAGTGGATTAACGTTTTGATTTTTATTTTTTTAAGATTTCCTTTTTTTTTTTAATTTTTTTTTTTCAACGTTTATTTATTTTGGGACAGAGAGAGACAGAGCATGAACGGGGGAGGGGCAGAGAGAGAGGGAGACACAGAATCGGAAACAGGCTCCAGGCTCTGAGCCATCAGCCCAGAGCCCGACGCGGGGCTCGAACTCACAGACTGCGAGATCGTGACCTGGCTGAAGTCGGACGCTTAACCGACTGCACCACCCAGGCGCCCCAAGATTTCCTTTTAAGCAATCTCTACACCCAACACGGGGCTTGAACTTGCAACCCCGAGGTCAAGAGTCACATGCTCTTCCAGCCAGATGCTCCCTTGAATTAACATTTTTAAAAACATTGACCAAAGGCCCTTTGTGGGGG
Organism: Lynx canadensis; assembly: GCF_007474595.2. Taxonomy (NCBI): domain Eukaryota; kingdom Metazoa; phylum Chordata; class Mammalia; order Carnivora; family Felidae; genus Lynx; species Lynx canadensis. The sequence goes on along the minus strand of NC_044308.2, from coordinate 34,567,283 downwards.
GGGGGGGGGGGGTTTTGTTAATGTGATGGCTCTAAACGTTACAGGAAAAATTTTGGTGCATATTACTAAGGGGAATTTTGAGTCTTAAAATTGCTTATGATTAAATATTATATTGGGTGGTTGTTCTAGGTTCAGAAACAAACAAGTCTAGTAAATCGAGACCAATATGTATTTTCTAATTTCCTTTTCCCGAATACAGTGAACATCAACATTTAAAACAAATATCAATGAATAGATATTGGAAAGAGTGAACACATTGGTCAGTTCATTTCAGGAAAAAAAAACAAGCTCAAAATTAGTTATGCCAGAAACCCAAATGTATAGTTCTACCCGGAGGAACTTCTGTTAATCCGTGTCATCCAGTCTACTCCCAGACAAGGAGAATTGTTTCCTTTTCCTGATACCTCTCCAGCATCTCTCAGTACACTGTACTATCTGTTTGTATTTATGTCCAGTTAGGCCACATTTCACTTCTCATAGTAGTGGTCACATGATGCACATTGTAGGCACGTAATCATCATTGTTTTAATCAATGTGTAAATAAAACTGAAGTGTAAAGCTGGTGTTTTCCAATATTTCCCAGTATCCTTAGATAATTCTTAATAGCCCTATTCAATATGCTATGTAGTGTCCTAGGATTCAGTTTGCAGCAACTTCATCATGGCTGTCCTGGGATGTACCATCATTGCCAAAGTGCAAGTTCTTTCTATCAGATTTTCAAAGTATCATGTTATATATCATCTATTTTTTTTTCTGCCATCTATCTGCCTGGTACTTAATAAGATATGAATTCCAGGGGCGCCTGGGTGGCTCAGTAGGTTAAGTGTCCGACTCTTGATCTCAGCTTAGGTCTTGATTTCAGGGTCATGAGTTCAAGCCCTGCACTGGGCTGCGCACTGGGCATGGAAGCCTACTTAACAAACAAACAAACAAAAAGATATGAATTCCCTTTATGTTAACAATACTGTGTACCTATAGGTATATAGGAACCAATGATATAATCTAAACCTGAAGTGGAAGGTGTACAGTTTATCTGAAAAGACTTCCTGGTATTTAAAATGAACAGTTTAGAAATGGGCTAAAAATGGATTCTTTAGATTCTCTAAACTCCACTCCAGTATCATGTTATTCGTTCAGAAAACTCCATGCTCTGTCTTTATTTCTTTATCTTCCTATAGAAATGGTTTCAGAAACTATGGTTTAACAGATTCTAATCTTTACTGAAGAGACTGAGGAAAGAACTAATTAAACCAGAAACCTGTGGCTGGTGAAAGATACGAATGAGCAGGTCAAACTGAAAAGGGAATGCTACAGATGTATGATTAAATTGTTGGGATACTTTTTCATATGCACGCATAATAAATATGTCTACATTTAGCCATTCTTGAGTCCGTGTCTGAGACTGCGAGATCATGTCATTTTCAAAAGAAAAATATTTTCCCTATTTGTGATGGAACAATATATATAATCTAAAAGCAATGATAAATTAGGAATACATTGATAGGGATTGTATATTTGTATGAAAGCTGCTGACTTCCGACGTTTGAAGGACTGATTGATAATCGTACTCTTTCTCTTCTGCTGTAAGTTTTGAATCAATTGAAAGATGTAGGAATCAGACAAATGGAGTACAAAATAGCAGAATATAGTTTAGATACACACCTACAGTCAGGCTTCCTAATACACCTGTCCTGAATTGGATACTTGACTCACTCTGTCACTGGCAGAGGAATTGGAAAACAGAGAGAGCTACCTCTCTGGAAGGGCTGGTGCTGAAGAGAACACCCCCATCCTGGAGACTGGCTGGCCTGAAAGAAAAATAAGAGAACCTATGACTATTATGTGTGCATTTTTGGAAGTTTACTTTTTAGGAAGTGTGTGTGTGTGTGTGTGTGTCTGTGTGTGTGTGTGTGTGTGTGTGTGTGTGAATAGGTTATTGAATGGGTTGAATTAGTTGCTTTTTCCCTATTAGCATTTAGTATTAAAGCTGACTTTTATGAAGGGCTGAAATGTAATTTGGTCGGGAAGGAAAATTATTGCCTGATCCTGAAAGTTAGTGGGTTTCTAATCAAGCCTTGGTTAAAACAGGAGGGTATTAAACCCTTTAAGAAATCTTGTTTAATCCAAAAACAGGAGTTAGGAGTTGGGATTCTCTGTAAATAAGGAGGATACTTCTGGATTCTTGCCTTGAAGGGAAGTGAATCAGTTAAGCTTGTTTGTTCTGGGCGCATAAAAAGGTATCACAGTGACTTAAGATTCCTTAAAGGGTAGTTCAAACTGTCAACTAATCTCTGAGAGTTGTTTTTGGTAAAACTCCCTTCTTATGGCTTGAAAAGAAATTGACAATGTCGCTTGTAGACCCCAGGTTAGAGACTATAGTTTTGGGGTTAGGTATCTCCCAGAAAGCACTGAGCAAATCTGTAAGTACGATTAATAATATTTTTTGCTAGTTCCTTTGATCTTGTCTTTGAGGCTTACTTTTTTGTACTGAACAGGTATCGCCCTTATAATTCTTCACAGTGACTCACTTGAGGAATGATGAGAGTGATGCTGGTTTTTCATAGCTGCATAGGTTCAGGATCTAGGACTATCTTCAGGATATCCAGAGGATGGTAGCTAGAAACTGATCCTTCTTCTGCTTTACCATTTCCTTAAAATATCTTCTCCACTTCTTTCATCTAGGAATTTAAAATTGTTGCCCAGTGGGTGTTAAAGAACATTGATTATGCATTTCTAAATGTAAAACACCAAATAAGGCATTTGGGGGAGTGACAGAAGACATGTATATGGCTTCTGTTTTCTGTGAGTGTGTATATGATGTAATGAAAGAATACACAAAGTATTGAATGATGGAAATCTAAAACAAACAAACCCTACATGTCATAGAAAAGCCAACAGGCCCAGGATCAGTTTGTCAGCTTTGCAGCTCTGGTGAAGGTCAATTATTCCCTGATAAGTCTGACAGGAAGTTTCTGAAGGGCCTTAATGTTCATAATTATGACTCTGGACCAGCAGCATCAGCATTACAGGGAAGCTTATTAGAAATCCAGACTCTCAAACCCTATCCTAGGCCTACTGGATCAGAATTGTCGTTTTTAATAGATCCCCAGGGAATTCGAATGTTCATTTCAGCCTAGGAAGCACTATTGCAGAGGATTCTGATGGCGCTTATTTAGGTCAGGTGCCCTGTCGGAACTAGTCATTCTGGCCAGGAGCATATAGGACACACTGAATGCTCAAGCCTGGGACATATGTTCCCTATCCCCTAGGACAATGGGGGTGGGATCAGTATGTGGATTGGGCTTACTACACAACAGAGGTGTTCTGTTGCTAGGGGAAGGGAAGCTGAGCAGGAAGATAATAATAATAGATATCCAGTTAACTTACTTCCTCCTTAACGCCTGTGCTCACATAACGTTAGGGCTAGCCCCTTCACGTTGGGCTGTTTCAGCCCATTTTGTGTGTGTGCGCGTGCGTGCGCGTGTGTTCCCCTCCCGGCCTCACCTCACAATGCCATCTGTCTGCTTGACCTAGATAGCAGAGATTTTTTATTCTTCCACAGCATGGCTCTTCTGTCCCTTCTCAAATACGTATTAACACTTAAGGATAAACACGCATATACCTGTGTCTCAGGCTGACTTCACGTCTTTGCACTCTGGGTAAGCATGTGTGCCTCCCTTACTGCCTTTCATTCTACCACTAGGGCATTAATCCTTGGAGTCCTGCCTTTCAAGCTGTGAACTGTTACAATGCATTTGTATTTACTAGGGGGAGTCATACTTCTAGCCCTAAGGAATTAAACTCCTAAGTGACTACTCTTCAGAAAATTTTTATATACGGGGGAAGAGAAGATTATAATCATTTACTGTTATTCATTTTGATGCTCAACTTTCCCCCGATTTGTTGAGCTGACTCCTGTTGTCTTTTGATATGTCCTCATCGTTTTTTGAACTCTTCCTTACTTCTTGGCACAACAAGCCATTCCAGTCTCATCTTTTGCAGTCCTGGCTCTGGAATCAAGCCGGAGTTTTGATTCCTTTTTGTGGCAAATGGTATTTAGAAAGCAAGATTTGAATGCTAGGTATGTTCACGGTTGTTGGCGTGCCATTGCTTCTAGGCTTTCTCAATGGGCAGTATTAGGATATGTGTGCACATACGTGTGAGTGTATTATACATCTTTATCTGTCTGTGGATATTAAAAACTGTGGCTTCATACTGACACCCTCCATGAATTCAATCCTGAAACTTGCGATTACAGTCTGCTATCACCGGGCTTATTTTAGCCATCCACGATCACCCCCTTTCCGTTTTTATAATTCCTTTCTCTGACATTTGCTCCCATTATATATTTGAATATATGGAAAGTAGCTTCAGAATCACTAAGCCATATTTCTGTGGGAGGAAAAAGACTACTAACCGGGGTTCAGTATTTACTGATACTGTTTTGTCTTTAACTTAAAGGTATATAATCAAAGAACTGTGTTCAAAAGTTGCTTGGGTTAGTTTTTCACCAGTTTTCAGGGTGATTATGTTATTCCTTTGACCTATGAGAAAAATTTGTTTCTGTTTGTATTCCATTGTTTTTGTTGTTGTTGTTATTTTCCACCCTCAACTTTGCTATAATTTGATATATTTATTTTTCAGTCCGTGTAACAATAACATGGTTCTGAAACTCAAAACTATGCAAAAAGGTATCACTCAGAGAGCCACTGCTTTTCCTTTCTTTCTACTCCTTCCATTCTGTTTTCACCCACCCCTATAGAAAGTCAATTTTGTAAGTTTCTGGTTTTGTCTTTCTTGTGTTTCTTTTTGCACAAATCAGCAGATACATGAGTTACTAGAGATAAATTTGCACATTTTTTTTTTTACTACTTGTATGTTTTAATACTTGCATTAGAGCCCTGTTTGGAGCTAATCTAATTGTTTTTCAAATGTCTATTAAGTTGTGCCAGAGCAATTTATTAAAAAGCCCATCTTTGCCCTGGTGATTTTGGATGCAATCTTTAGTATCATCAACTTATCTAACCCCCAGTAAGATGTTGGTATTTTTTATTGGGATTGCATTATGTTTTTAAATTAACTTGGGGAAGTGATCTCTTATGTTAAATCATTCTATCAGGAACAAATGGTGTATTTCCATTTAAGTATGCTTATTGTGTCTTTCAGGTGTGTTTGAAAGTTTTCCTCATATAAATTTTGCACATTTCTTGTTACACTTATTCCTAAGTATTTTCTCTTTTCTATTGATATTATTATTATTATGCCTTCTAATGGGTCATTATTTGTGTATATGAGGCTATGAACACAGATTTCTGTGTTAATTTTATATCCTGCTACATTACTTAATTCTTTTATTGTTTAGGCTAGTTTTATCATTGATTCCCTAGGGCAGCACTGTGCAAAAGAACCTTCTGAAGAGAGTGGAAATATTCTATAACTGCCCTCTTCAGTATTTTGGCCATTAGCCACATGTCACTATTTAAGTCTAAAATAACATTAAGTTAAATAAAAGCTAAATAAAATTAAATAAAGTTAATAAACTTAACTATTTAAATCCTCAGTCACACTAGCCACATTTTAAGTCTTCAGTGGCTACATATGTCTAGAGGCTACCATATTGGTTCGACAGCTTAGCTCTGTGGTTTTCCAGGTATACTCTAGGTCATCTGCAAATAAAAATAGTTTTACTCCTTTTCCAGTTCTTACACCTCTAACTTATTTCATGTATTTAATTACATTGGCTCTTACTTTCAGTAAAGTATTGACTAGCAGTGGATTAGTGGGCACTTCTGCCTTATTCCTGATTTAGTGGAAACGCCTCAAATGTTTCCACATTAAGTAAAATAACTGGCTGTCACGTATGTATTTTTATCTTTTGTTTAAGATCTTTTTATCATTTTAAAAAAGTATCCATCAACTTCTATTTTCTTGAGTGTTTGCTTTCAAAAATAGGTGTTGAAATTTTTCACAGGCTTTTTTCAGTATCTATGGAGATATCCAGATGATTTTTTTCTGGAGATCAATTAATATCGTAGATTTTATTAACAGATGTCCCAATATTGAACAAACTGCATTTCTAGAATAGATAGAATTTGGTCAAATTGTATAATTTCCTTCATGTGGTGTTGAATTTTGTTTCCTAATATCTTATTTAAAACTTCTGTGGGGTGCCTGGGTGGCTCAATCAGTTGAGGAACCAACTCCTGACTTCAACTTAGGTCATGATCTTGTGGTTTGTGGGGTTGAGCCTTGTGTCAGGCAGTGAGGAGCCTGCTTGGGATTGTCTCTTTCTCCCTCTGCCTCTTTCCCCCGCTCAAGTTCTCCCTCTCTCTCCAAATAAATAGATAAATATTTTTAAAATATAAACAAAACTTTTGCAACAATACCTGCAGGTGGCATTGATCTATTATTTTTTCTTGTTTAAAAGTACTGTTTTTACCAGATTTAAGAGTCAAGGTTATATTTGCTTCATAAAAAGAATCAGTAAGTTTTCCTTAGTTTTCAGTGCTCTTGAACACTATATGAGGCATTTGTGCTCTCTGGTCTTTGAAGTTTTGGTAGAATTTCCCTGTGAACCCACATGTGTGTGTTCATTCAGAGAACGGAGGTTGATATAATGTCCTTGATTCTTTGAGGCAAAGTCTGTTTCAATACTTACCTCTTCTTTTGTGCTACATAAACAATACAAAATGAATAGGAGGACAGTGGTATTCCAATAAAACTTGATTTATGGACCTCTGTCTCTCTCTGTCTCAAAAGTAAATAAACATTTTAAAAAATTAAACAAAAATAAAAGGGACGCCTTGGTGGCTGCGTCGATTAAGCGTCTGACTTCGGCTCAGGTCATGATCTCACAGTTTGTGAGTTTGAGCCCCGCATCGGGCTCTGTGCTAACAGCTTGGAGCCTGGAGCCTGCTTCGGATTCTGTGTCTCCCTCTCTCTCTGCCCCTCCCTCACCCCTGCTCACCCTCTGTCTCTGTGTCTCTCTCAAAAATAAATAAACATTAAAAAAACAAAAACAAACTTGATTTATGGACACTGAAATTTGGATTTCATATAATTTTTACATGTCATGTTATTTACATGTTATTCTTCTTTTGAGGTTTTTACAATTATTTAAAAATATAGACTGTTACTAGTTTACGGGCTGTACAAAAACAGGTGCTAGACCATGTTTGGTCCATGTCCTATACTTTGCTCACCACCAGTCTGTCTTTCTTTCTTTTTCTTTTCTTTCTTTCTTCCTTCCTTCCTTCCTTCCTTCCTTCCTTCCTTCCTTCCTTCCTCTCTCTCTCTCTTTCTTTCTTTTATATTTATTTATTTACTTTGAGAGAGGGTGTGTGAGAGAGGGGGGAGGGGCTGAGAGAGAGGGAGAGAAAGAGAGTCTTTTTTTTTAATTTTTCTTTTTTTACGTTTATTTATTTTTGAGACAGAGAGAGACAGAGCATGAACGGGGGAGGGTCAGAGAGAGGGGGAGACACAGAATCTGAAACAGGCTCCAGACTGAGCTGTCAGCACAGAGCCCGACACAGGGCTCAAACTCACGGACCGCGAGATCATGACCTGAGCCAAAGTCGGACGCCCAACCGACTGAGCCACCCAGGCACTCCGAGAAAGAGAGTCTTAAGCAGGCTCCGCACTCAGAGCAGAGCCCGCCATGGGGCTCCATCTGACAACCGCGAGATCCCGACCTGAGCCTATACCAGGAATCAGAGGCTCAACTGACTAAGCCACCCAGGTGCCCTGACCACTGGTCTTTCTGAAACCCTTTATTGTTGGCATCTCTCTTCTACGCAGAAGATATATCTGGGCCTTGTTTTGATGGCCGAATTGAAAATCTTTTTCTTTTAATAAATGAGTGAAGCCCGTTTACATTTCTTCAGGTGACTAAAGTCTTTCTGTGATATAATCTTCCATGTGTGTTATGTTTATACTTGCTATGTTCTTTACATGTTGTGTTTACTTTTTCAGATTTCTTTTGGTATTTGGGAAGTTTTATATTTTTGTTTTATTGGTTCCTTTTTGTTTGATATTATTTAATTGCCTTAGTCCCAGTTTTTTTTCATTGACATATAATTGACATAGAACATCGTGCAAAGTGTTGATGTGATACACTTACCTACTGCAAAGTGATTGCCACCATAGCATTAGCTATAGCCTCTGTCACATCCCGTAATTATCATTTTGTTTTTGTGGTGAGAAGAATTAACATCTGGTCTCTTGGCACTTTTGTTAACTACTTTCACTCTGCTATGCATTTGATCTCCAGTCGTCCCGTTTTCTTGCTTCCTCCTTTACCACCGTGCCATTTTTAATGGTATCCTTCAACTCTTACATATTGTCTACCCGATAATCATTAGCTTATTTTACTTTTCTCTTTCCTTCTCCAACCTTCTGGGTTTTGTTTTGTTTTGTTTTGTTTTGTTTTTTTTCAACGTTTTTTATTTATTTTTGGGACAGAGAGAGACAGAGCATGAACGGGGGAGGGGCAGAGAGAGAGGGAGACACAGAATCGGAAACAGGCTCCAGGCTCTGAGCCATCAGCCCAGAGCCCGATGCGGGGCTCGAACCCACGGACCGCGAGATTGTGACCTGGCTGAAGTCGGACGCTTAACCGACTGCACCACCCAGGCGCCCCAACCTTCTGTTTTTTTAGCTGCATTGCTTGTACTTCCCTGAACATAAAGCACACTCTATGTAATACATAGCATGTTGTTGTTCCACCTGGGTTCCTGCCTTTAGTTTAGTCCCAGAACGACAATTAGTCATTGAGTGCTCGTCCCTAGTCCTTTCACTTGGGCTTCCTCGGTCACCTCTCAAGGGTGAAGCCCAGCCAGTGTATTCCTCAGCAAGGGCTCATGGGTACTGAATGGTCCCATACCTCTTGTGCTTCAGAGTTTTTCTGTACCTTGATATTTGGAAGATAGCTTGTCTGAGCATAGCATTCTTGATTCACTCATCCAGTCTTTGAGTTTTTCAAAAAGAATACAGCTGCATTATTTCTTTGCATCCAGTGTGTAGGGTATCTGATGCCAGTCTGAACTTCACTTTTGATCTTTGTGCTTAGAGGTCATGAGGCTTTTTTTCTTTTATTTATTTATTATTATTATTTAATTTTTAAAGTCTAATAATTTGTGAGGATATGTCTTCAGATGGATCATTCTGGTTCTGTTTTCCCAGCTACCTGTTGGGCCATTTCAGTATATACATTTTGGTCTTTTCTTATTTCCAGAAAGTTTTCTTGGGTTATAGTTTTAAGTATTGGTTCTGTTCAGTTGTTTTGTTTTTATATTTAGGATCTCAGATCACACACACTTGGTTTCTTCTTTTGTTTTCTTCTGTTTCAGCTGCTATTGGCACACTTTATTTCTTTGCTTCATTTTCATTCTCTTGCTTGTTTTTCTGTCTTTCTTCAGTGTTCCTTAGTAAAATTTTATTTGTATCTATTTTCCCTTGGGGACATGGTAATTTAATCTTTGTGTGATGATTTTGTCTTTTCCTTCCATTTCTTTCCTAAATTCAATCAACACTCTTGTCATTTCTGTTTACTGTCCAAATCTGCTTTTAATTTTTAATATTCTTATTCAAGGTGGGTTATCCTAGCTCCAAATGCTTACTTGAGGATATTGAATTCAGTGTGCAATGTTGTATTACAGTTTTCTCCATGTTTCTTTTTGGGGGGTGGATTTGATTTCTGTTCTTCAAATACTTTGTATATATTTAGTCTGGTTTTGCCTATTTGTTTTATGGGTTTGGGCGACTTATAAGAATCTTTGGTCAAAGGTGTCTTCTGTTAGTGCAGCAAAGTACAGTTGGGGCGTGTGTGTGTGTGTGTGTGTGTGTGTGTGTGTGTGTGTAAAAGGGATTGTATATCCTTTTTAATCTTTAATTTTTTGGTGCTCTTTTATCTTGCAAGGCTCTCAATCTCCCCTTTGCCCATTTTCGCTTTCACTATCCAGTCTCCAAAGAGCTCGTCTACTTTCCTTTCTATCTTCTCAAAAGCACTGACTTTTTGAAGACTGCCACCTCAGATCATGTGTTCCTTAAAGTCCCTTCCTTGTAGTACATGCTCAGATCAACTAGCACTCTTACAGTATTGTTGCACCTACTGTGGACCTTCTCTTTCTGCTAGTGATTTTGGATAAGTTTTAGACCCACTATCAGCTCCTCTTTTCTTTCTTCCACACAGTTTTTCATATCGCCCTTCCATATTCCCTACTTACAGGTAATTTGATACTTGGGCCTTCTCTGTCTTTTAGTTATGTTATGGGCATTGGTTTTATGTAATTTGTTCTTCTTGGCAGTTCTGTATTGTTTTTGGAAGGTGAGTTGGGACTTTCAGTCCATCTCTTTATTTACTTCATATATATGCATATGTGTGTATCCACGTGTGTGTGTAGTAGGTGTGTATACGTATTTCCCCTACCAGAATGCAATTTCCTTAAGAGTAGCAATTGTGTCGTACTCATCTTTCTGTCTTTAGCACTAATGTCAGTGCCGATCATGTAGTGTTCTTTCAACTTTCCTTTATCCTGTTACTGATTAAAACAAAGTTGCAGATAAACTCATCTGTCACTTATGATAGCAGCAGCTTGCATCCTTGACTACTCTTGTTGTCGCTTGCTGCCATCGAAGAGGATGCCAGAGCAGGTGGGATAGGTAGTTTTGAAGATCAATATAACTTACGCCCCCACCGGTGGACACTTATGTTGTTTCCATTTGGTGCTGGTCATGAGCATGCCAGAGAGAGAGAGGAAAAAAATAGGTACTCTGCCTACACATTTTAAATTTTTTTTTTTTTCAACGTTTATTTTATTTTTGGGACAGAGAGAGACAGAGCATGAACGGGGGAGGGGCAGAGAGAGAGGGAGACACAGAATCTGAAACAGGCTCCAGGCTCTGAGCCATCAGCCCAGAGCCTGACGCGGGGCTCGAACTCACGGACCGCGAGATCGTGACCTGGCTGAAGTCGGACGCTCAACCGACTGCGCCACCCAGGCGCCCCTGCCTACACATTTTAAACTGCATGGGCTCACTATATCCCTTCCCCCACCAAATGATTTTATTCTCTGTTTGCTACACAAATTCCTTCCAAACTCTACTTCAGAGCCTCTTTTGAAATAAGATTTCAACTATTCAGTATTCCTTTGTATTTTCTCTCCATTATTATCCCTAATTATCATGCCAAGACCAAGATATAATTATTTATATCTGATAATAATTCTGTTTTTGCCAACAAAACCTTACAATATAGCCCCCCAAATTCATTACCACAAACAGAATCTCTGCCAAGTTTACTTCTCATATATGTATTTGTTATAATTTCTCTCCATTTTAATATGGGAGGTTCCTTCCACAGATGAGTAGAATTCAGCAGGTTAAGTAAATTAGGTTATTCCCCAAACATTGAAATATTACACATGTACTAAAATAATAACATAGGAATAATTAGTGACATGGAAAAGTATTGGTTAAATGTAAAGGAAGCAGCATACAAAGCTATTTTATGTAACATGATCTACATTATGTTAAAAAATATATAAACTAGTATATCTTTAGGAGAGATTTCACATGGTTTAATTTTGGTCTTACACTTTTCCAGATTTTCTTAATGATTATGTGTTTTATATTAAGAGAAAAAAAAGGAAGGCAGAAAGGAACAGCTATGGAGCAGGTGGCTGATGTATTCTCATTCCATATTTAAGATTTTTGTTGCATACTTTGGGATGAGGTGAAGTTTTTTTTTTTAACTTTCAAATGTTTATTTATTTTTGAGAGAGAGAGAGAGAGAGCACGAGCCCGGGAGAGGCAGAGATGGAGAGGGAGACACAGAATCCAAAGCAGGCTCCAGGCTCTGAGCTGTCAGCACTGAGCCCGATGCAGGGCTCAAACTCACGAACCGGGAGATCAGGACCTGAGCCGAAGTTGGACGCTTAACTGACTGAGCCACCCAGGCGCACCCTTCCCTTCACCTTTTTTTTTTTTTTAAAGAAACACTACTATTATTATTTCATTCCATGTTTGTTATAGCAAAGACAAAGAGTGCAGAAATGTGTAAGGCAAAAAGCAAATGTACCATGCTACAACCCCCAGTCTCAATTGCAGAAGTACCACTCTTAAGAGTTTGATGAAAACCTATAAGGAAGGATTCCACTAGATTTTTGTTCCTAGGCCAACACTACTGACACACGAATAATATTTTTACAGTATGGAATCATGCTATATAGATTTTTCCTCGGCTTGCTCTTTTAGGTAGCAATATACTCTAGATATTTTTCCATGTTAGTACTTGTAGGCGGGGGGATAATGTAAAAAACTTCACAAGTATAGCATGTATACACTAGCAAGGATAGAATAGTGATTCAGAAATTTTAACCGATGTAGCATGGGCACTGTTGAGTCAGAATAGATGCTAAACTGGGTCTCAAGGCCCCTGCTGTGCCAAGGTTACTCTTTTTGCTGCCAAAACAACAGAGGTTCAGGACACTTCATAGCTGGGTCTGGGACACTTAGGCCTCTTGGGGGCAGTGGCCTTTACCAACTGGCATGGAATTATTTCAGAATTTTAACTAATACAGTTAGTTGTACCATGTGAATATCAGCCTTGTTTGTCTGTCTCATTCTTTTTAATGGCTACATTCAATTTCACTGTATGAATTAATTTTATTCTATGAGGCCCTTTTAGACCATTTGTCATTTTCAATGATGAAGTTATTCCTTTGATGAAGTTTACATCAGTGGTCTCAAACCCGACTCTGCATTAGGATCACTTCTAGAACTATTAGAATAATATAACCATGACCTTACCCCTAGCAATTCTGATTTAGATATGGATGGGTTCTAGGGCTTTGTGTTTTTTAATGAACTCCACAAATGATTATGATGCCCAGTCAGTATTAGAAGCTACCGAAATATGGGGGCACCTGGGTGTCTCAGTTAAGCGTCCAACTCTTGGTTTGGGCTCACAGGTCATGATCTCACAGTTTGTGAGTTCAGGCCCCGCATTGGGCTCCTCATCGAGCCTGCTTGGGATTTTCCCTCTCCCTCTCTGTCTCTGCCTCTCCCCGCTCACTTGCTCTCTGTCACTGTCAAAATAAATAAACCTGAAAAAAAAAAAGAAATGTAGAAGCTACCGAAATATGGAAGAATTAATATTTTAAAATAGGACAAGAGTGTACAATTTGTCCGTGTATACAATGTGTACAATATGTCGATATAACAAGTATTGGTGAAGATGTGAAGCTACTAGATAGAGCTCCCGTACCTGCCAGTAAGAGTGTAAATCAATAAATCATTTCGTAAATCTCTGGAAGTGTCTATTAAGTCGAAAGTAATAGCAACCCTTATGACTCAGCAATGCCACTCCTAGGTATAAACTCCACAGAAATGCTTAACATGTTCACCTGAATGTTCTTAGTTGCACGATTTATAATAACCTCATATACAAACAAGCCAACTGTCCTCCAACAGTAGAATAAAGTGTGTTTAGTGGAATACTACCCAGCAATGAGAGTCATCAAACTACAGCTACAGGCAATATGAGGCATCTCAAAAAATATGTGAAGCATAAGAAGCCAGATTCAAGTGAGTGCATATGAGTGAATTTCATTCACATAAAGTTAAAAAATAGGCAAACCTTATCTATAGTTAGATGAGTGGTTACTTTAGAGAGGAGTAACAGCTATAAGGGGAAACGGGCAGGGGGCATCGGGGTGTGGGTTGTGGGGACGGAAGTCTCGTCTTTCTAGCTTGCTAGTATCTTTGGCTGGTTTAATAATTAAATTGACATAGCACAGGTTAACAGGAGAAAAACAAATATAATTACATATGTTCGGGAGCCCCATAAAAATATGAGCCCCGAGGGCAAATCGAGCAGTTGCTCTGTCTCTGCCGTCAGGGCGAAGGAATGGGATAGGGGCGTGGGGCTTCAAAGGCAAGGAGGATTATTCACAGGACACTAAGAAGAACAGATAGTTGGTAATTAGATGTCTGCCCTGCCGTATATATAGATCTTTCAGATAAAAAATTATCTCTGATAATAGCTCTCTTTCTGAGCCAGGCCCCTATCTAAGTTCTTTTAGGTAGTTAAAAGTTTTACCTTTTAGAAAGCTAAGAATTTTACCTTTAAATAAGGTAAAAGTTTTTCTTGAGCCTCTGGGTCTTAATTGCCATCAGCTCAAAATAATCCACAGACCAAAGGGGCATAGTTTGGAGTCCTGTATTTTTTCCCCATCAGTCCCACTTCTGAAACTTCCCCAAGAAGATTCACAGTCCAGAAGCTGAGTTGGTAGAGTGGTGCATTTCTTTGAGCTAGTCTCTTAGTCCCGAGGGTAGGTCAATTCAGTTAGACAGTTGTGTCTCCTTGTAGGAGGTAGTAATGCATGTGGACTAGGTGCGTGCACTCAGGTATTTAATATGAGGCGTTTCTATGGAAACAAAAGAAAAACAATAGTTAGTGATTGGAGCAGATTATAATCACAGTTTCTGGGATTCTGAAAGGCAGCTAATCAAGAAGATACGTAGATGGTTGGCTCAAAGCATCTTTAGATAGAGTAAGGGCAGGTGGTGGCAATCTGATCGGTTCTCCTGATTTGTACTTTAAATGTGCCTGGTGATCTTTCTAATTGGCCATATAGCAACAGGCATGGAGATTGTCCATACGTATACTGTTGGGGTGATTTCTCTAAAGTTTATATCACATGGTTCAGCTTTAGCTTACATGACTTCAGAAAAAGGGCAGTTTTAGTTCTCACTGATTCCATGTCAGAGGGTGAGAGAAAAATTGGGAGATGCTAGTTCAGAGAGTTGCAACCAAATATTGGAGGAAACTAAAAATTCGGATTCTAGTCCATTTCACCAGTAGAAAGCAAAACGCCAAAGACAATTAATGTATTAGAAACTGATATCCAGAAAGGGCTATTACTGACACCTAATTTTTCTCTTTACAGTCATACGTGTTTTAGTCAGAGATAACCACAGTAAGACTAATTTGTTTGCAAATTAAGCCTAGTTTCAATAAACTTTGCCGGATTCTTTACGTAAGTGCAGCCAGAATGATGATTGATCATGTAGAATCTTTTAATCTGCTCTGTTGGAACTTTTCTTTTCTTTTCTTTTTTAATATTTATTTATTTTTGAGAGAGAGAGAGAGAGAGAGAGAGAGAGAGAGAGAGAATGAGTGGGGAAGGGGCAGAGAGAGCCAGAGACACAGAATCCAAAGCAGGCTCCAGGCTCTGAGCTGTCAGCACAGAGCCTGACGTGGGGCTTGGACCCATGAACCCATGAACCCTGAGATCATGACCTGAGCCGAAGTTGGATGCTCAACCAACTGAGCCACCCAGGTGCCCCGTCTGTTGGAACTTCTCATAAGGAATCTCAGATTAGTCTTTTAAAAACCCTCATGAAGGAAACAAAGATGCCAAGCCAAGGTCTCACCATCAGACGTTGCACGCAATACCTGTAGATCTGAATGGGTTCCTCTCCTATGGAGGTCCCCCAAATATCCTGAGGTTTCTGAGCTTGCCAGGAAGTAACATTCCTTTCTCACCTAGTGAGACTGCTGGGAACCCTGTAAGCAAGGTATGGGGCCAGTTTTTCCAAGGGGTTTTATTGGCTCCATAAAGTCAACCTTAGTTCCTTAAAGCTGTCTGGCATATCTGATTCTATACACATGCTCAAATACGACATTCCAGCCAAAGCCTTGGCAATATAATCAACGTTTCCAGTTGTGTCCTATTACAATGAGAATAGATTCTTATCGAATTTATGCAAATAGCTGTATTGGCATGAAAATGAGAATACTAAATTCCCCAATTCTGGATGGATCAGGTAGGGAGAAAAAGTAATTGTTTCCTCTTTGTTCACAAATTGTTGTACCATTTGTACCAAATTGTTGATAGCTTAAGAGAAAAGAGAAAAAGGTTTCCTTCAACCTGGTAAAACAAAACATAACAGAACCAACAATGTTCCAATGAAAAAAATCATAAAATTTATAATCGTTCTCATCATTTCATTCAGTCTCATGTTATTCTTTTTCTCCTTGAATGCAGTTTTTTCATGAGTTCTGTAAATTCTTACCCAGTTCACTTTTATGAACTTAAAGTCATCAAAAGCCTATATATTTCAAAAGTCCTTTCCTTGAACCTCCTTGAAAATGAAGTACTTTTGAAGGAATACTTTTGCAGAGCATCAGAGTAAAACAATAACTATCTGTAAATGACAAAAAACTATAAAATGCCCATTGTTAAAGATCTGATGAAATTCATTATAACAGTATTGATAAGGAAATATGTTTATTTTTGTGGCTCACAACATTTTGAGATAATAACTGGAATTATGATAATACCATAATCAATAGTGCTCATACTGGATCTTTACCAGAGTCACTGTATCCAAGGAGGTAGTTCTACTAATCTGCTAATTTAGAAAATTACACTACTTTAGCTTCCATCAGATCCTGTAGGCAGAAATCTGGGACACTGACATGATGATTCTTCCCTTATGCTGGATTTTGTCCAAGGTCCCAACATCTCTCAGCTACATTGCTTGCTGAAGCAAGCAATGTCCAGTCAGTAAAGACCCCTTCGTGGTCACCAACTGTAGGGGAGGAAAAATTTCCCTTCTACCATGCTAGGTTCTTTGGCTGGTTTAATAATTAAATTGACATAAGGCAGATTAACGGGAGAAAAACAAATTTAATTACTTGTGTACAGGAGCCCCATAAAAATGAGGCCTAACGGCCAGTCAAGCAGTTGCTCTGTCTCTGCTGTCCTGGGCTAAGGAATGGGATAGGGCCGTGGGGCTTCAAAGGTAAGGAGGATGATTCATAGGATGATAAGAAAGCAGATATTTGGTAATTAGATATTTGCCCTGCCATACTCTTTCAGGTAAAAAGTTATCTCTGGTAAAGCTCTCTTTGTGGGCCAGCCCCCACTCCCACCCCGCCCTGCCCCTGCCTATTTAAATTCTTTTAGGTAGTTAAGGAAAAGGTAAAAGTTTTTGTTGAGTCTTCTGGGTCTTAATTGCCTTCAGCTCAACGTAATCCACATACCAAAGGTCATGTATTTTGGGGGTCACATGTTCTGCTCTCCATCAGGGTAATGTTTTCTTTCTTAACCTGGGGACTGTTTATATGTGTATGTTCAGGTTGTGCAGAATCATCACACTGTGCATTTATGATTTGGGGACTTTTTTGTGTGTATATTAAAAATGATAGAAAGTTCAAAAACCACTAGAAAATCATCAATAGAAAGAAGTTCCTCCAAATAACAGAATTATTTCATGGTGGAATAATAAACATACTTCCATTAACTTTAAAAGAGGAATTTGGTCTGCAGTGGTATGCTTGAGCCAGCTTGTGTTGGCTCACTACACCAGTCTATGTGCATCTTTTCAGTTCAGCAACATCATCTTGGTAGTTTGAAATCGGCCATGCTGGGAATATTTACACCATAGGAATTGACAAGTACTTTATCAGTTTGTTGTTGTTTTCCCAGACTGCTGCTTACCTACACGGTGCTGAACTTAGATCTCTTTGCAATATTATTTGGCTTGCTTTATAGCCAGTGTAATTTTTAAACAATTAATATTAATGTTGAAAGTGGCTAAAATGAGCATGCTTTTTAGAATTCTTATCACACTTTGAGACTGCAAAGAATCCTTCTCTTTTTCTTCTGTAAATTTGAGGAGACTTAGGGGTGCCTGGGTGGCTCAGTCGGTTGAGTGTCTGACTTAGGCTGTGGTCATGGTCACACAGTTTGTGAGTTCGAGCCCCGCGTTGGGTTCTGTGCTGTCGGTTCAGAGCCTGGAGCCTGCTTCGGGTTCTGTGTCTCCTTCTCTCTGCCCCTCCCCCACTCACAGTCTGTCTCTCTCTCTCAAAAAAACGAATAAACGTTAAAAATTTTTAAAAAAAATTTGAGGAGACTTATTTGTATCCACATATCGATTCATAGGAGGAAATATATCATCAAGAACTTTGTCACCTTAGGGGCGCCTGGGTGGCGCAGTCGGTTAAGCGTCCGACTTCAGCCAGGTCACGATCTCGCGGTCCGTGAGTTCGAGCCCCGCGTCAGGCTCTGGGCTGATGGCTCAGAGCCTGGAGCCTGTTTCCGATTCTGTGTCTCCCTCTCTCTCTGCCCCTCCCCCGTTCATGTGCTGTCTCTCTCTGTCCCAAAAATAAATAAACGTTAAAAAAAAAATTTTTTTTTAAAAAAAGAACTTTGTCACCTTAAATTTGGTTTCAGTGTCATAAATTAGCATTATAAGAATGTGACCATGACTTGAGATCTACTTTTGGTAATTAGAGTCATTGTGAATCTCCTGAGACTGAAGCTGTGTTGCTTTTGTCTTTTTACTGCTAGAAAATGAGTAAGCTAATAGAGAAAGCTAATAGAATTGTCACCTAGAATTCTGAGACACTCAGTTCTGTGCTCATGTCTTTTGTCAACCAGGTGCTTAGGGACATGATAGATACTGTCCTTGTTGAATTGTTGTCAGTGCCATTGTTGCAGCAAAAGATGTCTAAAGAGGCAGTTTAACATTTTTCTCTATTTTGTTTAATTCTTCATGTCTCTACCTCCTCCTCTTCACTTTCTTTCTGTTTCTATCATAGCCATAGTCTTCTATTTATTTCTCTCTGGTATCACTTCAGCTTCTCAAACATTAAAATCTTGTAAACACTGTGATGAGTGGGTTAAACTTTTTGAATAGTTTCCCCAAGGGAAATTTGGCGATCTTTTTCATGTATGTGAAAAAATTTTTTGTTTCAGCCATATTTTTGCTTTGTGACAAAAAAGAATGGGCTATTGTTAGAATGCGTCTTTAAGAATCTGTAGAACCATCTTGTTTCTACGAACCCCTACTATTGTTGTGCACTAAAAAGAATTTTAGTGACTAAGTAACTAACATTACGTAACAAGTAGCAAAGTAGATGATTGTTTGTTAAGGAGGACCAAAAGAAAGGAACAAGAAAGTAAAAGAAATGTAAAGGGAGAGGAAAAAATGTGTTCTAGTTTTGCTTAAGGTATGTTAAAACTAATTATTGGTTTTAGTTGTTGTTCACCTATTCTTTTTTTAATAAAGTTCCTCATCATCTTTTCAGTGTTTTAACAGTAATTGATGATCATTGTCTGGATCTATTATTTATTTAGGGATTACAAAATGGTGATATTCCATCATTCTTTGTCTTTTTAAGTTCTATTTCTTCTATAAGAAAAAGACTTCCATTAACATTTTGATTACCCTGGAGAACAGTTTATGCAGGAAAGGGATGTAAATGCTTTATTTTCTTAATAAGCATGCAAGTGGATACTGCCTTTGACTTTTTTTTACTTTAATTTTTAAAATATTTTTCTAGACTGTAGAAGTTCTGTGTCTTTTCAGATCTTCTTGGAGCTTACTGGTATTTTCAAATCTGTTTTTATGTCTTGAAATATGTTTTTATATCCTATGTTTTGTAATTCAATTATGTGAAAAAGTCTTAGACAGTCAATGTCATCTGTGGTTTCTGCTGGCTGTCAGTCAGAGTGTTTTATTTCCTTTTGAACTGTGAACTATGTATTTTTTTGGGGGGTACCTTATCTTTGGGAACTTTTTGAGGTCTTGTATGAACGTAGGTTCCTCTGTGGAGAAATTTCATTTGTTTCTGTCAGATGCCAATAGGTATAAGCAGCCTTAGACTTCTTCAAAATATCACTTCTCTTGAAATGTTTTAGACCACCCATTTAGTGTGGATTCAGGATGCAAATTGTGGTTTGTGGTTTCAAGTAATCAGGGAAGAATTCTCCTCCCCTATTAGCTCCGTGTTTTGAGATGGGCAATATATCTGGGGTAGTGGGTAGGAAAGCTTATGTCTAAATAACTCTATATTGAAAGTCTAGTTTTTGGGTCTCAGATATAGGAAAGATCTCCAGTTAGACTCTCCAACTTGGGTAGCCTCTGGTATTTGTTTTCTGTCCCCCAGCTTTGAAGATCATATGAACCAAAGTTCAAGTTCATTGGGTCCAGTAAGTGTCCTCAGAGCTCTCTGGGTTCTCACCTTCACTTTTTTTTGTTTTTTAAACCTGTGTATTTCTCATTTTTTTAGCAGGTCATGGATGCATTTGAGATTTTTAAAATATATTTTATTTAGCATTTTTAGCTGTTTTTGCAAGAGCCTCAGTCTACAAACTTCATTCTGTCCGATATACAAACACCTTCATTATGTGCTATTTTAACTGTGCTTCATTCTTTAATACTTAATTATATGTTATCATATAGATTTTTCTAGCTATTTTATATTTATCAGTTGTGTATATGTCAGTCCTTGTGAGAACAACTTGATTATTCTAGTGTTCCATTTCATTTCAGCCTGCTAGATACATAGTAACTGTCCAGTAAAATTCTCACTGATCAATGTAAAATAAGTGAGTTTTTTATTAAGATTGTTTTCAGAGAATATGGTGCTTTAATGGTATGAAAGAGTAAAACCCCTTTTTCTAAAGTACCTAACTTACTTTTGGGAGAAGTTTCTAATTGGAGAAATTTGACTGATACTTGGGGGTTGTTAGTTAAATATCTATGTGCTCTGCTTGTATATATGGGAATTTTATTTTTTCTCTGTGTTTTATTAAGTAAGCCTAAAATGGACTGAAATATGTTCTTTTCCTTTTGAGATGTGAGTTTTGGTCAGTAGGGACACACTGTTCTCCGTAGGTTCTTTAGCAGATAGGAAGCCGATGCGGCATCGGGAGAAGACCACTAGGGGAAGAACAAATACATGAGTAATCTGGAAAAAGATTAAAGTCAAATTATGAGTTAGGTGTCGGCCTTTGGACCCAAGCTTTTCCATTCTGGGGACTCCGAAGAGGCAAGCAACTGAGTGTTCTTAAAATAAAGACTGTTCTTAAAAGGCAGTAGTACTTTACTATACTTACCCTTCTGTTTCCAGGTGGTTTTGTTTTTGTTTTATAACCTGACCTTGATTTTCTCTGGTTAGGTAGTATGTAACCCTTCATTAGCCTGGATTTGTACTTAATGAGACTTCTTTCATTTGATTAGAGAATGTCTTTAAAATCGTATGTACCTTGTCAGTGCATTTCTAGGAATGTCTGGCGTGTTTATTGGTCAAATGCCTGGCAGATGGAAATGAAATTTTGTGAGGAATCTTCTGGATCAAATATGGATTTATTTTTACCTTAATGAAACTATTCAAAGCATAAAGACTTTAGTCTGAGTATCAGTGCTAGCAGCTGACCTGGAAAGGGTTGCCAGGATAGTACCTGCTAAGGATTGCAATGATTTTCCCACTCCTGGTGCCTCTTTGGTTGTGCTTGAATTACAGACACAGACCAGATGGGCATCAACAGATCTCCTAGATGTCTGAAGTGCTTCATAATGACTACATTCAGTGGACATAATATTTTCTTCTGTAGTCACTAATGTGCTTTGTATTTGAATTCAATGAAGACAGTGTGTAGTTTTGTGTTTAACACCACTAGTTACATTCCCCAAAGGAATATTTGGGCTAGGAACAGTTACAATCATTTTAGTTTGCAATTATACTTGCAATAAGAAATAAATCATAGACTCTACAGTCTAAGTTATAAATAGACATTAAATAACAATAGGGTGCCTGGGTGGCTTAGTTGGTTAAGTGTCTGACTCTTGATTTCAGCTCAGGTCATGATCTCACAGTTCGTGGGATAGAGCCCCATGTCGGGCTCTGCATTGACAGTTTGGAGCCTGCTTGGGATTCTGTCTCTCTCTCCCTCTCTGTCTCTCTCTCCCTCTCTCTCTCTGTCTCTCTCTGTCTCTCTGTCTCTCTGTCTCTCTCTCAAAATAAGTAAATAAACAAACATTTAAAAAATAACAATGAAATCAGGATTTACTTGCAATAAAATGTTTTCCAGCTTCCCTCTGCTTCTGGACATATTATTTCCACTTTTCAGTGCATATACCTGGTTAGTGACAGATATCAGATCATAATGATAACATGATATCCTTTAAATAATTCTAAGACTAATGTAAGAAAAATTTTTTTATTAAGTTTTAGATCAAAGATAAGCTTTTGGAAATCATACCAATTCATCATAGTCTTTCACTCATTCACCAAAATTATTGCACACTCACTAGATGCTGGGGGCTATGATAGGTTTTGGAATAGTGATCATGGTACATTTCTAGCCCTCAAGAACCTTATAGTTTAATTCTGTTTAGATATGCTGGGCCATTGAAGAAAAATACTCTTCAGCACAGAAGAGTTCTCTTGCCTGTACTGGCTCTGCCTCTGCTTTTCACATCACTGCATCTCTTAAAGGTCGAAGTTAGTATCCCATCCTGTGGTAGTTGGAGGAAAACTTAAAGAAAGCCTTTTTGAAATATGTCCTAAGGGCCATGGGTCACCAATATAACATACCGTTCCAGACAAGGGAGACCTGATAGATGAAAAGGTGATTTGTCAAATGACAAAATTTTTTACATTTTAAATGTCTTTGTAAATCAATTTATCGATATATAATTTACATGTAACAAAAAGCACGCATTGTAAGTGTCGAGTGAATGAATTTTGACAAAGTGCACAGCCTTGTAACCACCACCCAATCATTATTAACCTATAGAAAAAGCCGGCTGTTACTCTAGATTCCTCCCTTCCTCGCATCCAAGTAAGTACTAGTTTCTGTACGTGCTACATCCTAACTTCCATAGAACCTATCCTGTCCTCTTTACTCTCTTTCGCTTCTGCCTTAGTGTTTGATATGTTAGAGGCTGGTTCCTTTCTTACCTCTATTTACTGCAATCTGTAACTAATTTTTTGCTCTTAATTCATTTCTTTCCTTTATACTTTCCATAACGTTACCAATTATGTTGATAGTTACTAGTTATTGTAATCCTGTTAGCACCCGCCTCCCTTGCTTAAACTCCCTTGATAGGTCTTCAGTCAGTTCACACTCTCAGATCTCAATTTCTGAGTAAGAGATTGTTTCTCAGCAACTGACGTGATGGTGACATTATTTATCAATAGGAAGTATACATAGAGAAGTAGGTTTGTGGATTGAAGACGATGACTTTGTTCACTTAACAATGTAGAGAAACACAAATTTGCCTTGTGTTTCAGTTTTGAACTTATCAGAAGCATCTTTGATTTTAGCTTTATGTAAACAACTATGAGGGAAGGAGAGAAGCATTTTTCAAACGTCCGTTAAACATCAGAAACTATTCTGAGATGTTTTATATTGATGGGGAAAAAAGAATTTTGTTACTGCTAGGTGGGAAAAATTTGCAATGTTTGTTCAAGTTTATTTATACTAGTAGTGATTATTAAATTTAACGATCTCTCATTTTCGTCTGCATATGCTAGCCTTTTAAAAAAATGTCTTCCCAACTGATAGTGTTTAAATGCCAATACCCCCAAACGCGATACGTAGATTCAGTGCATTCCCTATCGGTATTCCAACCGCATTTTTTGCACAGGTATAAAAACTGCTCCTAAAATATATAGAGCCACAAAAGACCCTGAAATAGCCATAGGAATACTGAGAAAGAATAACCAAGCATCACATTTCCTGATTTCTAAGCTACAGTCATCAAAACAGTATGGTACTGGAATAAAAACAGACAAATACACCAATGGAATAGAATCGAGAGCTCAGAAATAAATCCAAGTATATCAGGTCAACCAATATGGACAAGGGAGCCAAGAATACTCAATGGAGAAAGGACAGTCTCTTTAATATTCACAGGTGAAAGAATGAAACTGGACTCCTGTCTTATACCACTCACAAAAAATAACCCAAAAGGGATTAATGACTTAAATGTAAGATCAAAACCATGAAAGTCCTAGAAGAATACACAGAAATAAACCTTCAGGACCTGTGTTTTTATTATGATTTAAAAAAAATATGATACCTAAAGCACAAGCAACAAAACAAAAAATAAACAAGTACTGCATCAAAGGAAAATCTTCTGTACAGCCAAAGAAGCTATCAATGAAGTGAACAGACAACCTATGCAATGGGAAAAATATTTGCAAACCACGTCTCTCATAAGGGATTCATATCCCAAATGTATGAAGAACTCCTACAACTCGATAGCAAAAAAAAAAAAAAAACAACCCAATTAAAAAATGGGCAAAAGACCTGAATAGACATTTCTTCAAAGGAGATATACAAAAGGCGAATGGGTACATGAAAAGATATTCAACATCACTAGTTATTAGGGAAATGCAGATTAAAACCATGGTTTTAATATAATGAGTTATCATTTCACACCTGTTAGAATGACCATCGTCAAAAAGAGAAGAGATAACAAATGCTGGTATGGATGTGGAGAAAAGGGAACCCTCGTGCGCTGTTGGTGGAATTGTAAATTCATACAACCACGATGAAAAACAGTAGGGAGAATTTTCACAAAGTTGAAAACAGAGCTACCATATGATCCAGCAATTCCACTTCCTGGAATAGGTCCAAAGGAAATGAAAACTAACTTGAAAAGGTATCCGCATCCCCCTGTTTATAGCAACATTGCTACAATAACCAAGCCATGGAAACAAGTTAAGTGCCCATCAGTGGATGAGTGGATAAAGAAGTTATGGTGTATATATATGAATGTTGTTCAGCCATAGGAAATAAGGGAATCCTATCATTCGTGACAACATGGATGGACCCTGAAGGCATTATATTTCACCCTGAGTGAAATAAGTCAGACAGAGAAAGATAGTTACTGTGTGATCTCACTGATATGTGGAATCTAAAAGCAAAACCAAAACCAAGCTCACAGAAAGAGATCAGACTTGTGGTTACCAGAGGTGGAGGATGGGGGTAGGGGAGAATTGGAGGAAGAGGGTCAAAAGTCCAAACTGCCAATTATAAGATAAATTAGTACTCAGGACTAATATACAATATGATGACCACGGCTAACACTGCTGTATGACATATAGGAAAGTTATTAAGAAAGTAAAAACTATGAGTTCTCATCACCGGGAGGAAATTTTTTTTTCTCTCTTTTGTTCTTTCTTTTCTTTGTATTGTATCTATATGAAAAAATGGATGTTAGCTGAAGCTATTGTAGTAATCATTTCACAATATATATATAAGTCAAACCACCATGCCGATGTATGTCAATTGTTAATAAAACTGGGGGAAATTGTCTTCCTAAAATTATCTAAATTTGTCTCAAAACCCATAATGAGCATATGAGTTGTGAGATTTACCTATTAGATGGTAAAGATAATCTCTAAGGTAAAAAAAAATAGGAGAGGATCTTTTTACCTTGAATGGGAGAAAAATAGAAGAAATATTTAAATGTGACAATAAAAAAAGGGAACTTTAGTCTTACCATATACCTTGCCTTGACCTTAATTGTCAACATATAGGTTATTTTCTATACCATAAATATTCTATATCCCCTAGCTTTTCTTACACAGGAAGAAGGGATATTCAATACAGTGCCTGAATAAAGAAAGTACTCTTAGGCCTAAATGTTTACGTTAGTTATTTGAATAGTCATCAAATTTTGATGATTCTAACATAATGATTTTAACTAGTTGTGATTCTAACATAAATGATTTTAATGATTCTAACTAGTCTTCTCTGGGGTATCACTTAGAAAAGCGAGTATTCCCTTCTTTAAAAAATGAAAGTCCTCAAAAAATTAAAAATAGAACTACCATTGAGTAATTCCACTTCTGGGTATTTATCCAAAGAAAATGAAAACACTTACTTGAAAAGATATCTGCATGTTCATTGCAGCATTATTTATAGTAGCCAAGATGCGGAAACAATATAAGTGTCCATGGACAAATGAATGGATAAAGAAAATGTGGGATGGATGGATGGGTGGACGGACAGACAGACAGGGAGAGGTATATAATTGAATATTATTCAGCCATAAGATAGAATGAAATCTTGCCATTGGTGACAACATGGATAGACCTTGGGGTATAATGCTAAGTGAAATAAGTGAGACAAAGAAAGACAAATACCATATGATTTTACTTATATGTGGAATCTAAAGACAAAAACAAAAACCAACAATAAAAAAGCAAAACAAGTTCATAGATACAGAGAACAGATTGGTGGTTGCCAGAGGCAGGGGGCTGGCAGTGAGCGAAATGGGAGAAAGGAGCCGAAAGGTACAAACTTTCAGTTCTAAAATAAATTAGTCATGGGAATGTAATGTATGGCATATTGGCTCTTACTAATAATACTGTGTTGCATATTTGAAAGTTGCTAAGAGAGAAGATCTTAAAAGTTCTTACCACAAGAAAAAAATTCTGTAAAAAAGTTCTGTAACTGCGTGTAGAGATGGGTATTATACTAGATATATTGTGGTGGTCATTTCACAATTTACACAGATATTGAATCATTATGTTATATACCTGAAACTAATATAATGTATATCAATTATACCTCCATTTTTTAAAAGACCCAATCAAAATCCCAGCAAGCTGATATCAATGAATGTGTTCTAAGGTTTAAGTGGAAAAGCTAAGACCTTGAATAGCAACACAATACTGAAGAACACAGCTGGAGGACTCATACTACCCTATTTCAAGACTTATATTAAGGTACAATAATCAAGACAGTGTGGTATTGGTGAAAGAGTAGACATATATATAAGTAGAAGAGAATAGACGACCTAGAAATAGATTCACACAAATATAGTCAAGTAATCTTTGACAAACGAGCAAAGGCAATTCATTTGAGAAAGGGTAGTCTTTTCAATAGATGAGACTGGAAAAATAGGATATTTATATTTAAAAAAAGAATCTAGACGTAGACTTTATATGTTTTACAAAGTTTACTCAAAATGGATTGTAGACTTAAATATAATACACAAAGCTATAGAACTTCTAGAAGAAAATTTAGGCAACCTTGGGTTTGGTGATGAATTTTTAACGTTTATTTATTTTTGAGAGAGAGAGAGAGACAGACAGAGCTCGAGCAGGAGACAAGCAGAAAGAGAGGGAGACACAGAATCTGAAGCAGGCTCCAGGCTCTCAGCTCTGAGTATGTTTCAAGTATGTTAGCAAGCTATCAGCACAGAACCTGACGCGGGGCTCGATCTCATGGACTGTGAGATCACGACCTCAGCCGAAGTGGGTCAGTTAACCGACTGATCCACCCAGGCGCCCTTGGTGATGAATTTTTAAATAGAATACGAAGACCATGGCACATGAAAGAGAAAACTGATAAGTTGAACATCATTAAAATTAAAAACTTCTGCCCTGTGAAGACACTTTTAAGAAAAATGAGGGGCACTTCGATGGCTCAGTCGGTTGAGCGTCCCACTTCAGTTCAGGTCATGATCTCACGGTTCGTGGGTTCGAGCCCCGTGATGGGCTCTGTGCTGACAGCTCAGAGCCTGGAGCCTGCTTCGGATTCTGTGTCTCCTCCTCTCTCTGCCCCTCCCCAGCTCACGCTCTGTTTCTCCCTGTCTCTCAAAAATTAATAAATGTAAAAAAAATTTTTTTAAAAAGAAAAATGAAAAGGCAAGTCACAGACTAGGAGATATATGTGCAAATCATATACCTGATAAGTTATTTGGGTATATTTGTATATATGTATATATTTATATATCCATGATAGACAAAAATTCAAAACACAAGAAATAACAGGTGTTTGTGAGGATGTGGAGAAAGGGGAACCCTCCCGTACTGTTGGTGGGAATGCAGCTGGTGCAGCCACTCTGGAAAACAGTATGGAGGTTCCCCAAAAAGTTAAAAATAGAAGTACCTTATGATCCAGCAATCACACTACTTTGTATTTACCCAAAAAACATGAAAGCACTAATTCAAAGGGATACATGCACCCTGATATTTATAGCAGCATTGTATACAATAGCCAAGATATGGAAGCAGCCCAAGTGTCCATCGACTGATGAATGGATAAAGAAGATGTGGTACACACACACACACACACACACACACACACACACACACACACACAATGGGATATTATTCAGCCATAAAAAAGGAAATCTTGCCATTTGCAATGACATGGATGGAGCTAGAGAGTGCTATGCAAAGCGACATAAGTCAGAGACAAACACCCTATGATTTTACTCATATGTGGAATTTAAGTAACAAAGCAAACAAGCAAAGGGAAAAAAAAATGAGAGAGAGAGGCAAACCAAGAAACATACTCTTAACTATAGAGACCAAATTGATGATTACCAGAAGGGAGGTGAGTGGAGGAATGGGTAAAATAGGTGATGGGGATTAAGGACTGCGCTTGCTGTGATGAGCACAGGGTGATGTATGGAAGTGTTGAGTCACTAAATTGTACACTTGAAACTAATATTACGCTGTATATTAACTAAATGGAATTTAAATAAAAACTTTAAAAAAAAGAAGATACAGAGATGGCAAATGCATATGAAAAAATGTCATCCTTTGACATTAGGAAATTGCATATTAAAACAATGAGACCTCTACACACCTTTTGGAGTGACTATTATAAAAAAAAAAAAAACCTGACATATAGCAAATGCTGATGAGAATGCGGAGCTGGTAGGAATGCAAGATGTTACAGCCACTTTGGAAGACAGTTCGGCAGTTTCTCATAAAGCTAAACTAGTCTCACTATATAATCCAGCAGTTGCACTCTTAAGTATTTACCCAAATGAGTTGAGAACTCATGTTCACTCAAAAACCTGCAGACAAATATTTATAGCAGTTTTATTTATAATCACGAAAATCTGGGAGCAACCAAACTGTGGTACATCCAGACAACGGCATATTAGTGATAAAGAGAGAGAGAGCATGTGCTGTGAAGACACAAAGAGACACGGAAGAAGCTTTTTTTTTTTTTTTAATGTTTATTTTTTTGAGGGAGAGCGTGAGTCGGGGAGGGACAGAGAGAGGGGGGACAGAGGATCCAAAGTGGGCTCTGCGCTGACAGCAGGGGGCCCAGTGTGGGGCTTGAACTCACAAACTGTGAGATTATGACCTGAACTGAAGTCGGACGCTCGACTGACTGAGCCATCCGGGTGCCCCAAGACATGCAAGAACCTTAAATGCAAATGGCTAAGTGACAGAAGTCAGTCTGAAAAGGCTATATTCTGTATGGTTCCAACTATATAACATTTGGAAAAGGCAAAAACTGTAAAGACAATAAATAGATCAGTGCCAGAGATTCAGGGAAAGAGGAGGAGGGTTGAAGTAGGGGATTTTTTTAGGATCATGGAACTATTTTGTATGATACTTACGCATTTGTCAAAACCCACAGAACTTTATAGCACAGAGTGAACCGTAATATATGCAAGTGTAAAAATAATATTTAGGAGGTTAGAGGATCCAGGGAAGGAATGAATAAGGACTATGACAAGAGAAGCTAACTGTATTTCAAATGTATGAACCAACCCCCCTTGAAGGGGTGAGGGGGGGAGGTGTTGACCTAAGTAACTTTGGAATGAGTATATAAGACTAAATGCTAAAGGAATTACACATCACAGTTATACTTTAGTTAACAAAGTTGTTTCCTGTGGGGGTTCAGGTTGAAAAATGCTGATACCACTATGCATATATTCTGGAGTTAAACAATTAAATAAATGGATGAGATGGTGGGAGTCAGATTTCTCCTTGTTGGAGTAGGAATTTACAGATAAGTGAGGGAAAGAGGCTAGAATAATCCTTTTGATAATAGAATTGGGGTACATCAGTGTGAATTCATGTTTAGCCTAACATAGACATAAATGATTAAATATTATAGGTGTTTGTATACACACATGTTAATATTCACACATACATGTCCTTGCTCTGTTGGCAGAGGGCCTGAAAAAAATGACACCCCAGGAGCAAAAAGTATATCCAGCCACCAGATCTTTGGTTCCATAGCCTTCTCCAATAAAAGGAACCATGGCTCCTTCGAGAAATGGCTGATTCTAGGACTGGGGTCGAAAATACATAATACGAGTCTAGAGAATCTTTTAGTGCCAGAAAGCAAGGGATGAATTAATTAATTGTAAATAATTGTGAATTAAAATGTGCTATACTGCTACAAGATGTTAATAACAGAAAAATGGGTGCAGAGTATATGGGAACTCTATGCTATTTTTTCAAGTTTTCTGTAAACCTAAAACTATTCTACAGTAACGTATAGTAAATAAATGAAAGTACTGTTGGAAGGTCTCACAATAATCCAGCGGTTTCTGTCTCTCCCGCAGTTTTGAAAGTGTTTGCTGTCTTGCTGACTCTTCTTCTCTCTCAGACATCACTTTTGATGGCAATCCAATAGCTCAAGAGTCATGGTACAAACACACTATCCTTCAGAATATGATGCAGCTGCGCCAGCTAGATATGAAGAGAGTTACGGTGAGAACTCTTGTGAAGCGCTTGCCAAATTGTCTTCCTTACTGTGGATTGGGAGATTGGGGTGCATGTTCTTTGCTCGAAATGCTTCTTGGTTTTAATAAACTATGTTATCATGACAATATAATTCATAATTATAAGTACAAATTTTTTTTTACCACCCGTCCCTTTTTTCCAGTTTCATCGAATAGCGCTGTTAAATAACAGAAATTCACCTGAGTACATTTGAAAGATCTAATTGACTTTATTAATCAATTCATGAATTGGGCAGCATCCTCTTTAGCAAGTAGAGAGGTGCTCCCAGTGATTACAGAAAAAGAAAGGTTTTTAAAGGTAGAGAGGGAGTGGAAAAAGGGAAATTATTAGCAAGTTGTTGTAGGCAAGGTCACCCCTCTGAAGGGAAGGGAAGGGAAGGGAAGGGGAGGGGAGGGGAGGGGAGGGAAGGGAAAGGAAGGGAAGGGAAGGGAAGGGAAGGGAAGGGAAGGGAAGGGAAGGGAAGGGAAGGGAAGGGGCTCATCAGTAAACTTCCTAGTGCTGATGAGGAATTTCCCAGGTTGACTGGTTACAGGTTACATTTTGGGAGGGTCAAAACTACACTTAGGTTAGGTAGTAAGTCTTGGTTTACTCGCTTGGGGCCTTAACAAGTGACACTATTTTCGGTCTTCTTTCCCTCTTTCTTCTTCTTCTCCTCCTCCTCCTTCTCCTTCATTCCTAACCTTTTATTTAAATTAATCATCACAACTGGTTTCCATTCTGGCTTAATACCCAACTAATAGTTTAGTTTGGAATGGATGAGTAAAAACATCATTGGTAAGTTACATAATGTAATGTTTTAAGAACGTGAGTGCCAAAGCCAGACTGCTTGAGTCTGGATCCTCGCTTGACCATATTCTAGCCGAATGACCTTTGGGGATTTACTTAACCTTTCTATATCTCATTTTCCTCAAAGTAGAATGGGAGGTCATGATTATGTCATAGAGTTGTTGTCAAGATAAAATAAAGTACTAACCCTTAGAACAGTGTGAGGCTCAAGAGGAAGCATCACATGGAGCTGTTGTGTGTAATGCCATACCTCTCAGGGTCATTCTCTTTTATTCGTTCTATCTGCATGTTAGGTATTTTCTATACTTAGATGTTTTAATATGGCTCCTGATCTAAGTGAAATGCTATACATGCTCCTTCTAGGCATACAGTGCACATTAGCATATCATAGGTTTCAAGAAGCTCTATAACAAACTTGCCTTAATTGGTTTCATTGCAGCCCATATTTATTCAAATATTTTCCTATCTCAGAAAACACCCATTAATGATCTCAGTTCAGTAACCCCAGAGCTAGAAAAATATCCTAAACCTCCACTTGTTTTCTGACTTCTAGACTCTGCTAATTTTAATGTGGATTTTGAGTGGTCAGCTATTCAAGTGCCAATTGACTCATTGTCTAGAATCCATTTTCACAATGTGCACATTTTACATTTCTGTCTCAGCAATATCATGGCCATCTAAGGTAGCCAGCAGATAGTTACAAGTGTTGATGAATTCGTGCATGCCAGGGGTCTTCTAGGGCTCTGCCTCTCTTTGTTCCAGCATGGAAATGAGGTTCTTTGTCCTTAGTTTCTTCAGATCTATCCTGCGAACACTGTTTCATACTTTTACCCTTATCTCCATGTCTTTCTTAATTGAGCATCTTTGGTACTTATAGTTGCTCTTCCTGGTGAGATTGAGATGTTTGGGGTATGAAATGATGCTAACTCATTTGTATAAATTAGTACTTAATTATATATTATGTTTCTCATAGTGAATTTCTGTCAGTCTTGCCTACCCAACTAATGTATACAATCCTTAAGGACAGAAGCCATTCTTCCTCCTTGCTCGATACATACAGATGGTCTATATACATGTTTATTTCCTTTCCTTCTCTATCTCACACAATGCTGAGAATGTAGTAGTATGCAATAAAGTCCCGACTGAGTGAAATTTATCTACTTTCATGCCTGAAATAAAGGAGAATAATGCTATATATAATCATTGTCTTTGTGCATTCCCGTGGGTTGTGTTTGCCTGGTGAGGAAATGAGAGAAAATCACCTGGGATGGGAGCAGGGCCAACTGTTCTGCTAAATACAGAGCAGCAATCCTTGTACATCTCCTCCTTCATGGTTTAATTTGAGAAATAAAAAAAAATTAATGTCTTACTAAAAGCTTTCTTTGAGGTATAATTGGCATAAAATTAATTGTACATATTAACTATACAGGTTGATAAATTTCAACATGTATATCACCTGTGAAATATCACCACAGCTAAGCTTATTAATAATTCGCCACCCAGAAAAGTTTCCCAATGCCCCTTTGTTATCCCTCCTTTCCACCCCTCCCCACCCCACGGGAAAGGACCTGTGCTTTAATAAAATAATCTTTTTGCACCAAAGACATCTCAAGAAATCTTTCTTGGCCTTTGGCTCCGGACCCCACCACCATTCCAAAACCCCATCATAGTGAAGACAGGTTATAATGCAAAATGCCAAGCTAGAAAAGATAGGTTGATAGATATGTATATGTGCACACACACACACACACAGCACAATAATATTGGAGGATAAAGCACCCTTGTGTCTGCCAGAGAAATAGGAAAAGTTCCAAAGGAGAAAATACTTGATGTGGGCTTGGAGAGTGGTCAAGAAGAAGAGGATGTATCTGTGGAGAGTGTGTAGGGAGGGTGGAGGCATGCATAATGCAGAGACATGTGAGGGACTGAAAGCAGTTCAACATGGCTGGGCACTGAGTGTACATGGAGGAGAGTAGCAGGAGCAAAGGGTGTCTCACAGGCAAGCGGTAGGCTATGAAGGGCATTTTATATCACAAGAAAGAGATTAGCTTCTTTTGTTTCTGGACATAACAGGAAGCTCTTGAAGAGTTTAAAGTGGTTAAATTACAATTGCCTATTAAAAAGAGGGTCTGCCTTGGTAGCAGCCCAGGGGATGAATTGGGAAGGATAGGATGGGTGGGATGAGAAACAGGGAGATTAGTTACAGTGAGAGCTTCCGGGGGTCTGACCCAGAAGAATGGCATAAGATAATATGAGGTCAGGAGACATAATGTGAGTTGATGGCCTCAGGTCCTATTTTGCTTTTGTTATCTCTGTCAAGAAGAATGGCTTATAGTCTGTTAAGAGTAGAAATAAATATTAATAAGAAGAAAGTAAAGCCTCAGATAGGTGAATAGATAAGTTTGATCTAGAGCAAGCTATCTGGAAAGGATCTGATAGTAAATATTTCAGGCTTTGGGAGCTATATAGTCTCTGTTGAACACTACGAAACTCATTGTAGTGTGAAAGAAGGCATAGACATTACATAAGTGAATGAGCATGCCTCTGTTCCAATAAAACTTTATCTACAAAAATAGGTGACAGGCTGGATTTGGTCTGTGGGCTGGAGTTTGCCAGTCCTTGATCTACAGAACTGAATAAATATAGTGAATAAATAATTACTAGAAAGAATCTTTCTTTCTTTGAAAGAAACAGTGTAGAATAGTAAAGCAGCTGCACGGTAGGATGAACTGATCTGTCTTTTTATCATAAAGGGAAAGAATATAAATTTCACAAATTGTGACAGTAAACTTGATGTTGAATACGAAGGAAATCTAAATTGGATTATTGGAGGAGTTGTCAGTACTAAAGGCATTGATCACTAGGAGGCAGCAGTGGTTCACTAAAAACAATTCATGCCAGACAAATTAATTTTCTATTTCAGATATTGTAAATCGGCTCTCTCCGAGAAGTGTTCCAGTGTTTTGCTATTTCAGCCAAGCTTTTGACAAAGTCTTTTATGGTATTGCTTTGAGTAAGTTGTATGACTACAGCACAGTCAAGTGAATTTGGGATTCCAGCATCCCTACAACACAGGAAGCAGTGGATTAAGGCCAGCCTGTAGAAGAATCTGTACTGGTGTGCCTTGAGGCTTTTTCCTCAGGCTCTTTCGATTCAATATATAAATATTTTTTAAATGTTTATGTATTTTTTTTTTTAATTTTTTTTTTCAATGTTTATTTATTTTTGGGACAGAGAGAGACAGAGCATGAACGGGGGAGGGGCAGAGTGAGAGGGAGACACAGAATCGGAAACAGGCTCCAGGCTCTGAGCCATCAGCCCGGAGCCTGACGCGGGGCTCGAACTCACGGACCGCGAGATCGTGACCTGGCTGAAGTCGGACGCTTAACCGACTGCGCCACCCAGGCGCCCCATAAATGTTTATGTATTTTTGAGAGGGAGAGAGAGACAGAATGTGAGCAGGGGAGTGGCGGAAAGAGAGGGAGACACACTTCAAAGCAGGCTCCAGGCTCTGAGCTGTCAGCACAGCGCTCAACACAGAGACTCGAACCCATGAGCCACGAGATCATGACCTGAGCTGAAGTTGGACACCCAACCAACTGAGTCGCCCAGGCACCCCTGATTCAATATTTTTGTTAATGACTAGATGAGAATATTTCTGTTTTTCTGAGAAAGTATATAATTGACAGGAACTAGAGAACTTGGAGATCCTGATATACTGGTTAATCGAATCACAATCCCAAAGTAGCTCAATAATCTAGAACAGGGTTTGGCAAACAACAGCCTGTGGGCCAAATCTATTCTGCCGACTATTTCTGAGCAGGTCTCGGGCTAAGAAATGGTTTATAGATTTTTTTTAAAGCATTATATTTTTAAAAAATAAAAGAAAAACCATGCGTGATAGAGATCTCATGTGGCTCACGAAACCTGAAATATTTACTATTTGGCTCTTTCCAGAAAAAATTTGCTGACCTCTAGTGTAGAAAAATAAGCATAATTTAGCAAGACAAAAATAGATAAATTGAAAATCCTGGACTTTACTCCATAACAACAAATAATCCCCAGCACAAATGCAGAGTTACGTGAGATGAGACTCAGCAAATTGAGTTACTTGTGAGATGTGATCATTAGAAGTAAATATGGTTTAAAACGATATCATTTATAGAAACAATTCAGAAAAATGGAGACAGTAGTCCCCATTATTTCTTTAATGATCGGATTTCACCTGAACTATTAGTTTTAGGGGGTGACAACGAACTAGAGTATGTCCAGAGAACCTGGCACAACTCATTGATAGAGGGGAGCCATAAGGAAGATATTACAGTGGTCTTCAAATATTTTCACAACTGTCCATAAAAAAAGAGAATAGACACATTTTGGGGGCCTAGAACAAGGACAATCGTATAGACAATTCTAGGAGGCAGAATTTTCTCCTTTTAATTTCTAAGGCAGTGTTTTTCTAACACAGGCACTATTCTCAGAATTCTGAAACAGACACGACTTCATAATTTCTAAAGTTTTCACTTCAGACCCACATTTATTGGCTTAATATGACCTTGTTTACAGTTTGCTCTCCAAGAATTGGAACAGCTTTATCTGAGACAGAAGTGAGTTTTCTGTTTTGGTAGCCATTACTGACGCTCGCCAATACGTTCTGATTCTCCTCCTCTTTTTGGCAGGTGGAAGCATTCCCCTTCAACTTAGGTGTGGTTGTGCAACTTGCTTTGGCCAATGAAGTGTGAGCAGAAGTAATGTATATAATTTTCAGGCAGAAGCATTTAAAAGCCGATGTATGATTTTCACTGCTTTTCTCCTGTGGTGGTCATTGTGGACGCATGTATTGAGTTGAAGATGCCATCAGATCACAGCACCCAGGAATACTTAGGCAGTACATGGAGGGCAGTTGTAGTGTTCTTTGAACCATCAAGAAGTAAGCTTTTGGGGCGCCTGGGTGGCGCAGTCGGTTAAGCGTCCGACTTCAGCCAGGTCACGATCTCGCGGTCCGTGAGTTCGAGCCCCGCGTCGGGCTCTGGGCTGATGGCTCAGAGCCTGGAGCCTGTTTCCGATTCTGTGTCTCTCTCTCTCTCTGCCCCTCCCCCGTTCATGCTCTGTCTCTCTCTGTCCCAAAAATAAATAAACGTTGAAAAAAAAAAAAAGAAGTAAGCTTTTGTCTGGGCACCTGGGTGGCTGAGCCAGTTAAGCGTCTGACTCTTGATTTCAGCTCAGGTCATGATCTCACAGTTTGTGAGCTCGAGCCCTGCGTGGGGCTCTGTGCTGGCAGTGCAGAGCCTGCTTGAGATTCTGTCTCTCCCTTTCTCTCTGCCCCTCCCCTGCATACTCTCTCTGTCTCAAAATAAATAAACTTAAAAAAAAAAAGAAGTAAGCTTTTGTCATAAGCTCCTATAACTTTTGAAGTTGTTACGGCAGCATAACCTAGCCTATTCTGCCTCCCCTCCCCCCTAATATTTAAGAGCTAATATCCCTGGGCCAAGAGAAGTCAGGTGACCTGGCTTCCAGCCTTCAC
Organism: Lynx canadensis; assembly: GCF_007474595.2. Taxonomy (NCBI): domain Eukaryota; kingdom Metazoa; phylum Chordata; class Mammalia; order Carnivora; family Felidae; genus Lynx; species Lynx canadensis. Next base: position 34,530,651 of record NC_044308.2, on the reverse strand, counting down.
TCTGACATTAACTATGACCTAGAAAAATCAGTTTTCTCTGTTAAGAAAAAGGTTGTTTAAATGAAAAATATCTCTTGTAGACAAAAACTCTGATTTTAAAGTCTGTTTTAATATTTGTTGGAGTCAAGGAAGTAATGTCTTTGATAACTAACTATTCTAAAGTATATGGTTAAAAACCCACATTGCCACGTATTTTTCTAAGTTCCACATGATAAATTACTGCCTATATTAGGACCACTATTATTTATTGGAGCAAAACTTCTCATATAAAATATGCATTGTTTAGAGCCTTAATAGTCTGCTAACAGAGTATAATCTAAGTTATCAAACACCTATTAAATCACAGTACTTCTTAATTAATTTGAAGTCATTTCTATATTTTATCTTCATGACAGACTGAAGTAAGGAAAAAAGTATATATTTTTTGGTCCCAGATAGATCCTTTTCCTTTGCTATATAAAGGATATGGCTTTGATCCCAGACATTGAACTATTATCATGAAGATGCCAGAATTTTACAGTTTTTTCCTTCTTACCAACAGATTTATAGCTTATCTTTACAATTAGAGGTTTATTTTTGTTTCCAAGTTTAGTTACTCTATAATTATTTGGGCTGAAATATAGTCATCAGATGTATAAATTCCTTAAAACACTCAATATTTGAGTTGATTTGGCATGTATCCAGTTTTCTTAGGTTTAGCCTTCCTTTTAAAGTCCTACTGCCTTTAATAGAAGCTCAAATTCTTTTTGAAAATCTGATGAAATCATCTGTTAAGTATGTGTAATACGTGATCCATACAGTTTCCAGTACTGTTTGAAATTGGCTCTTTGAATTACCAATCTGTTTCTAGTTCACATTTTATAGATGAATCAACAATTGAACATCAATATAGTTTGCTCTTTTAAAAAGTTTGTTCTGAAATAGGTTATACTTAATAGGTTCCAAATCAGTATTTACTGAACCAAAGAGTTTAATTGTTAATCCAGCTATTTTGGGAAGCTAGGAATCAAGCTTCTGAATTTCCTATTCACTATATTTCTCCTCATAACCACTATTCAGCCTTCAAACACCAAGAAGAACTATTTTCCATATTGTAAAAGACTTCAAATTCACCAAAAGTCACATTCAATTTCCATTCCCTTTAAAACAATTAAACCATATAGCAGATTACTACTGAACTTTAATAGCTTTCATATCTTTCTAAAATCAGTAAAATACATTTAAATGTGTTCTTATTATAAAAAATACTACAAATGCCATTTCTCACAAGACATGGCTTCTGATCCTGATCCTGACTTTGTCACTAGCCATGTGACCTTGTATAAATTACTAACCTTCTCAGAATATTCAGTTCTTCATTTCTAAAATTAGAGTGTTCCAATGGATGCATTTCTGGTTTTCTTTTTAGCTCCGTGATGATTTTTCTTTGTGCATTTTTTATATACTTCTTTAGTCTAGGTCTTTTCTTTCTTTTCAAAAGTATTTATAATGGCTCACCCCCCAGAATACATTTTCATGGCCTCTTTGACCTTCCTTACTTCTAACATAATATATGTACTGATCAGGATAGGCTAGATTATACTGTAGTAACAATTTCTCTGACCTCAGTGGATTAAAGCAACAAAGTTTATTTCATGCTCATACTGCCTGTCTGCCCATAGTATGTGGTCTGGGAACTTTGCTCTGTGTTGTCCTCGTTCCAGCACCAAGGCCTTCAGAGTACCCACCATGTGGAGCTTTACAGATCCGATAGCAGAGGTGAGAGAGAGAACAGCTATGCCATTCACGGTCTTTGAAATCTTCCTCCAGAAGTAAATACATGTTACTTTTGTTCATATGACATTGGTCAAAGGAGGTCATATAATCGCACCTAACTTTCAAGGGACAAGAATTGCTATCATACAGTATGGCCTGGACGTGGAAAGACACAGGAATACTTGGTCAACAGCTCTTGTGACTATCTGTCATGTTTTAAATCACACACCGACTTCTGGTAGGGGTGGAAATCAATACTACATTTACGGAGGGCAGTTTGCCAACATATCAAGAGCCCTAGAAAAAGGTGTCTTCCATTTGATTTAGTGGTCCTGGTTTTAGGAAATTATTGAACAGATCTATGAAGATGTATATTTAATAATTAATTCTTCAAATATATATTTATTGGCTATCCTGTGTCAGGAGCTGACATGGTCCATACCTTCAAAGAGCTTTTGGGGTAGGACAGGAGAGAGAGGATAGCAGAAATAATTAAAATGGAACTGGTTAAGTGCTATTGTGGGGGAAGATACGGTGCTATGAAGGTATATGGGAAAATTTTTTCTGACCTGTTTTCCAGTTGCCTGATTCTCTTTAACTGTGTACAATTTGCTCTTCAACTCCCTTCCACTGGATTTTTTCATTTCACTTTCTGTATGTTTTCATTTCTGAAAGAGTTCTTCAAATGTGCTAAATTACTTTTTGTAGTTTCTATCTCTGAAGATATTTTCAAGCTTGTCTTTTCAGAAGGAATTGTTTTCTCAAATTGTGACATCATCTTGAACACCTGCAAATCTTTTGATACTAAAATTTAAAGTTACATGGTTATAATTTGCAAAATGTGATCATCTTTAGGGGGAAAAAAACCATGACCCACATTGTGTATACATATAATATAATGAATATTATAAGGTGACACAGAAACGACAAAATGTGATTTACCATGTTGGAATTGTGGCCGATTTTTAAAATTTTTTCTAAACCATAATGTTATTTTGTAGTTTTTAGAATTTAAGAAATTAGACTGGCCAAATCAACTTAAAGAAAGTAAAAGTAATGTATTAATGGAGAATAATTTTATTAATATTTAATATGGAGAGTTTTAAAAGGCATTCACACTTGTTTTATTATTTAAAAAGCTCTGATTTACATCCATAGATCAAATAAAAGTTGTGAGAAGTGTAATGCTTGTCATTTTTATCTTCATAGTAGAAAGATTTTAAGTCTTTCTATGTGAAACTGTAGTTCATGGCTCTTGAGAAAAAAACTATGTAAACCTGCTCCCCCTTTCTTCTTGCTCTTTTCATTCTGTTTTCTTTCGTGTATTAGCTAGGCTCAACTCCCATCAACAATTGGAGTAGAGTTAAGAACATAGTTTTTTTTACAATTGGGAAGGAAGCAGAAAATGAGACATTTTTCTACGAGCAAGTCGTACGCTTCTCACAAAGAGAACCAGGCTTGCCGAACCCAAGAAATAAAGGTTAAGTACTTCATAACACTTGTCAACACTTTTTCTTTTAGGAAGAAGAAAGGCGTATGGCATCTGTTGTAGCCAAAAAAGAGGAAGAGAAGAAGCGGGAAAGTCATAAACAATCCTTGCTTAAGGTACTTTCTCGAACGAGTGCATGCATGTGTGTGCCCGCACGCTCACCTACGCCGAAACTAGCTAGTCAGCTGAAAGAGCAGTTTCCACATTTGGTAAAGTTTTCATTCCTATCAGTAGAATGTTTTTAACGCTTACCCTGAAAACTTTTAGCAGTTACCTATAAATAAACCTGTGCTTCTGAATTGCGACATAATGTACAGTATAAAACACATGCAAAAGCTAGACGTTTTAAAAGGAAGAGATGGAAAATAGAGCACAAGCTACAGTTGTTTTCCACACCAGTGCATCACCCTGTGTGTCCCTGCCATGTGGGCTTCGTTTCAGAAGCCAGTGTAATAGACCACTGTCTTTACTGAGCTATTTTAATGAGCTCTGATACATGGGTTTCTTTTGTGATAATTGCATCTTACATTTAAAAACTTTCTCTACCAGCCTCTCTTCTGTAGAGGTGGTAAAGATTTTGAGGATTTAGGAATTAAAATTTGTTTTAAACTAGATTTAGATAATTTAGCATATCAGATAAATTTTCCTTAAATAAAATGCTTCCTCTTAAAATATTTTACATTCGCATCACAGAAGTATGATGAATGAAGACAGCTTACAGTTTACAGCCTGGATCATGCTCATCCTTTTCTAAAATTAAAGATATCACGCTGGTTATCATTTCTCAGTCTTGTCTAATGTGGGTGCTTTTCTTTTTAAAAATGAAAATGCCGTTTAGAATTCAAAAAGTGACTAGTAGGGATACAAAGTTGTACAAAATAAACTTAGGAAACAAGGGAACTTAGTGGGGCGACGGAAATGTGTGTCTCGACAGGGGTATGGGTTACACAGGTATGCATTTGTCAAAAACGATCAAGGGGTATGCTTGAATCAATATGTCTTACTCTATGAAAACTACTCCGAAATTCACAAAAAAGAAAACCAACTTGGTCCCAACCCTCTTGGCTCAAGCCTACTACTTCAAAAGCATTTAGAACTCTTACCCATTATGCTATAATTTTCTCACTTGCTGTTGTTTCTAACCTCCTGACACCTCCCCAACTTTTATGTTTCCCCTCATCCCATTAATTAGATGTACCTAAGCCCTCTCTTGACATCTCTGTCATACTGATTTTAGCCAATAGGATATTAGTCTTAACTATTTTGGAATATTTCTAAGGGTTGGCCAAAAAGACACTTTGGTTTATAGGAAATATAGTTGTAGGCAATATTTTTTAAATGTGTAGGAGCAAGATTTACCATTGCCAGATGATACTATTGGTAAATTTTTGGAATAGTTCATTTACAAAAAGTAGCAGAGTTGATTCTTGAACAATATGAGTTTGAACCACACATGTGCACTTATTACATGTATTTTTTTCAATAAATACAATACAGTACTGTAAATGGATTTTCTATTCCTTATGATTTTCTTAATAACATTTTATTTTCTCTAACTTACTTTATTATATGAATACAGTATATAACACATATAACATACAGAGTATCTGTTAATCAACTGTTTATGTTATCAGGAAGGTTTCCAGCCAACAGTAGGCTATTAGTAGTTACGTTTTTGAGGAGTCCCAAGTTCTATGCAGATTGTCAGCTCTCCTAACCCAACCCCTATGTTGCTCAAGGATCAACTATATTTCCCATTGTACAGCTGCTGCTTTCAGATACATAAGTGAATGAATGAATAAATGAATAAAAATACATAAGTAAATAAATAAAGCTCTCGGACCAAAAGTACATTTTTGTTTGAGCACTGGAGCATGGAAAGGAAGAAAAACAAAGAAGCTCCATTGGCGATTTAGCTTTTAAAGGCACCATTGTACGTTGAGCCTTACAACTTACAAGTTGAGGCAACAAATTGCACTTGACTCCACCTTTGCACTAAAATGTTTTTCTTATATACCCAATTCAGATGCTTTCCACTCTCGGCATTTTTGGAAATGTGCCATTAAATATTTAGCCAATGAGGTTTTTACACGTTTGGGAAATTTGTATAAAAACTTTAAAAAAAAAAAAGAATGCTTCGCTTGAAGTCACCAAATAGGACTCTTTAATTATGAGAGTTATTTAGCTTTAAAATTTTTCAGTTAGAGGAAAAGCATGGGAAATCCAGAGATCTGGATTCTAGCCCTAGCTCAGATTTGAGATCACAGTACCAAAGACCCTCGGCATTTGCTGGCTATTGTTTATGCGACAACACCTATTGATCGTTAAGAAAAGTGGGTGGGTGGTTATGAAGGGACCAGAAGAGTTCATTGACACGTATCTTCTGCCTTGTTGCTTTTCTATCTTTCTGTTTTCTTTGCAACCTTGGAAATAAATGGAAGTAATGGTTACAGGATATACTGGTGTGGAATTGCTTGGATTATGAAGAATAGACTCAAGTGACAAAAGCTGAAATTTGGAATCTTCTAAAATAATTGCCACCTTAACACGGACTTGGCAATATATTGCTATCTAGCTGTAGAGACATGTCTGTAATTGATATGCCAAATGCATCCATGATCTTCGAGCAGAAGATTTTCCTTGGGGACCCCCTCTTCTGCCTTGCAGAATATCTGGCCTTTCTCTTGCTTTTTCTCTTGCACCAGATACCTAGAGCCCTTATGTGGCCCCCTGGCCAGCCAGTGACCCCCACCTGACCCCAGGCTGCACTCCTGTTTTAAAATATGTCTTCCTCTTCCTGGCCCCAGTACTCTTAGTCATCCATTCTCTTAGTCAACCTGGTGTTGATCTAATTTCAATGATCCAAATAAAGGAACTTTAACTTTGGGGTAGGTATAGGAAAGTGTTTGTATTTTCAGGGTATCTTATAAATTTGTTAACATACTCACTGGTATAAAGATATTGTGTATCTCTTTTCTAAACATAGCTATATCTGCCTCATTAAGAATATTTCTTTCCACCAACTACCAGTCAGCCAGGAAACCAAATGCATGGAGCCAGCGTGACAGCCATCTGCCATTATTAACTCACTGCCCCTGGCTCTTTCAAAGTAGCTTGATACTGAGTAAAAATGACACTACTTAGATTAAGAATTGGGTTGTATCAGTTATCCATGAATAACTGAAATAGAATTCCTTAGGGTAGGATGCCGTTAATACAGATTTGGAAAAAAAAATTTTTTTGACAGTAGAATAGCAGATTCCTACTTGCTTTAGACAAGGGGGATACACATAAAATGCCCCAAAGTCTCAGAAGTATACACATATTAAGCATAACCCATTTAACGATATAGACAAACTTGAAATGCCATGCAACAGAGAAAGAACCCATGCTAAAAACATTTTTAAACACAGAACTTCTAAAAAGTTTAGTTTTAATTAAGCTTTGTTATCAGTTTTCATTCCTACCCAGTGCCATTTTTCCATGCTAAAATTTTAGATCTCCAAATATAGGCAAAGAGATGGAACCAAAATTATATTATTCTACATGTACATATTCCCTGAGGAAATGGGCAAAGAATCTTCCTAACAGCCCTCACCGACTCCAGAGGCAGCAGGTGAGAAGTCGGTATCACACAGCTGACTGCATGAGCGTGCTCTCAGTAAAGAGGAAAGGGGAAGTGTCTACTTTTAGCACTCTGACCATATCGACATGCCATTTAAAAATGTTAACTTTTGATAATGGAGACTTTACCAGAGTAGTGATTATTTTCTTTATCAACTTAATACAAGCTGAGTAGAAACATTGCAACCTGGCACATTTTCCTTCAGGACCAGTAGCCTTAACAACAGCTGGGAGCTTTTAGAAATGCAAATTCTCAAGCCCCACCTCAAACACAATAAATCCGAAAGGCGTGAGAACCCGCAGTTGGTGGGTTAAGAAGTTCTCCAGGTGGTTTGAGGCACGCTAGGTAAAGTATGAAAACCACTCTACTAAGACATCCATTGCAGATACTGAATTACTTCTTTCCTATTCCTCTGGGATGGTACTAGTTACCTAGAAATATTTCAACCTAGTACAATTTCTTTTAGTGGTCTTTATGTACGTCTTCATTTTCAGACATTGTAATTCATGCTGTGAAGCTTGGAACATTGACCAATCCCCCCTTCTTCTCCCCACCTCTCAACCAAGATTATTGCATCGTAGTAGTCTGAATTATTAGGTAGGAAAATTAAAATATTATTAGTTTTCTTCTCGCTACATTGAAACACAGAGGCATATAAATTTCTGTCCAATCAAAATCTCAGATAACAAGTATAAAAACTTCTGTCAAATTAAACTTTCAGGTAGCTAATTTTCGTATCTCCAACGGGAGTAATTATTGTTTGTGTGTAATTTTTTCTCTTCAAGGATGACAGACCATGGTTGAGATGTTTGAATGCACAGGGTAAATAAGGCTGCCGTACTTTTAGGAGCCTCTTTGCAGCTACATATAAGGAGTAAGACTCCTTTAAAAAGTGTGATAAGTAGTACAGACAACTTGCTTAAGGGATACTCGCCTGCTGCAAAAAATTGCTTTATATAATTCTTGTCACGATAAACTTCTTCATAGGAGAAGAAAAGGTTAACAATTAACAACGTAGCTCGAAAGTGGGACTTGCAACAGCATCGAACACCCAACATTGCTACAAATCAAGATACAAAAGTTTCTGACTCTCCTTCTCAGGACCCCTCTCAGCTCCATGGAAGCGCCGTCGTCTCTGCATTTCCAGAGGAAACAGGGTATGAATGGTATTCTTTCCAGGTACTAGTGTCTTTGGGGAACTGAGTTTGGAGCAGAAATGGGGAACTATTTCACATATAACTATTTAAAAATAGTTATCTTAAGAAAGCCTACTAAGATTAGAAGTTTAAATTTATTTATTTTTACATTTATTTCTTTTTGAGAGAGAGAGAGACAGAACGTGAGCAGGGGAGGGGCAGAGAGAGAGGGGGACAGAATCCAAGGCAGGCCCCGGGTTCCGAGCTGTCAGCACAGAGCCCAACGCGGGGCTCGAACCCACGAACTGTGAGATCATGACCTGAGCCGAAGTCGGACGCTCAGTCGACTGAGCCACCCAGACGCCCCTAGAAGTTTAAATTTAAAAGTGAAGGTAGAAATACTGAAAATATAAACTGACCCCTAATTAAAACACACACACACACACACACACACACACACACACACACACACACTTCAGTACTTTACTATTTTTCATGGGAAAGAAACCCCAGATTACTTAATGTAGGCTAGGAGGCCCTCTACCCACCTCACCTATTTCATCCCTCACCATCGGACGCTAATTTGACGGTGCGTCAGGGCCTTTCAGATCAGTTACTTCCCATCTCAGAGCCTTGCTGCTACAAACAGCTGTGTTGTCCCCTGCCACTACTTCCCTGCCCTGCTTCCCTCCCCCTGCCCTGGCTAATGCCATCCTGCCAGTTTTAAAGTTAAACCTCACGTCCCCGGAAAGCCTTCCCTAACTACCCCCTGGAGACTAGACTAGATCAGATACGCCTCTTATCTCTCTCAGTACTGTGCACTCCCCCCTTCTCAGCACTTACATAACCATGATTAAATAACTAGTGGGTAATTAGTTGTTTCCTGTCTTCCCTACTAGAGTATAACTTGAAGAGGAAAAGAATCCTGATTCCGATTGCTGATGGTCTTGACCCAGCAGCCAGCACAAGACCTTACTCCTAACTAATAGTATTAAGCAATTTTGGCATAAAATCTGAATAATTACTCCAGTTGTGTTCTATAATATCGATCTATCCCAGTGCCTTACAGCCTCTTTTCTTCTGTGACATAGGTGCCACATAATTACATATCCCCTGGTTTGTAAGCAAATCTGAGTACATTATGTAGATTTTACATATTTCTCTTCCTCTTAAGAAAGCATATTGGAATCAAGTAAATGTGAGGGATATAAAGCATATTTATGTGTATAGTTTATTTATAATTTTAAAAATATATGTAACTTAAAAATAAAGCCTGAAAGTCAAAGATAGAATGCATACCAATTTGATTTCATTTGATGAAGCTCTATTACCTAATGACCTTAACCAAATTATGAAGCACACTTCAAACTGAATGTGATGTAGCTTTTCTTTTGAGTTTTCAGGTCATATTCTATAAACTTTTTCATACACAAAGAATGCCATGAAGAAAATAATTTAAGAGGCATTAGACTAACATTTTGGAAGTTTTCCGGAGTTAAAGAGTGTGACATATATTTAGACAAATATACTTCAAAAATGTTAGTTATAGGATTAATTTATATTGATCCGTGTACTTACTTTAGCTCACGTGGGTATCATATCCACATGCAGAGCTTCTCAGCCCTTTCAGCTAGCAAAATAAAGCAATAAGAATAGCGATTTTAATCAAGTGACAGTTTATAAAACAAATATATATCCTTCTTATATTGCCCTAGAGCTTTATGTAATATTCTTTTACTTGGTCAGAACTATAACATTTTATAAAGTTAAAACTTTAGATTTATGACATACACTACACAAGTCAGTTTATTTCTGATGGCTCTTTTTAAAAAAATTTTTTTTTTCCTATCTTCCTTAAGATGGTTTCCTAGATCTTGGGGCGCCTGGGTGGCGCAGTCGGTTAAGCGTCCGACTTCAGCCAGGTCACGATCTCGCGGTCCGTGAGTTCGAGCCCCGCGTCGGGCTCTGGGCTGATGGCTCAGAGCCTGGAGCCTGTTTCCGATTCTGTGTCTCCCTCTCTCTCTGCCCCTCCCCCGTTCATGCTCTGTCTCTCTCTGTCCCAAAAATAAATAAACGTTGAAAAAAAAATTTTTTTTAAAAAAATAAAATAAAATAAAATAAAAAAAGATGGTTTCCTAGATCCAAGTTTATCCAAATAATCTTACACATTATATTCGAAAATTTTAATAAGGTTTTAAAAGTTAGTCCTTTCTACATCAACTTTATTTTCATATGTAGTGTTAGGTGAGAGTCTAACCTGATTTTATTTCAATTGGTTAATTGATCATAGCATTGCTTAATTAAGGTATTCTCTTTTTTAATGAGAATGCCATTTGCCTCTTACATTAAGTTCCTGTAAATATTTGGAAATATTTCTGAACTTCCTATTCCATTTCACTTATCTGTTTATCTGTGTTAATAATCAGAACTATTTTGATGATAGTAGTTTTTTAGTACATTTTAATATCTATGTAGGGGAAATCTTTCACTATTCAGAGTTTTAATTTTCCCACACTTGTTCTTCCATATGAACTTTAAAATCATTTAATCTACGACTAACATTGTATGTTGATTATACTTCAGTGAAAAATTATTCATCTAAACAGAAACGTTAAGAATCATACTCAAATGACATTTAAGGTATTAATTTCAGAGGTATTGACATTCTTAAGATAATAAATCATCACTTTAAAAATCATGGTATATCTCCATTTTTCCAGGTCTTGTTTGGTATCCAGAGGGAGCTAATTAGGGAAGTGTTGAAAGATTGAAGGAAAATTCTGAAGAACTAAATGAGCTTAGAGACTATGAAATTGTAGCAACTATAGTCAGAATTGTTGAATGAGTATTCCAGGAGCACAGAGTAGGTAGGTATAACAGTAGAGAAGCTATGTGTTTGATAAAGAATAGGAGATAAAGGATCAAAGGTAAATAATAAAAAATTCAAGTATAATGATAAAAGGAAAAATGATGGGTCATATGGTCTGGGCTAGACTTTTAAAGAATTAAAAAATAGAAGGTTGCCTACAGATTAGGAGAGAATTTAGTATTTCTGAGACCAGAAGTCTAAATGAAGTTGAAGATGAGAAGCCTAGGAAGTAAGAGGGTTAATAGTGAGCTCAGATAGTGGGAGTTTATGGTCAGGGTTAAGATGTTGAAGTTGAAGATTTTAAAGGCAGGACATATCTAAGTAATGACAACATTCAGAGCAATTTGGAGGCCACTGTTGTGGCCATGGAGTGGGTCGTTGGAGAAGAGAAGTGAAGGTCACCAGAGGGAGATCAGTTGAAGCTATTATTGAACATATTGCAGTTGATGGTAGAACTAGATATGGAACAAGGGGTCAATGCATTCAGCAGTGATCAGCCTTATCTCCCTCCAGTCTGAGTCATGCATCCTATGCTCTTGTTAAACCATTCACTATTCCCGTTTTATTGGTGTTGGCGGCTACAGCGAGTGCAGAAATGTCTTTGTTTATTAACTTGCTCTTTTACCTGGCAAAACTATCTCTGACAGGTGAATCCCAGACTGCTAATATGATTTTCCCAACGCTTTGAACTTTTTAGGCAGCTTATGGCCAAACGTTCTGTGATCCTCTAAAATCATTTAACAGTATAGAGTCTTCACTTTTATGGCCTCAAAAACAAGCAATGAGTCCAAGAGAAAGAGGAAGTATCTGTTAGTGAAAATTGTTATGTATGCCTTATACTTACTGCCAAGAGTTTCAGAATTTTTATTAAAAGTTCCACAAAGTCAGAGAGGCCTTTTAAGCAAGAAGTACAAAGGAAGAGTTTGGGAGAGATGGGAAAAGTGATGTATGGGTTCAGTGGAGAGGATGTGGAGAGCAGTAATGAATCATTGGAAAGGGATCCACGATTTCTGGCAAAAGATTTGTATTTTACTGATGTAAGTTCAAAGTGCCATGGAGACACCATTTTCTCGGTCTGATCCTTTTAAGAACTTAAACACTGTGAAGTCAAGGAGACACCGATGATATTTGAAGTCAGAAAAGTAAAACTCTGAACATAGTGAATTATTGGTGAAACTTTAACGTAAAATTACTTGTAACTTCTACAATGGTTAATGATAATTTCTTCAATTTAGTTGGCAGTTGTGTGATTCATGTAAAATCTCTTGCATCTGAAAGATAGAAATATTTCTGAAAGCTGATTATACCTTGTATATGTATATACCCGTGGCTTTTTTTTTTAAAGTTTGTTTATTTATTTTGAGAGAGAGACAGAGAGAGCATGCACAAGGTGTGTGTGGGGGGGGGGGGGCAGCAGAGAGAGAGGAGAGAGAGAATCACAGCACACTGTCAGCACGGAGCCTGACATGGGGCTCGATCTCACAAACCCTGAGATCATGGCCTGAGCTGAAATTGAGTCGGACACTTAACCAACTGAGCCACCCAGGCACCCCTACACCAGGAGCTCTTAACCAGAGTATCCAGACTGACTGTTTGAAATTCAAGTCTTTGTTTTATACTTGAGCTCTCCACACCATTTGACATAGTTGACACTCTTCATCTTGAAGGGCCCTTTGCATTCACTTTCCTGATAGCACATTCACCTGATTTTCCTTTTACCTATGTGGCTGCTGTTTTTGTTTTAAATAATACCTTGCTAACTCATTTTCTACCAAATCTCTGAATGTATATTATGCTTTCTCGATTTATAAAGTTTAGATAGACTTTTGTGGGGCGCCTGGGTGGCTCAGTTGATTAAGCGTCCGGCTTTGGCTTAGGTCATGATCTCACGGTTCATGAGTTTGAGCCCCATATTGGGCTCTCTGCTGACAGCTCAGAGCCTGGAGCCTGCTTCTGATTCTGTTCTTTCCCTCTCTCTCTGCCCCTCCCCTGCTCTCTCTCTCTCTCTCTCTTTCTTTCAACCATAAACATTAAAAAAATTTTAGATAGATTTTTGGCCATAATAGACAAGGATTCAGCTCACTCACTTGTTATCCTCCAACACTATATACCTAGAGTTCTTTTATTGATAACTTTTGTAATTTACTATAATTAAACCTCTATTTTTTGTTCCATCTGCTATAGACAGTAGCTCTCAAGTTTGCATTGTGCAAGATGAGTCTACCCTTCTTTTTACTTCTCCCACTTTTGTACACTGCAACTTTCTATGAGCTATACTTTTCTTATTTCCCTTGTGATTTCTTCATTGACCCATTTTTTAAAAGTGTTTTAATTTCCATAAATTTGTGAATGTTCCAGATTTCTGTTACTGGTTTCCAGTTTTATTCCATTGTTTTCAGAAAAGATGTTTTATGTGAGATTTGTTTTGTGGCTTAACATATAGTCTATTCTGAAGAATGTTCCATGCACACTAGAGAAGAATGTACATTCTAATGTTGTTGGATAAAGTCTTCTATGTATGTTAGATCTAGTTGATTTATAGTGTTCTTGAAGTCTTCTATTTCCTTATTGATTTTTCTGCCTATTCTATCTATTATTGAAAGTAGGGTATTAAAATCTCCAACTATTATTACAAATCTATCTCTCCCTTCAATTGTCAGTTTTTGCTTTATATATTTTGGATGTTAAATGCACTATATTTATAACTGTTCCACCTTCCTGATGGATTGACCTTCTTATCGATGTAAAATGTCTTCCTATATCTCTTGTAACACTTTTTGACATGATGTCTATTTTGTCTGGTATTAGCAGCCACTCTAGCTCTCTTTTGGTTATCATTTGCATGGAATATCTTTTTCCATCTTTCCAATTTCAGTCTATTTGTGCCTTTTAAGCTTGTTGACTGCCTATAGTTAAATCTTATTTTTTTAATTCGTTCTGCTAAAAACCTCCTTTTATGTGGAGAATTTAATCTATCAAGTCCTCATAAGAAAGCACTTAATTCTATCATTTTTCTCTGTGTTTCTTTATATATCTTTTTTGTTCCTCAATTCTTCCACTACTTTTTTTGTGTGTTCAAGTGATTTTTAGTGTGCCATTGTGATTCTCTTCTCATTCCTTTTACCGTATATATTTCTTAGCTGTTTTCTCAGTTGTTACCCTGGGGATTACAATTAATATCATAAATAATAACAATTTAGGTTGCATTAATACCAGTATAGTTGCAATAAGAGATAAAAATTTTGCTCCTATATGGCTTCACTCTGTGTATGTTCTTATTATCACAAATTTCATCTTTATATACTATGTGCACGTTAACATAGATTTATAATTATTATTTTATGCATTTGTCTATTAAATCATATAGAGGAAAAGAAGAGGTACCAGTTGAAAATACAGTTATACTGGCTTTTATATTTACCTATGTAATTACCTTTCCTGATATTCTTTATTTGGCTTTGAGTAACTACCTAGTATCCTTTTATTTCAATCTAAGTGGCTACCTTAGCTTTTTTTTGTAAGGCAAGCGTACTAGCAGTAAGCACAGCTTTTATCTGAGAATGTCATAATTTCTCTCTTCGTTTCAAGTACAGTTTTTCTGGATATAGAATTCTTGGTTGAAAGCTTTTTCTTTCAGCACTTTAAATATGTCATCCCATTGCCTTCTGCCCTCCATGGCTTCTGATGGGAAACTGGCTGTTAATCTTATTGAGGGTCCCTTGAACAGGACCAGTCACTTAGTCATTTCTCTCTTGCTATTTCGAGATTCTTCTTTTGTCTTTTTCTTTTAACAATTGGAGATGATTGTTTAGGGTCTTCTCATTCCCTGAAATGCACAAGAACTTAACCAAGTCCTCATTCCCCCAACTATCTTCTTCCCCAGCCTCTTTTTGTCTTAAGGTTTTTGCTGTATTTTTTTTGTCCCACGGGGCAACACCTAAAACATTTTTGCATTAAATGCTTTTGACAAATGCCACGCACGAAGCCACCTGTGCCCAGGGGAAACTCTGAGGCACGTGAAACAAAGGCAGACTGTTTAGCTGGGACCCACCAAACATGTCAAACGCATGACCACAGCTCTTTGAGAGTAAGGCATGTGTTACTTTTTCTAGTACCAGCAACCTGCACAAAGAATATGGGCTGCTGTCTTCAAACCACCACTGAGCTAGGGAGTAGGGGATGTTAACAGTGTAAGTTAAAATGCACAGAACTCTCATACTGAAATTCGGCATGTTTCTTCTTCAGTATGCATTTCCCTGGTTGTTGTAATGTTTTTTTCTTTTAGATTCCAGAGTTCTGAAAGAGTTGATTCTGAAAGTTTTCGTTAGCATATTTGTTACTTTTGTGGAGGAATGCAGTTTTGGAGTTCCCTATTCTACCATTTTCTCTCATTTCTCTCATCACAATTTTGCTATATACTATGAGCTATGCTTTTACATTTTGATATTAAAATTATTTGTGTCTGTTCTATAACCACAACATTGTCAATTGGTAGCTTCTAAAGATTGAACACTAGTAGGGGCACCTGGGTGGCTCAGGTGGTTAAGCATCCAACTTTGACTCAGGTCATGATCTCACAGCTTGCGAGTTCAAACCCTGCATGGGGCTCTGTGCTGACAGCTCAGGTCCTGGAGCCTGCTTTGGATTCTGTCTCTCCCTCTCTCTCTCTGCCCATCCCCCCACTGTCTGTCTGTCTGTCTCTCTCCCCCTCCCTCAAAAATAAACAATTAAAAATTTCAATAAAAAAGATTGAAAACTAGTAAGCAGTGTTTACATTTCTGCGATTATGTAACTATTTTTTAGTTGAGCATTAAGTAGTGTACTGTAAATCTCATTTTCTGCTTGCTAAACCATTCAAGGAAAATAATCTTAGCATCAAATGCAAATAGTCCCCCGCTTCATCACACTTCAAAATGTGTTCAAAGCCATGCCGCACTCTAGTTTGCCTCACATTTGAGCCATGCCTTCTTACCTAGTTTTTTTTTTTAATTTTTTTTAACGTTTATTTATTTTTGAGACAGAGAGAGATAGAGCATGAACGGGGGAGGGGCAGAGAGAGAGGGAGACACAGAATCTGAAACGGGCTCCAGGCTCTGAGCTGTCAGCACAGAGCCTGATGCGGGGCTTGAACTCACGTACTGTGAGATCATGACCTGAGCTGAAGTCAGATGCTTAACTGACTGAGCCACGCAGGCACCCCATACATAGTTTGTTTTTATCTGGAGTTTCTGATTTTCTATCTTTTATTTGTTTATTTATTTATTTATTTATTTATTTATTATTGTTTACTAAATGAAGAAATTTGTGCTGCCTTTACTACATTCAAATTTCTTTGAACTTCTCACTTATCTAGTGAGTAGAATTTATTCTTCTTGAAGCCTGCTATCTTCCGGACCTAATTCAGTCTTAATATTTCCTTTTGGACCATTGTTTACAATTTATTATTTTACATCGTATTACTAGTAGCCTTTTCTAGCCTTATGTGTCTTTCTAATATCCTCAAGTACTTCTGTCCTCTCAACCTGTAGATGGTAGAGTTACTCAGATTTTGGTCCTGGGCCTTCTTTTCACTCTTTGCTTCCCCCCAAGCAATCTCAGATATGTCTTTGCCTTTAAACAACATTTGTATTTTGGAAGATACCAATTTATATACCTTTTCTTTTGTGGTTTCCCCATTTGGATTGTGTTTAAGGAAAAATACCCTTTACTACACTGAGATTATATAAATATTCTCCCATTTTGTCTTCCTAAAGCTGAAAATTTGGCCCTTCGTATTTTAGTGTTTATTACACTTGGAATTGATTTTTTAAGTTTGAGACAGAGGTCCGATTTGTTTGTTTTTCCCCT
The DNA here is from genome assembly GCF_007474595.2 of Lynx canadensis. Lineage (NCBI taxonomy): Eukaryota > Metazoa > Chordata > Mammalia > Carnivora > Felidae > Lynx > Lynx canadensis. The sequence continues at coordinate 34,513,930 of NC_044308.2, read as the reverse complement.
ATGGGAATAGCCAATTGCCCAACTCCTATTTAATGAGAATTCTTTCCTTTTCCCACTCATCTGTGATGCCGCTCAGCCTGACTGTTTTATAGGCAGTGAGAGAAGTAGGTGGTAGGATCCTTTTACAGATCTTCAGTCTTACTTCTACACCCATCTTCTATCATATCTACTGTTCTTTCCTTTCCAGAGCCTTCTGAGCAGTTTGGCCTACATCTTTGTTCTTGTCTCCAGTTTGTACGTATTCGAAGCAATGACTTTTTTTGTTTTTCTTCATCACTCAACATTCTTTACAGTTTCCAGAAGTTTTCTGAAACTTCCTACAGCAGATTGTCCTTCCCCTTCCCCCCAACTATTGTACTTGTTGTGGGTTTACACCAGTGCAACTGCTTTAATGGGCTTTTAGAGGGAGATTTCAAACACATGTGTCCAGTCTTTGTGCTGGTTTATCTGAAAGTACACAGTAAAATGTTTTAAATTTTAGAAGTTGTGTTACTATATTCTCTGTAAGTCTTTAAAAATATAATTTAATTTCATCTTTCTGGAATGATATAAGCCTGGCTCTTTCTGACGGTAGAAAGCTAGAGGGTCAGAGAGTCCCTTCCTTAGGGTTCCAATTTGTTTTTTAATGCTACATAAGTTTTTCCATTTTTAACAATCCCATTTATAGTCTTTAGTATTTCATAATGCCAGAAAAGTGGCTAATTCTTGTGTTAGAGTTTCTCTGACCTTTGGCTTATGGGTGTGTAACTAAATGCCTGGAAACAAGTATCCATGAAAAAATTACAGGCACATAAAGAGAAGAAATTCTGTAAAACTTTGGTATATCCCATTAATGATTTCACTGTTCCACTGTACTTGGGACAGCTCTATAGTAAAATGACATACTGCAGGTTTCTTTTCCGTGCCAGAAATGGGAAAGTACTTGGTGTAATGTTTTCTTTGCTTACATTGGATGCATACAGTGAAGCTGGTTTATTTTTGGTCATTTCCTGTCTATGAACACTGTGGTACTTTAGCCAACACTACCATAATAAAATATAATGCATAAAATGAATTTCTACACCTATGAATGTTGTAATAGAAATTCATAAAATACATTATTATAGGAATCAGCACCACTTTTTCATTGGGAAAAGAATCTTCCGAAATATTTTAAGTCTTTCTGTTCTAGCCTGTTATAGAAAGCCTAAAGATTTTTTTAAACAAACCAAAAAACTCCGTAATCCTCTGAAATATTGCCCTTTTTTGCCCATTCAGGCATTTAAGAGTATATTCTTTATTTAGCCTGGCTTTTAGGGACTCATTACTTTATTGCATTAAGTTAATTACACTCTCGTTTCTTAGAGTCCTATACTAATCAAGAAGGCATTGAATATGCCTTTTCTGACTCATAGAAAGATCAAGTTGATTAAATAAGCATTTATACATGTAATTAACCACGTGAGTGTGAAGGTCTTGAAGAGAATTCCTATTTGATGGCAGACTGCCTGCTGTTCTATAAATAATATTTGAGGGGGGAAATACACATGGAAATGTATTGGGCTTCATGGGAAAACAAATTTTAAAACATGGATCCTTCGCAGAAAAATGCCACACTTCTCAGAGTGCTAATTTAGACTAGACAGGGGTAGAACACTAGCCCACTTGATCCAGTCATTTACTCTAAAAATTTGAGTCACATTTATTCATTCTTCTCCTTTATTCCCTGTAATCAGTCATTAAGTTCTACTTTTATTTTCTCTTAAACATCTGTTATATCTATGTTCTCTTCTTTTATTAATAATCACTATAATGTATTGAACTAAGCATTAGATAGGATTTAGAATATTTCTAGTCTCTAACAACTTTGAAAAAATATGTATTGTAATCACCATTTACACATTAGGAACTGCAACTACAAAGAAACTAGATAACCTGCCCCCCAAATCATCTGTTTGCCAATGGCAGACCTAGGATTTGAACTAAGGTCTGTCTGGCCTTCTTGCCAATTCCATTTCCAGGGCACCATGCCCTCCTTTTTGTTATGCCCTTATATGATCTAGTCAACACTGTTGCACTGGTTTTCCTACTATTCTCCCTCCATTCAGCCTCTCTCTGCTACATCTTCCACAAGGTTGACCAACTTACTGGTCTGAGGTAGATCCTTGAGGATCGAGAAATGTCTTGCTCGTCTTTGTGGCACCAGCACCTAGCTCCATACGTGTCACATTGGAGGGGCTCAAAAATATGCATCGAATATGGTCCTGTTACCTTTCTGTTTTGATATTTTATTACTTTTTCTGCTCCTCAACCTCTATAGGATAAAATCTGACTTTTCAGATTCATCTTCAGCTATGACTCCAATATGTTTCAGTGTTGTAGCCATATCAAAATTTCTTACCTGAATATGCTATATATAATTAGGCTTCTATGCCTTTCTTCATTTAGTTTTTATTACCTGTGTGTGCTCCCTCCTTCTATTTCTGGTGAAATTCTACTATCCATCTTTCAAGGACCAGTTCAAATGTTACCTTCTTTTGAAAACTGACTTCTCCCTACTAGAAGAATTCCTTCTTCTGTATTCTCATAGCATATCTTTTAAATACTCATTATATGAAAATAAGTACATTGTATTACAATTAATGTATATATTTGTCTTGTTCTTTACCCACCATTCATATTGGGAGCTCTTTAAAGACTAATAGGTCTTTTTTTTTTCTTAGTCTTTTTAAAAAATTTATTTGTTTAAACTCAAGTTAGTTAACATACAGTGTAGTATTGGTTTCAGGAGTAGAACCCAGTGATTCATCACTGCCGTATAACACCCAGTGCTCATCCCCACAAGTGCCCTCCTTAATGCCCATCACCCATTGAGCCCATCCCCCACCAACCTCCCCTCCAGAAACCCTCAGTGTGTTCTCTGTATTTAAGAGTCTCTTATGGTTTGTCTCCGTCTCTGTTTTTTTTTTCTAATTTTTTTTAGCATTTATTTATTTTTGAGAGATAGAGACAGAGCACAAGCAGGGGAGGGGCAGAGAGAGAGGGGGACACAGAATCTGAAGCAGACTCAGAGCTGTCAGCACAGAGCCCAATGCAGCCCTTGAGCTCACAAACTGTGAGATCATGACCTAAGCCAAAGTTGGATGCTTAACCGACTGACCCACCCAGGTGCCCTTTTCCCTCTCTGTTTTTATCTTATTTTTCCTTCCCTATGTTTGTCGTGTTTCTTAAATTCCACATATTAGTGAAATCATGATTTTTGTCTTCTCTTTTTCTTCTTTCATTTTTTAAAATTTAAATCCAAATTAGTTAACATATAGTGTAATATTGATTTCAGGAATAGAATTCGGTGATTCATTACTGTGCTCATCCCAACAAGTACACTCCATAATGTCCATCACCCATTTAACCCCGCACCCCACCAGCAACCCTCACTTTTTTCTCTGTACTTAAGAGTTTCTTACGGTTTGCTTCCCTGTTTTTGTCTTATTTTTCTGTCCCTTCCCCTATGTTCATCTGTATTTCTTAAATTCCACATATGAGTGAAATCATATGATATTTGTCTTTCTCTGACTTATTTTAGTTAGCATAATACACTCTAGTTCCATGTTGTTGCAAATGGCAAGATTTCATTCTTTTTGATTGCTGACTAATATTTCATTGTATATATGTATACCACATCTTCTTTTTCCATTCACCAGTCGATGGACATTTGGCTCTTTCCATGGTTTGCCTATTATTGATAACGATGCTATAAACATTGGGGTGCATTGTACCCTTCAAGTCAGCATTTTTGTATCCTTAGGATAAATACCTAGTAGTATAATTTCTGGGTCATAGGATAATTCCGTTTTTAATTTTTTGATGAACCTCCATACTGTTTTCCAGAGTGGCTGCACCAGTTTGCATTTCCACCAACAGTGCAAAAGTGTTCCCCTTTCTCTGCATCCTCACCAACATCTGTTGTTTCCTGAGTTGTTCGTTTTAGCCATTCTGACAGGTGTGAGGTGATACCTCATTGTAGTTTTGATTTGTATTTCTCTGATGATGAGTGATGTTGAGCATCTTTTCATGTGTCGGTTGGCCTTCTGGATGTCTTCTTTGGAAAAGTGTCTATTCATGTCTTCTGCTCATTTCTTCACTGGTTATTTGCTTTTTGGGTGTTGAGTTTGATATGTTCTTCATAGATGTTGAATGCTAACCCTTTATCCGATATGCCTTTTGCAAATACCTTCTCCCATTCTGTTGGTTGCCTTTTAGTTTTGTTGATTGTTTCCTTCGCTGTGCAGAAGCTTTCTATTTTGATGAGGTCCCAATAGTTCATTTTTTGCTTTTGTTTCTTTTGCCTCTGGAGACATGTCTAGTAAGAAGTTGCTGCAGCTGAGTTTAAAGAGGTTGCTGCCTGTTTTCTCCTGTATGATTTTGATAGTTTCCTGTCTCACATTTAGGTCTGTCATCCGTTTTGAATTTATTTTTATGTATTGTGGAAGAAGTGGTCCAGTTTCATTTTTATGCATGTTGCTGCCCAGTTTTTCCAGTACCATTTGCTGAAGAGACTTTCTTTTTTTCCATTTGATATTCTTTCCTGCTTTGTCAAAGATTAGTTGGCCATACATTTGTGGGTCCATTTCTGGGTTCTCTGTTCTGTTGCATTGATTTTTGTGTCTGTTTTTGTGCTGGTACCATACTGTCTTGATGCTTACAGCTTTGTAATATAGCTTGAAGTCCAGATTTCTGATGCTTCCTGCTTTGGTTTTCTTTTTCAACATTACTTTGGCTATTCATGGTCTTTTTCTGGTTCCATACAAGTTTTAGAATTGTTTGTTCTAGCTCTGTGATGAAGAATGCTGGTGTAATTTTGACAGGGGTTGCATTGAATGTGTAGATTGCTTTGGGCTGTATAGACATCTTAATAATATTTGTTCTTCTAATCCATAAGCATGGAATGTTTCTCCATTTGTTTGTGTCATCTTTAATTTCTGTCATAAGCTATCTATAATTTTCAGTGTACAGATCTTTTACCTCTTTGGTTAGGTTTATTCCTAGGTATCTTATGGTTTTTGGTTTAATTGTGAATGGGATCAGTTCCTTGATTTCTCTTTCTGCTGCTTATTTATTGGTGTGTAGAAATGCAACTGATTTCTGTACATGGATTTTATATCCTGTGACTTTGCTGAATTCATGTATCAGCTCTAGCAGTTTTTTGGTGGAGTCTTTTGTGTTTTCCATGTAGAGTATCATGTCACTGGGATGAGTGAAAGTTTGCCTTCCTCCTTGCAAGTGTGGATGTCTTTTATTTCTTTTTATTGTCTGATTGCTGAGGCTAGGACTTCTAGTACTATGTTGAACCATGGTGGTGAGAGTGGATATCCCTGTTGTGCTCCTGACCTTAGGGGGAAAGCTCTTAGTTTTTCCCCTTGAGGATGATTTTAGCTGTGGGTCTTTCATGTATGGTAAGGGCAAGTACATCTTAATTGATCTTTATATCCCCAGTGCCTATCATAATACCTGACACATAGTAAGCTTGGCAAATAATTTGTTTAATGAGAAGTTGAGGTCATTTCAGTTTAGAAATTATATTTCATGTGTTTATTAAATTAATTCCAGAGTATGATTAGAGCAGTTCTATTTCTGGGACTAGAGGCCAATGAAAGCGAGGAAAGTTTTGAAATGTTCAACACACGTCCGTGATCTCTATACTGACTGTTTTTATCTATACAGATGAGTTAGTTGCCTATGCCCAAATCCTTAGCACAGTGCCCTATATATAGTGGGCTTTCAGTAAATGTTTGATGAATAAATGAATGAATGAATGAATGAATGAACAAGTGAAGTAATATGTATGTATGTATGTATGTATGCATGACTAAAGATGTGGACATGCCTGCCAAGCATACAAGGAAAGCTGGAAGAACAATCCCCAATGTGTAAACATTTTTAGCAAATTTTCCAAGTCATTTTTTATGCACATCATAAAAAAAACCTGTTCCCCAAAGAACAGATTCCTCTACTCTACATTGGCCAGAGTTTGAGGCTAAGTTCAAGCCTCATGCAGATAATAACTGAAGTGGGTTAGATATTCTATGACCTGATTAACAGGTGCTACATTTTCTGTTGACAAGGATGAACCTTTATGTAGCACAGAAAAGTTGCCATTTGTTTTTTTTACAGAATGCCCACGTGAGACCTATATAAGTTGGAAATTACTTCTCCTTTCTTTTGTAACCATATTGCTGTTTTGCTGAGTCTACACTTATTAATTATTTCACTTATTTTCCCAACAGTTTGCTTGACAAATCTTTATACAAAGTAAATAATTCCTTTCTGATGCAAGACTTATCTTGGAGCTTATGTTCTTTAACTTTTAATCATATGGAAAAGAAAAGAAAGTCAAAACACTTCCAAATATACAAGAGAGAATAATACTGCTTTTCAAAGGATTTATTCATGTTTATGGTATATACGTCAGATTCCCCATCATTTTTACATTAAAATGAACTTAGTTTGCTGGGTATCGTGGCATTAATGTAGGCATCATGACATTAACTAACTAGTTTGCTGGTTTTTTTTTTTTCTTGCCTTGCCCTTACTTCTTCAGTATTTGCCTTTGCCTCACCCAAGAAAACCTGCTAACCCTTATTCTGTATCTGTATCACTGATTCTGCCCCTTTGCTCAAATCACACCTTATAGTCAGAACATCCTTCATAAGATTCAATAGATAGTCATTAAACATTTTTAATTGTCTCACTTCATTAATTCATGCAAGAGATATTTATTGACCACAACATGTGCTAGGAGCTGTGTTAGTTGATAGAGCTACTAATGTGACAAAGTTGGAGCCCTCAAGAATCACGGTGTTTGGTAAGAGAGACAGGCAAGTAAGCAGCTAATTGCCATGCAGTGTGGTAAGTGCTGTAACAGGGGTATGCACTCTTTACAGCAAGCCTTCTGTGTTTTAGTGGCAGTGAAATACAACTCCTTTCCTTTCCTTATTCCAGAAATGATTGTGTGCTTTACGTAGCTCAGCCCAAAGCTATCACACAAAGCCCAATGTAAGGAGCTCTTAACTCCACCTGGTTTTTGTTCTGTTATCATCCCTTACCTTTATAGGATTTATCATCTAAGATTATTCACATACTACTGCTTATTGAATGTCTTACTGCTGTCATATAATAATCATTGTTTCAAGGACCAGAGTGGCAGAAATTAAGCCTCTTTGTATTTTCTTGCTTGTATATTCACTTAGAATTGACTGATGTTATTACCCAGCTTGTTACTATAGACACAGATGTGTTAGAAGTTAACTGGTGCTTCTGAAAAAGTACACATAAGTCCAGTAAAATATAATAAGCCAACAAGGTTAATGGTTTGTTAGTCTTCCCTTCCCCTGTCAGCATTATCAAATGTGAAGATCTTTAATAATTCATTTATTCAATATACACGGTGCAACACCCACTGCCGGGCCCCAAAGATGAGAAAATTGTCTTTAGCTTCAAAGAATTCACTGATCAAGAAGGCAAATTGTAAGCATATAATTATGATATAGTATGACTAATGATATATTGGAGGAGTATACAGAAGTTAATAAGAGCACAAAGGAAGACAAAGCACTAATATTAGCAGGGGCAAATAAATACTGCCTGAGAACAAAAATAGCAGAATGAAAACACATGGAACAAAAGCCAAGCGTTGTTTGACTTTTGAGATTGGGTAAAATAAATAGTTACGTCTCTATTCACAAATCCAAAAATTTGAATTGGATTGAGCTACTTCTTGTCTTCTCTGGCTAACATTTGGGTACCTTTTACAGAAAATGTGGCTCCTGCTTTGGAAATAGTAACAATTCTCATATTCAGTAGAGTACGTGAAGTGATTTTATGTGTATCATACATATGTGTGTGTATGTGTGTATATATATATATATATATATATACACACACAGAGATATTAAATAGTGGATTGTTTTTCATCATTTTTAATTTCAAAATGGGGAGGATATTGTCATTAATTTTACTGCTTATAATTTTAGTATACAATTACAAATTTTTAAACAACATTGAGGTATTCAAAAGTAGAAAGTCAAACTTACTCCTTAATCTAACTTCTGAGAGGTAAACTATTGTTAGCAGTAATTATATGTCTTCCCAGGTGTTTTATAAATTTATTTTTATATTATATGGTTCTTAATATAGAAAAAGTGTTCTGTAAAATGTGGGGGGTTTTTCCCAGCCGCTCAGTGGGATAGTTTATAGATTAGGAAAACGTATTTGTTCTAACGTGAAAAGATATCCGTGATATACTAAATCAATTGTTTTAAAACTCCATAAGATGTCAGTTATCTTTAACTGATACAAATAATTTGGGTTTAAAGTGTTATTTTTTATTCACTTGTGCCTCTTTTTGAATTAAAATATATAACCAGAAGAATGCAAAACTTCTAGATATTCTTTTGAAAGTCTTTGGTGCCCTGGGTCTAATTATTGAAACAACGAAAAATGAACATAAAATTTCCAAGTTCACATACCTTTTTCAACAGATTTTCATTGGCTCTTCTTTACTTTGCATGATAAGACTTTCATTTAAAATTGTGTGTTGCTGGGGCACCTGGGTGGCTCAGTCGGTTAAGCGTCCGACTTCGGCTCAGGTCATGATCTCACGGTCCGTGAGTTCGAGCCCCGCATCGGGCTCTGTGCTGACAGCTCAGAGCCTGGAGCCTGTTTCAGATTCTGTGTCTCCCTCTCTCTGACCCTCCCCCGTTCATGCTCTGTCTCTCTCTGTCTCAAAAATAAATAAACGTTAAAAAAAAAATAAAATTGTGTGTTGCATTTTCCAGGTCTCTGGACTCAGGACTTACCAGCGCTTTACAAGGTTTATCTGTCACAGACACACACCTTGTTGAAGTGGACGGGGACACACTTTCCCTCTATGGCTCAGGAGCACTGGAGTCTCTAGATCGGAATTGGAGTGTTCAAACGGCAGGAATGGTGACAACCGTGTCCTTCACTTTCATAGAATTTGATGAAATCGTCCAAGTGCTTCCAAAATTGAAGATGAAGTTTCCTAATTCTCTGGTAAACATTCTCTTTTAGTAGCATATTTGAATTATCCCCGGTCATGACTTGTGTGTTCAGGCCAAAGGCCTGTCTTAACTTTTATGTATGCAGTTTCTATCTGGTGGGGAGACTAAGCTCTTGATTTTCTGGATCTGGGATTTAAATCAGTATTCATGAATGGCTTTGCAATTTTCTGTTAATATTGGAAATTGTCTCTCTATAAAATTATCCTTTATGGAGTATAAAGGACTAATACAATTTTATTCAAACCATATATTTCTCCTTTATAAAGCATTCAGCAGGACCTCACCTAATCCTATATTATGTATTCATGTATTGTACCTAGTATCAATGGGACATGTACATTTATATATGATTATTACAGTAGTCCCCTTAGAAACATTTAAAATAATTTTAGACTTTAGGCTCGTGAGTGTCTTCGCCATGGGGCTGCGGGAGGTGTGGAGGCTCATGTCCAGGTTTAATTCACCCGAAAGGGCTAATATCATACTGAAACTTTTGGGAGGACACAGCGAGAAGACCGCCTTTTGTGAACCAGGGAGAGGGACTTCATGAGACTGAATCTGCAGGTGCCTTGATCTTGGACCTCCAGCCTCTAGGGTTAGAATGTCTAGGCACACGGATGCAGTAGGAAAAGTACAATTGGAAAGAAAACGTCGTGCAGGAGCGATAACGCTAAACAGACCAAAGTTCCTAAATGCACTGAATCTTAATATGATGTGGCAAATTTATCCACAGCTAAGGAATTGGGGACAAGATCCCGAAACTGTCCTGATCATTATTTATAATGATTATAATGATTATTCCATTTATTATAGTGGAAAGGCTTTCTGTGCTGGGGTGATATCAGAGTCATCTCAGAAGGTGGTAAGGCAAACCAGAAGATAGCTCAAGATTTCTTTAGAGAAAAATATATGCTGAACAATCCATTGGTTCTTGCCAGAAACCATATGTTGCACTTATTTGTGGCATCACAGGGGGTGGGGGAGTTGGTCTCTCAGTTCATGGGCAATTCCAAGCGGCTACTGAAAAGTCTCTTTGCGATGCCGGAAATAGCAATTTAATAGCGATTAACCAATTGCTGTTTGGACTATTCCCTGATGTGGGTGGAGGTTATTTCTTGCCATGACTTCAAGGAAAACTTGGTTACTTCCTTGCATTAACAGGATTCAGGCTGAAGGGAAGAGATACACACACAGCAGGAATTGCGACGCATTTTGTGGATTCTGAAAAGTTAGCATGTTAGAAGATTTGTTAGCCCTAAAATCTCCTTCAAAAGAAAATATTGCAGATGTCTTAGAGGTTACCATACAAAGTCCAAGACTGATCAAGACAAGTCTTTTATACTTGAGGACCACATGGACAAAATAAACAGTTGGTTCTTGGCCAATAGTGTGGAACAGGTTATTGAAAATTTACAGCAAGATAGTCCATCTTTTGCCTTAGAACAGTTGAAGGTAATTAATAAAATGTCTCCAGCATCCCTAAATATCACACTAAGGCAACTCATGGAGGGGTCTTCAAAGACCTTGCAAGAAGTATTAACTCTGGAATATCAGTTGAGTCAAGCTTGTGCGGAAGCCATGGCTTTCATGAAGGTATTAGGGCAGTTTTACTAGATAAAGACCAGAGACCAAAGTGAAAACCAGCTGATCTAAAAGAAGTTACTGATGAAGATTTGAATAATCACGTTAATCTCTGGGAAGTAACAATTTGAAATTATAAGGTAACTAGATTTTTTTTAATGTTTATTTATTTTTTTGAGAGAGAGAGTGAGTAGAGGAGGAGCAGAAAGAGATCAGGACAGAGGATCTGAAGCAGTCTCTGTGCTGACAGCAGAGAGCCCAATATGGGGCTTGAACCCATGAACCCTGAGATCATGACCCAAGCTCAAGTTGGACACTTAACTGACTGAGCCACCCAGGTGCCCCTTAAGGTGACTAGATTTTTAAGGGATTGTTCTGGAGCAGATGTTGGCAAACCTATGGCACATGGGCCACATCTGGCCTGCTGCCTGTTATTTATTTTTCCACAAACTAAGAATGATTTCTGAATTTTTAAATGGTTGGGGGAAGAAATCAAAGACTAATATTTCATAACATGTGGAAACTACATGAAATTCAAATATTGTCCATAAAGAAAGCTTCATTGGAACATAGCTATACTCATTTCTTTACATATTGTCTATGGCTGCTTTGAGTAGTTGCAACAGAGACTGTAAGGCTTGCAAAGCCTAAAATATTTACTATGTAAGCCTTTTCAGAAAATTGTCAACACCTGCTTTATAAGATGGGAAAATCTGAAGTTCTTTAGAGATTATTGAGTTGAAATATCTAATTGAAATGGGAACCTTATCCTTTGGCTTTGGGTAGTAGTTCATGCATTGATTAAATAAACCTATGTCTAGATTATTTTTTAAAAAATAATAATTTTAGTAGCTCATTAAAATTAGTTTGAGGAAGGGAATATGGTGGAGTAGGAAGATTCTAAGTTCACCTTGTCTCATGGATACAAGTAGACAACACCCACATCAGTGTAAATAACCCAGAAAACAACCTGAAGACTGGCAGAATAGATTATCCACAACCAAATGTAAAAAAGAGGCTACACTGAAGAGGGTTGGAAGGGCAGAGACAGGTTGGGAGATGAACAAACCTGTGGGGACTGTCCATGGGAGAGGAGAGGAGCAGACCCCCATGCCAGGCACCCAGGCATGGAGGCCCCACACTAGGAGACGAATCCCTATAACATTTGGCTTTGAAAACCAGAGGGGCCTAACTCTGAGTTCTTACAATCAGTGGGCCTTAATACCTATAAATTTAAAAACCAGCAGGCATAGGGTACCTGGGTGGCTCAATCGGTTAAGCGTCCGACTCCCGATTTTGGCTCAGGTCATGAACTCACAGTTAGTAGGATTGAGCCCCACATGGCGTAGAGCCTGCTTGGGATTCTCTCTCTCCCTCTCTCTCTGCCCCTCCCCTGCTTACACTCTCTGTCTCTCAAAATAAATAAACTTTAAAAACCAGCGGGTGTGGCTCTGGAAGAGCCAGAGGGCTAGAGGAAACGGAGTTCCCACCCTTAAAGAGACAGCACAACAAACAGTCCTACTGATATACAACATAGAAGCAGCAGTTCGAAAAATTCCCGGGATATACGGGATATACGGGGAAGATTTGTTTACTAGTGTCAGAACATGTGCTGGAGGGGCAGGGATCTTTTGGAGACCTTTCCAAGACCACAAGAGCAGGCAGGTGCCATTTCCCATCCCCCACCCCACAGCCTAGATACACAGACACCTGCAGGAACTAGTGCAACACCAGCACTCTCCACCTAGCTTGTGAGCAGTATGCCCCATCCCCACGTGCTTCTACAAACATGCCCCCTCCATCCTGGCCTGGGCAGGAGGTATCCTGGGTGGCTGCCTCTCCCCTCCTGTAGTGGATGGATGCAGACCTTGCTGGCACCATATGCCCTCCACCTGCAGTCTCTTATAGACCTGCCCCCTTCCAATACACCCTTGGCCAGAGCCCATCCAAAGTGGTACCTCAAGCCTGGCACTGTGCAAGCGGCCTCAAAAGGGGCCAACACCACTCCGAAGTGACTCCTGCCCTGGGGAGAGGGGAGGATAACCACACAGCAGTCTGACTGTGGCCCCAGCAATAGGCTGGGGTCAGATATCGAGTCTGACTGTAGGCCTTGACCACCAATAAAAGCTTCTCAGGGGACAACACAGAGAAAGTGCCCAGCAGTTCAGTGCTACTGCAGCTCTGGCAAACACCTAGTCTGACTCAACTCCAGCCAAGGCGGCCCCCAGACTGGCCCACTAACAACACAGGGACCAAATCCTGCCCACAACAAAGAGAGCCATTGCAGATGACTGGACTAAAGGCAAACACAGCTCAGCCACAACAGTAGATTGTACGAAGCACACGTAGGAGACACCTCTGAAGCACCAGGTTCTGGTGAACAGGGGACATTCTTTTGCAGGGCACTATAGGACCTCTTCTTCATAAGGCCACTGCTTTCAAGAGCAGAAGATGTAACTGACTTTCCCAACACATGGGAAAAAGCACAGAGAGTTAGACAAAATGAAGAGACAGAGGAATACATCCCAAATAAAAGAACAGGACAAAATCACAAAAGAGCTAAATAAAGTGGAGATAAGTAATGTGCCTGATAGGAATTTTAAGTAAAGATACTCACTGGACTTAAGAGTGGAGGACCTCAGTAAGACCCTCAACAAAGAAATAAAAAACATTTAAAGAGAACCAATCAGAAATACATAACTCAATAATTGAAATTAAAAATACACTAGATGGAATAAATAGTAGGCTAGAGGAAGCAGAAGAATGGATCAGTGACCTGGAGGACACAGTAATGGAAACCAAGCAAGAGAACAGGGGAGAGAAAAATAATAATAAAAAATGAAGACAGACTAAACAGACTAAGGGAACTCAGCTACACCATCAAGCATAACTTCCACACAATAGGGACCCCAGAAAAGGAAGAAAGAGAAAAGGGGGCAGAAGGAAACAAATCCAGATCCAGGAGGCACAGAGAGCCCACAATAAAATCAACCCAAGGAGGTCCACAGCAAGGCACATAGTAATTAAGATGGCAAAAAGTAGTGATAAATACACAATTTTAAAAGCAACAGAAAAGGAAACAGTTACACAGAAGGGAAATGAGCTGATTTTTCAGCATAAACGTTGCAGGTTAGAAGGGAGTGGCATTCTATATTCAAAGTGCTAAAAGAAAAAAACATGCAACCAAGAATACTCTATCCAGCAAGGCTATCATTCATAATAGAAGGAGAGACAAAGAATTTCCCAAACAAAAGTTAGAAGAATTCATCATCACTACACCAGCCCTACAAGAAATGTTAAAGGGGGTCTCTTTGAGTGGAATGGAAAGACTAAAAGCAGGAGTAAGAAAAGTAGAAAGCACAAAAGCAATAAAATTAAGTATATCTATAAAAATCGGTCAAAGGATTCACAAAAGGATGTAATGTATGACACAATATTCCTAAAATGTGGAAAGGAGAGGAGTAAAAATTTAGTGTTTTTATAAGAGGTTCACACTTAAGCAGCTGTCAACTTAAAAAGACTGCTATATGCATAAGATGTTACATGTAAATCTAATGGTAACCGCAAATCAAAAACCTGAAATAGATATGCAAAAAATAAAGAGAAAGCCAAGTGTATCACTAAAGAAAGTTAGCAAACTGTGAGAGAAGAGAACAAGAGAAGAAAGGAACAGAGAACTACTAAAACAACCATAAAACATGCAACAAAATGGCAACAAGTACATACCTATCAATAATTACTTTGAATGTAAAGGGACCACGTTCTAATCAAAAGATATAGGGTGATGGAATGGACAAAAAAGCAAGACCTATCTAAATGCTGCCTACAGGAGAGTCATTTTAGACCTAAAGACACATGCAGAGTGAAAGTGAAGGGATGGAAATGCATGTATCATGCAAATGGAAGTGAAAAGAAAGCTGGAGTAGCAATACTTATATAAAACAAAATAGACTTTAAAACAAAGACTGTAACAAGAGACAAAGAAGGATACTATATAATAATAAAGGGAACAAGAATACATAATAATTGCAAATATTTATGCACCCAACATGAAAGCACCCATATGCATAAAGCAGCTAAAAACAAATATAAAGGAAATAATTGATAGTAATCCAATAACATTAGGGGGCTTTAACACCCCACTTGCATCAGTGGATACATCAACCAAATAGAAAATCAACGAGGAAAAAGTGGCTTTGAAGGACACATTGGACCAGATGCATCTAACAAATGTATTCAAAACATTCCATCCTAAACAGCAGAGTGCACATTCTTTTCAAGTGCACATGAAACATTCCCTGGAATAGGTCACATATTAGGCCACTTCAGCAAATTCAAAAAGACTGACATCACACCATGCATCTTTTCTTTTCTTTTTTTTTAATTTTTTTAAAGTTTATTTATTTTCAACAGAGAGAGAGAGAGAGACAGAGCATGAGCAGGGGAGGGACAAAGAGGGAGGGAGACACAGAATCCGAAGCAGGCTCCAGGCTCTGAGCTGTCAGCACAGAGCCTGACGCCGGGCTCGAACTCACAGTCTGCAAGATCATGACCTGAGCTGAAGTCAGACACTCAACCAACTGAGCCACCCAGGCACCCCATCCATGCATCTTTTCTGATCACAACACTGTGAAACTAGAAATCAACCACAAGAAAAAATCAGGAAAGAACACAAGTACATGGAGATTAAATAACATGCTACTAAACAGTGAATGGGTCAGCCAAGAAATCAGAGTGGAAATGAAAAAATACATGGAAGTAAATGAAAATGAAAGCACCAAGGTCCAAAATCCTTAGGATGCAGCAAAAGCTATTCTAAGAGGGAAGTTTAGAGCAATAGAGCCTACCTCAGGAAGCAAGAAAAATCTCAAACAACCTAATCTTACACCTAAAGAAGCTAGAAAAAGAACAAACAAAACCCAAAACCAGTAGAAGGAAGGAAATAATAAAGAATAGAGCAGACATACATGAAATAGAAACAAAAAGCAATAGTACAGATCAATGAAACCAGGAGCTGGTTCTTTGAAAAGATCAACAAAATTAATAAACCTTTAGCCAGATTCATGTGTGTGTGTGTGTGTGTGTGTGTGTGTGAGAGAGAGAGAGAGAGAGAGAGAGAGAGAGGATTCAAAATCAGAAATGAAAGAGAAGAACTAACTACTGACACCACAGAAATACAAAGGATTATAAGAGACTATTGTGAAAAATTATATGCCAACAAACTGGACAACGTAGGAGAAATGTATAAATGCCTAAAAGCATATAAACTACCAAAACTGAATCAAGAAGAAATAGAAAGTTTGAACAGATTGATTACCAGCAATGACATCGAATCAGTAATCAAAACCTTCCAACAAACAAAAGTCCAGGACCAGACAGCTTCACAGGTGAATTCTACCAAACATTTAAAGAAGAGTGAATACCTATTCTTCTCAAACTATTCCAAAAAGTAGAAGAGAAAAGAAGGCTTCCAAGTTCATTCTATGAGGACAGCATTATCCTGATGCCAAAACCAGATAAAATCACTACAAAAAAAGAGTTACAGACCAATATCTCTGCTGAACATAGATGCAAAAACGCTCAACAAAATACTAGTAAATCACATCCAACAATACATTAAAAAAATCATTCACCACAATCAAGTGGGATTCATTCCCAGGATGCAAGAGTGGTTTAATATTTGCAAATCAATCAACATGATACATCACATCAACAAGAGAGAGGATAAAAATCATATGATCATTTCAATAGATGTAGATAAAATATTTGACAGAGTATAATATCCATTCATGATAAAAATCCTCTCTCAGTGAGGTCTCAGGATACAAAATCAATATATAGAAATCCATTACATTTCCATACTCTAATAATGAAGTAGCAGAAAGAAATTAAGAAAACAGCCCTATTTACAGTGGCACCAAGAATAATAGAATACCTAGAAATAACCAAGAAGGTGAAAGACCTGTACTCTGAAAACTCATTCATGAAGGAAATTGAAGATGACACAAAGAAATGGAAAGATATTCTATGCTAATGGATTGGAAGAACAAATATTGTTTAAATGTTCATACTATCCAAAGCAATCTACAGATTTAATGCGATCCCTATCAAAATACCACGAGCATTTTTCACCGATCTAGAACAGACAATCCTAAAATTTGTATGGAACCACAAAAAAACCCGAATAGCCAAAGCAGTCTTGAAAAAGAAGAACAAAACTAGAGGTATCACAATCCCAGATTTCAAGATATACTACCAAGCTGTAGTAATCAAAGCAGTATGGTACTGGCACAAAAATAGGTACATAGATCAGTGGAACAGAATAGAGAGTCCAGAAATAAGCCCACGATTATATAGTCCATTAATCTTCAACAAAGAAGGCAAGAATATGCAATGGAAAAAAGACAGTCTTTTCAACAAATGTTGGGAAAACTAGACAGCTACACGCAAAAGAATGAAACTGAACCACTTTCTTACACCACACACAAAAATAAACTCAAAATGGATTAAGTACCTAAATGTGAGACCTGAAACCAAAAAAATCCTAGAACAGAACAAAGGTAGTAACTTCATTAACATCAGCCAAAGCAACGTCTTTCTAGATATGTCTTCTGAGGCAAGGGAAACAAAAGCAAAAATAAATTATTGAGAATACTTAAAAAATAAAAAGCTTCTGCACAACAAAGGAAACAATCAATAAAACTAAAAGGCAATCTACCAAATGGAGTAGATATTTGCAAAGGACATATTCAATAAAGGGTCAGTATCCCAAATGTATAAAGAACTTCTACAACTCAACACCTAAAATAATCTAATTTAAAAATGGGCAGAAGACATGAACAGACATTTCTCCAAAGAAGACATACTGATGATGGTCAACAGACACACGAAAAGATGCTCAACATCACTCATCATCAAGGAAATGCAAGTCAAAAACACAATGAGATATCACCTCACAGCTGTCAGAATGGTTAAAATAAAAAACACGAGAAACCGGGGCACGTGGGTGGCTCAGTCAGTTGGGCATCTGATTCTTGATTTTGGTTCAGGTCATGATCTCGGTTCATGAGATTCAGCCCCACATCAGGCTCTGTGCCGATAGCGCAGAGCTGCTTGGGATTCTCTCTCTCCTTCTCTTTCTGCCCCTCCCCTGTTCATGTTCTCTACTTTCTCTCAAAATAAATAAATAAACATTGAAAAAAAACCACAAGAAACAAGTGTGGAGAGTATATGGAGGAAAAGGCACCCTTGTGCACTGTTGGGGGGCATGCAAACCGATGTAGCCACTGTGGAAAACAATATGGAGGTTCCTCTGAAAATTAAAAATATAAGTATGCTACCATCCAGTAATTGCACTCCTGGGTATTTACACAAAGATTACAAAAACATGTTGGGGCACCTGGGTGGCTCAGTTGGTTGAGCGTCCGACTTCGGCTCGAGTCATGATCTCATGGCTCGTGAATTCAAGCCCCACATAAGGCTTGCTGCTGTCAGTGCAGAGCCTGCTTTGGATCCTTTGTCCTCCTCTCTCTGCCCCTTCCCCACTTATGCTCTCTTTCTCTCAAAAATAAACATTTAAAAGAAAAAGAATACAAAAAAGATTAATCTGAAGAGACACATGCACCCCTATGTTTATTGCAGCATTATTTACAATAACAAAACTCTGGAAGCAGCCCAAGTATCCATCCATAGATGAATGGGTAAAGAAGATGTTATGTGTATATCTAATATATATATATATAAATACATACATACATACGTACAATGGGATATTATTCAGCCATAAGAAGAATGAAATCTTGCCATTTGCAACAATACGAATGGCTCTAGAGGATATAATGAAATAAGTCAGAGAAGGACATACCATATGATTTCACTCATATGTGGAATTTCAGAAACAAAGGAAAAAAGAGACCAAACCAAAAACAGACTCTTAACTATGGAGAACAAACTTATGGTTGCCAGGGGGGAGGTGGGTGGGGATGGGTAAAATAGGTGATGGGGATTAAGAGTACAAGTATCATGATGAGCACTGAGTCATGTATAGAACTGTTGAATCACTGTATTGCACACCTGAAACTAATATAACACTGTATGTTAACTATACTGGAATTAAAATTTTTTAAAAATTAGTTTGAGAAATTAGCTTTTTCCAGTTTTTCCAATTAGCTTTTTGTCGTACTATTGGCATTATTTATTAGTATCTATTTGCAGAAACTGTGAGTTCTTCCTTGAATTTTTATTATTGTTATATTTTCCTCTGTTAGCCAAGTGATTTCCCTCACCTCTCCTTTTATAGTGACTTTTTCTTTTGCCACATCATCCTCCCTAAAGAATATAGATAGAAGTGGAGACTATATGTTTAAAAAAAAAGCATCCAATTTCACAGAAAGAACATTAGCATTTCCATTTTAGTGATTTTCTTTTCCCATAGCCAATTGAACTAGCCTGCATAGTGATTAGCAAAATACAGGTAATAATGAGTAGCTGGTTCTTTTCAGAAACATTGTGAGCCCTATATTTTTAAAGCTTTTCAAGTTTTATTTCTGATCTTTCCTTTGTAGACTTAATTCAGTGTAAAGCATGTAAAATCTTTGTAATGCCTGAAAGTCTGGATTATTGAATATTTATATAATTTTAAGAATCTTAGTTTGCTAGTATGTAGGGAATGTCCTTTGCAGATAGGAAATCACATAGAATTCAATACTGTGTGGATTAATGGATTCCACCAACAATGCATCAGATGGATTTAAATTATGTAAGTTTAGTAGATTCAGTTGATTGAATGCAATTGAAAACATTAGCTAAGCCCAAAGTTTACAGATTACTTGGGGGAATGATCAGTGAAGCTTTAATGTTAACATTTTAAGGCGGTTAAATTCAATGTTCAGCTTTTCTGTGTGTTTTATCTTTGTAGCACCTTAAATTCAAGGAAACAAATCTTGTAATGCTGCAGCAATTTAATGCACTAGCTCAACTCCGCCGCGTCGACCAGTTGACAATTGATCCTCAAGGAAATCCAGTTGTCAATTTTACACTCTGGAAATACTATGTACTGTTTAGGCTGAGCCATTTTAGTATGCAGAAAATAAATGGGACAGAGGTAAGCTAAACATAAGTCAACTGTAGAATTAATATTCCCTTTTAAGGAAAACAGTCATAAAAATGGGCAGGAATTTCAGTAACCACGATAGAACTTTTGAAAAATATTGTGGGTTTTTTTCCCCAAATCTTGACATTTACAATGTCAGAGAGCTAAAAATCTATCAAAAAACTTCGAAAACACTAGACAGACTTTAAAAATAGCAACGAAATCACGGTGAATAGCAAATACTTTTACTGTTGTTTGAAAGTACTTGAGAAGTAAAATGTTGGTGGGATAACTTAAAAAAATGTTAAAAGAACACTTATGTCAAAGTGTTTTACAGGCTGCCTGGCATGTAAGAAGGATGGAGAAGTGGGGAAGTAATACCCAAATGTCAGCTGGTAAGGGTCATAGTAGAGGAAGGGAGGAGTAAAGGGATGAAAAGAAGAGAATATACACAGGGAAAGAAGAATGATTTTAAAAAGAAACAATGAGAAGGAGAAATAGGCAAGGAGGAAAGGTAAAAGAGGAGGAAGTAAACATGAGAGAAAAAGGAAATAAACCAAGCGTATGTAAATGTCTGGACTGCTTTTTAATAGTCTGTAACAGCTGCCTGTGGATAACTTGCACTGGATAACTCAGGCCTGGAATATTATTAGTGAAAAGCTATTTTTCAGATTGATTCTGCTAAGCTTGCCACAAGATTAATCTTCCTTTTACCCAAAGACCGTGTTCTCTAACAATTATTTTGGAAGAGAAGAGAGAAACTGGGGTTCTTCCTCTACTGAGGAATTCCTGAACTGAACATAAATAATCCTCCAAAGGAAGAAAATCTCTCTATGCTGTTAGTATTATTATGATTCTCTCTTAAAATTCCGGAGACCTCCTTACTGTAAAATGAGCGGTAATCAGGTTTGCCAGCATGGCGGTAACAGCAACTGTATTTCTCTGTAGCTTATGCACTACAGGTGCCTCTGGCCTAGTACTCCAGAAACCCAACACAGGGTTAAGAGGCTGGAGATCTCTGGGTCAGTGCGCAAGAGTCAATTGAGATTTTTGCATCAACCACAGGAGGCTCGTGACCACGGTATCAGCTATCTGTTGAAGATGTAGGACAAATCTGGAATCTTCAGAGGACTGTTAATTTCTCCAGCTAGTTCTCACGAGATCTGGTTCAGTCTTGTGTACTCTTGTGTACTCCCTTGGTACTTGCCCAGAGAGGTCATGAGTCATTGATCAGACCTCATAACTAGTCCCAAAGTTTTCCAAATCTGGAAAACTTCATTTTATTTTAGTTATTTTAGCTATGGATGAGTAATTCTTCATTAATGGCCAAACTGTTGTCCCCATTAACCTAAATAGTGTATTTATCCAGACATAGACCACTACTAGAAGTGTATACTAAATATTATTGAACCTTGAACTAGGAAGGAATAGTACAATATCATTACATTAAAGAGAGAAGAGTTAGAAAGAGCCAGTATAACTTATTCTGATTTAAATTTCCTTAAATGTCAGCTCCAGGGATACTGGACCCTTTCTTAAAAGTCTAAAATAAAGCTACTTGTCTCAACCTTGAAGATATGTAATAATATTATATATCTAAGAATTAGAAAGAACCAGTATAACTTATTCTGATTTAAAGTTCCTTAAATGTCAATGCCGGGGATATTGGACCCTTTCTTAAAAGTCTAAAATAAAGCTACTTATCTGAACCTTGAAAATATGTAATAATATTACATATCTACTTTTCTTTATATATGAGAGAATAATATTACTTGAAGTAGAGTTAAATTGAATTGTGAGTGAGCATCAACAAGAAAAGATGGCGTAGTGGCCTACACTGGCCACTAGGTGACTATGTTAGACCAAACAACTGAGTCGTCCGCTAAAGGAAAGATTTGAGGGAACAGCAGCCTCGTGAACTCCAAAGGTCTAGGGAAAGTGTCTGCATGGAGTCCTGGGTATAAGATGCTGGTGAACTATGGGTTTGTTTTTTTGGAAAACGCCTGTGAAGTGTATTACAGCTAGGATTAGTGAATGTTTTTATGTTCCAAAATTTCACTATACCAGGGTTTCTCAACCTCAGCTCCGTTGACATTTGGGACCAGGTAGTCCTTTGTTGTGGGGGCTGTCCTGTGCATTGTAGGACGCTTAACAGCATCCCTGGCTTCAACACACTAGATTCTGGTAGCATCCCTCTGACAGTTGTGATAACCAAAAATGTCTCTAGACACTGTCCAGTGTTCTCTAGGGGCCAAAATGGCCCCTGGCTGGGAATCACCAAATTTATATACACAAACTAATCGTATTTAAAATGCAAACAACCCTATTTTACAGTAAAGAAAATATGCCCAGATATTAATCCAAGTCCTAATTTTAGCTTTTAGTACTTCCTTGGTTAAGATAGGAATAAGCCCTCACAGAGAAAACCTGTGACAAATTATTCCTTGTGGAGAGAAAGGTAGACATAATTTTACAATGAACAGGAGTGTCTTTGATTGTCTAATGTTCCATCTCTTAGGAAGGGACAAAATTATTGTTATAGAAGCAAGGTATGAACAACACCTTCACTTACCTTTGGCATATTATTAAAGTGAATCTATTCTGTTGACACTTGAGAAATTTCCCCTTAAATCACTCTACTCCAAGAAGCTAAAGGATTCCTGAAAAAAAAATTCATGAAGAATTTGAGGTGCCTCAAGTCTAATTCTCACGGAACATTGCTTTAAGTCAGAGCTAACTCATCACCTCCATCATCCTCCCATCACCATGAGCCTCACCTGTCATCTTCATTCCAGTTAAGTTCAGGGAAGAAAGATATGTCAACGAGAGCTCTCCTCTTACGGCCCCAGAGAAGATACTTTCCTGGACTAAAAGAAAACACTCAAGCTAGACATCTCTTTGGAAATGTGTTAATTGTATCAAGCTAGATACAGTGTCATTTTGACCCATGTCCATTGTATCTCTTCAGGTGACGCAGAATGATATGATCATGGCTGAAAGGCTCTTTGGAATCCTAGCCCATGTAGCATCTTCCGAGTTACCCCAGTACCGTCTGATTTCAATTCTGGGTGATGCCAGGTGATCTTTAATTTCTATCATTTTAATAGAATTTCTGTTGCTGTAGAAAAAAAGGAATAACTCTTAACTGCCACATGTGCATCCCACAAAGATTTATCCTAAATTTGTCTTGTGGCTAGCCCTCTTCAACCTCTTGGGGTATAAAGGTGAAGAAGACAAGATTCTTGCTCTTGTGTGGCTTATAAGCTAATAGTTTAAAGATATGTGTAAGCACTTATAATGTAAATGTTTCAGATGTTATAAGAAAGGAGTGAAAGAGTATAGGAAAGACCAACTTTAGTTTAGAAGAACATAAGGGAAGGCTTCACAGAGGAGGTAAGGTTTTATCTAGCTCTTCAGGAATGCGTAGTTTTTCAGGTACAGGATATAGGGGAAAGAGATCTGCAAAGGCACGAGGAATTGTAAAGAGTTCGGCATAATTGGAGCATGGGATAATTGTGAATAGTGACAGGAAATGAAGCTAGAAAGACTGTGGTCTGATTTTGAATCCATTCAAAACAAAAGTGAATATTTGTGCTTTGTAATTCAGCACAAGAATCATGTGATTAGATGTTTGTTCTAGAAAGGCTGCCATTTGAGCGGACAGAAATGCAAGGACTGGAGACCGATGAAGAGGCTAGTTATAGTTTAGGAGGGAGATTTTGAAGGCATGAACTAAGACAATGAGAATGGAGAAGGGGATAATTTGAAAAATACTTAGAAGAGGTATACTTGGCAGACCACACTGACAAAATGTGCATGAATGGAAGGAGAGAAGTGGGGGACGGTATGTCCATCATGATTCAGTTATAGATAAGGGAATTCACTCTGGTTAGAATAAGCAGAAAACAATTGGTATACAAGGAATTTGCTGTCTACAAAATCATTGGAAGAGGTGGGAGTCTCATGACTCCCAGAACGACACCACAGAACCAACCCACCAAGGAAACTGCCACCTCTGCTCAGGGAGTTGGCTAAGCAGGACAGTGGCACCCCGGTTGCAGCCTCCAGAATCATACCACTTCAACTACATTGAGGATCAGGAAGTTCCCCACTCCTGTCCCCAGAACTTGGTTGCAGAGCCATGTTGCCCTTCTGTAATTTGTGCCAAAAAAAAAAAAAAAATGGGTATCTTGTGTGTTACCTCTACTTCCCCACATAGCTCAGTTCTCATTTCAGATCTTATCCAAGTGTGTCTGATTGGTAGAATCTAAATCCCGTAAAACACCTATAGAATCACTTGGGAAAAAAGTACTGAAGGAGGGAGTGCCATAAAATGAACAGTGAATGCAAGAAATAGGAAGTATTGGGGGTGCCTGGGTGGCTCAGTTGGTTGTATGTCCGACTCTTGCTTTCGGCTCAGGTCATTATCTCACAGTCATGGGGTCAAGCCCCATGTCGGGCGTGGAGCCTGCTCGGGATTCTCTCTCTCTCTCTCTCTCTCTCTCTCTCTTCCTTTACCCCTGTCCCCCACGCACATTCTCTCTTTCTCTCTCAAAAAATAAATTTATTTTTTTTATTTAAAAAAAATTTTTTTATGTTTATTTATTTCTGAGACAGAGAGAGGCAGAGCATGAGTGGAGGAGGGGTAGAGAGAGAGGGAGACACAGAATCAGAAGCAGGCTCCAGGCTCTGAGCT
This sequence comes from Lynx canadensis, assembly GCF_007474595.2. NCBI lineage: Eukaryota > Metazoa > Chordata > Mammalia > Carnivora > Felidae > Lynx > Lynx canadensis. The sequence continues at coordinate 34,489,503 of NC_044308.2, read as the reverse complement.
GTCAGCACAGAGCCCAACGTGGGGCTTGAACTCACAAACCGTGAGATCATGACCTGAGCTGAAGTCGGTCTCTCAACCGACTGAGCCACCCAGGCGCCCCTCAAAAAATAAATTAAAAAAAAAATAGGAATCACTGAATTCAAGAAATGATGGTGTGGGAAGAAATAAGTAAAAATTAGAGCTGTCTAAAAATATTAATGTATAAGGAAAAAATTAATAACTGGAAGATAAAAATCCCAGAAATTCACAAAAGAAAGGAACTTAAACTTTGCTAAGGTTTTTTTTTTCCTTTGGGAGTAATAATAGGTACTAATTAACAGCAGAAATTGATGGAAAAGTACATGTTTAACTGTGTGTATTAAAATTTTAAGGACTACTATTAGGAAGAAAGGCTAGATGTATAGTTTATTAACCACTAAAAAGAAAAAGGATTGGTCAACAAAAATGTGGAAGGGAAATAAAAATAAACATATCAGTTATAATAAATATTAATGAATGAAATTCTCCTATGAATAGATATTGGCTATCAAATTGAGTTAAAAATTGAGTTACATGTTGTATTTGAGAAATACCCCTAAAGAAAGCAATATATAAAGTTTGAAAATACAGGAATGAAAATATATAACAGGCAAATGCCAACAACAGTAACAAACAAATCTGGGAATATTAATATTAGTGATAATAAAATTGATGACACCAAAAGCTATAATCTACCAAAAAAGATGATAATTATGAAGCTTAATGTAACTAAGCTCCTAAATATCTCAACAAATACTAGTATACATTAACAAATTCACAGTTATTGTGGTAGATATTAATCTATTTGATCAGTAGACAAATAAGCCAAAATAAAAAAGAATATGGGGGATTTGAATAACACAGTTAATACACTTTGTCAACTAAATATATTTATAATTATATTCCCAGAATATTATTCCCAATTCTGAAAAAAATTTTATTCAGACACCTATGAAATGTTTGCAAAAATTGGATACATATTAAACTCAAAGAAGATCTCCGTGTTTCCCAAAAAGCATACTCAAACAGATTACTTTCTGTAATCAGCATAAAATTAGAAAATAGTGAGCCAGAATTTACTCAGATGAAATTAAAAAAACAAACAGGAAAAGCAGTTACCCAGAAAACAAAATACAAGTTCCTTTAAACTTAAAAAAGATGTTTGACCTCAGAGTTACAGACATGAAAATTTTAAAACAGTGAGATACCTTTGTGGGGAAAGACTAAAAGTTTGATCACATACAGCATATGGAAACAGAATTCTTATACACTGTCCATGGTATAAGTTGAGGCAACTCTTTTACATAGCAATTTAACAATGCCTAACAAATTTTAAATTTACAAGCCCGGTAACTTAGTAATTTCCCTTAAAGGAATCTTCTTCAGATGGTGGTTTTTACATGAGGACAAATATATATGTGTAAGGATTTTCACTGCAGTGTAGCAAGAATAGGAAAACTCACTAAATTTCCACTAATAAAGGACTAATGACTTGCAACTCTAAAAATAATTAGAGGTTCTGATATGAGACAGTCTGTAAGATGTCTCAGAAAATAAAAATGCAAGTAATAGAACACTTACATAGTGTACTGCAATTTATGAGAAATGGGGCGTATGTTTCAAAGGTATCCGTATGTTATTTTTAAATGTTTGATTTTTTTAAAAATGACTGTCTCTGGGAGTTGAACTGAGGACACTAAGAGTTCCAAAGGGTGTAGAAGTTTACTTTTCACCGTATGTCTATAGATACTGCTCGAATTACCTTTTTGGGTTTTGTTCTTTTTATTCTTTTTATTATTATTATTATTATTATTATTATTATTATTATTGTATTCCTTCTTTAAAAATTTATTTTGAAAAGTACTTTCTTTGGGATAGAAGAATAAATTAAAACCAAAGTCATAAATTACATATAAATGAACTTGATAACAAGAGAACTCTGTCACAGCCTGTGGGATGTTGCTAAGACTGTACTGAGAGGAAATGATATATCTTTAATATACTTGTTAGGAAACAAGAAAGATTAGAAATTAATGAATGAGGCTTTCAACTCAAGAAAGCTAGAAAAACACCAAAGTAAAAAAAAAAAAAAATGGAGGCAAGAAATTAATAAAGACAAAGCAACTTAAAAAAAAATAAGAAATTGAAAAAAGAATAATTGACTAGTAAAAGCAAAAATTGACTCTTTATAAAGACCATTTTCTAAGGAAAATCCAAGAACTCAACCATTAAATTTTTTATAACTGATCAGATTATATACTAAGGAAACCAGATACTGTATCAACATACAAAAATAATTGGTATTTTTTCATTAAAATAATAAATTATTGAAAATGGTATTAGAAAAAGTATCCCATTTATAGAGGCAATAAAAACTATAAAACACCAGGAAATCAACCTGACACAAAATAACTATGAAATAAACAGTGAAATTAGGAATAAAAAAAGTGTCTAAAAAATGGAGAGGTTTACATTGTTAATGAATTCTGAGGCTTAATAAAGATGTCAATTTATTTTAATGAAATCATATAGTTACTAACTTTCCAATCAACAATCCCAGTGTGATTTTCTCAGTAAACAAGGTGATTTTTGTATCTGTTTTTTTAATATTTATTTATTTATTTTGAGAGAGAGAGAGAGAGAGAGAGAGCCCATAGGCAGGGGAGCGGCAGAGAGAGAGAGAGAGAGAGAGAGAGGGAGACAGAGAATCCCAAGCAGGCTCCACACTGTCAGTGCCAAGCTCGACACGGGACTTGAACTCACCAACCATGAGATCATGCATGACCTCAGTGATAAAACACAAATGTACTAATTGTTCTGGTTAAAAGCCAAAGATCGTCAGATTGAGTAAAAAATGAAGCTCAGTTATATGTTGTTAACAAGAGACACATCTGAAACATAAGGTTACATAAAGTTTGAAAGTAAAAAAGTGAGGAGTGCCTCCGTAGCTCAGTGGGTTAACCATCCTGCTCTTGATTTCTGCTCAGGTCATGATCTCAAAGTTCATGAGTTTGAGCCCCACCACATAAGGCTCTTCACTGACAGTGTGGAGTCTGCTTGGGATTCTCTGTTTCCCGCTCTCTCTGACCCTGCCCTGCTGGTGCGTGTGCGTGCATGCGTGCTCCCTCTCTCTCAAAATAAATAAAATACACTTAAAAATAAATAAGTTAATTAAGGAAACATTAAAAAAATAAAATAATGGGGCGCCTGGGTGGCGCAGTCGGTTAAGCGTCCGACTTCAGCCAGGTCACGATCTCGCGGTCCGTGAGTTCGAGCCCCGCGTCGGGCTCTGGGCTGATGGCTCGGAGCCTGGAGCCTGTTTCCGATTCTGTGTCTCCCTCTCTCTCTGCCCCTCCCCCGTTCATGCTCTGTCTCTCTCTGTCCCAAAAATAAATAAACGTGGAAAAAAAAAATTTTTTTTTAAATAAAAAAAAAAAATAAAATAAAATAAAATAAAAAAGAGAGGAAAGATAAAAAACAACAATGGTAACCAAAATAAAAACAGAACAGCCATTGAGGACTAAATTGACTCAGGTGAAAAGCAATACTAAAAATAAAGAGAATCATTTCAAAATGATAATGAGTTCAATTCATTGCAAATGTTAAGATAAATTTACTAATTTAATATTTATGCACCTATTAGCATAGCCTTAAAAAACATACAAACCAAAAATTGACACGACTGCAGCTCCACAATTACAGGGGGAAGTTTCAGTATACTTTTGAGTAATTTTAAAAGGATATAAAATACTTGAGCACCATGAATAACAAGTTTGACTTAATGGACATTCAGAGAGCATTGCCCCAACAACTGTAGAACACATGTTCTTTTCAAGTATACATGGAATATTTGTAAAATTGAACAAATACTATCCGTAAGGAAATTATCAACAGATTCCAAAGGATTTACGTAGACAATGTGTTGTGTTCACAGTACAATTAAGCTTTAACTCAGTTACTCAGTGTTAACCAGGAAATTCCCATATATCTGGAAATTAAGAAGTCCATTGCTAGGGGTCTGGGTGGCTCAGTCAGTTAGGCGTCTGACTTTGACTCAGGTCATGATCTCACCGTTCGTGAGTTCAAGCCCTGCGTCGGGCTCTCCGCTGTCAGTGCAGAGCCTGCTTCAGATCCTCTGTCTCCCTCTCTCTGCCCTTCCCCCACTCACTCTCTTTCTCAAAAATCAATAAACAAACAAAAAAAACCCCACATTTCTAAATAACCCACAGGTGAAAGACAGTTTTATAATGGAAACTACCTTGAGCTGAAATATAACAAAAATACCACATTTCAAAACTTGTAGAATTGTTACAGTGATGCTAAATGAACATTTTAACCTTTGAAATGGCTATAAAAGGAAAGAATAAAGGCTGAAAATGAATGAGCTAAACATTTATCTAAACAAGTTAGGGGAATAAAAACAGTAAAATAATCCTAAAAGTTAAAAGAAATAATGATATTAATAACAGAATTAATGGAAAATTGATTATTTGAAAAGACTAAGTGATATAAAATATATATTTGCATTGCTTTTGTAATTAAAAAATCAATAAATAAAATGTATGTAAAGATATACGTGTTACTCACTTTCTTCTTTATAAAAGTGAGAATATTATACTACCCAAATATCAAAAAAAAAAGGGCCCGATTAGGTAAATTGATGAACATCACAACTGAATGTTATTCATTCATTAAATAGAAAATGCGTGTTATATAGCATTGAGTGAAAACAAGCGCACAAAATTGGATGTTTAATAGGATCTTAACTTTTTATAAAATTTCATAGAAAAAGCCTGCAAAAAAATATATTGAATGTGAACAGTGTTATACATATATAGAGATGTACAAGCTATAGATTTATGGGTAATTTTTATCTATTTCTTTATACTTTTCAAAATGTGTACTCCTTAAAATTTCTAAAATTGCTGTGTTACACTTAAAAAAATTTTTTTTTACTGGAGACACAGTGTGAGCAGGGGAGTGGAGAGAGAGAGAGAGAGAGACGCAGAATCCGAAGCAGGCTCCAGGCTCTGAGCTGTCAGCACAGAGCCTGACACGGGGCTCAAACCCACAGTGCTGTGAGATCATGACCTGAGCCGAAGTCAGACACTTAACCGACTGAACCACCCAGGCGCCCCAACTGTCTTACACTTTTAAATTGGAAAAAGGAAGAAAAAATTTAAAAGATCTATTCCTCTTCTCCTCCCAATCTTTAGTTCAGTTTGCAATAAAGTAGATATATCACTTGACTTTAGAGACACCTTAAGTCTGGCAGAAACCAGAAATCGACTTTCACCAGAGATGAGTTGCTGTTATGAACACTGTGTATGTTCTTCATAATCAAATGAAGTTTCCAGGTTCATTATTTCATATATTTCACTATGCTAACAGTTGGAAGTTTGGGGATTTTGTTTATTTTGTTTTGCCTAAACTTAAACCAATATCCCATGCCATTTTCTAGCTATGAGTAATACTACCAAGCTGCATAATGGAATTAGGAACTATTTGTGTCATTTGTAAGAGATTACTGTATGTTTTTTGGAAGATAACGACTTAGAAACTTTGGCCTACTACATCTTTAGTTGCGTTGTTTTGTACTCTGTGATTATTTAAATTTTGTACTGATTTCTTTAAGGTAGAGTTTCTTTAAGGTAGAAATGGTTGAGACATGTTTATGTTGCTGATTGGTAGTTATGAAACAAAAGAATTCGGGTTGAGTAGCTTAATAAGAAGAAAGATTGGGGTATTGAACTAAGTTCAAATAAATAACTCAAACTCATAAAACAAACATTCCTAAGAGCATATGCTTCCCTCTAAAGTCAACAAAAATAGACACATTTTAATAAATCTCACCAGTAACTAAATCTCTTTACTGTCTTTCTGCAGAAAGAAACAATTCCGGTATCTGCTAGAAACCAAAGGGAAAAAACCAGGTCTTGTCAATGAAGAAAATAACGATAGCAAAAGACTTGTAGGAGAAAACACAAACCGTGCTACGCTAAATTATACCACAAGGGACTTTTATAACGAACGGCTAGAGGTAAAACTACCGTCAGTCTTTGGAATCTGGTGCCTGGATATGTCCCACATGGCTTGGGACTTGGCAGTTGTACATTTCTCCCTTTAATCAGTTAAGATAACATTTTTTGTTTGTTCTGGAAAGCTATATACAGCTGGAGACAGTAGGCACCAAGGTGTTTGGAGGAAGTAGAGCCCATAGTTCCAGTATCTTTATTTCAGCAGAAAAAAAAATGTTCAAAAGAATCTGTATCAAAAACCTAGACCAAAGTGGACCAAAGGTTCTGATCTCTCGGAATTAAGAGAAGGGATAGATAGGCTCGCTGTGAGTACTTAACTAGCCCATGTCGGATTGGCAGAGGGCACGGCGGAACCTCCATTCCTGTTCTCTTTGCTTGCGTCCTTGGTGTTTTAATTCTCTTCTTTCATTCTCCTGCACCATTAACTCCTGTGTCCTTAATCGTGTAATATAATTTTAACCTATCTTGTTCCCACTGTAGCTACTTAGCCAGGAAAACTAGAACTAATTCTTTACTTGTGTTCGGAGGTTTATTGGAGGAATACCATGTCAGGGTGTTGCAGGAGCTACAAAGAAAACAAGTATTCAGTGCCTGTCTTGATGGAACTCCTAAGAAAGCTGAAGGAACAAATCCTTTAAATAACAACAGAATGTGAAGATGCTGCAGGAGATTTTGAGGGGACTAAAGGGCACGAGAGCAAGACAGAGAGCAGGAAGCACTGATCGAGCATCTTTATGTGCAAGGCACATTTTATATATACATTTTATATATACATGGAAGTGAAATGGCCTGGCAAGTGGTTTTCAGATGTTTTTTAAGAGCTATGAGACTTTTTGTTCAAACCATATTGTAGCTGAAAACCCAGTATGTCAAAACAAAGCAAAAACAGCAGACCAGCTGTTGTTGTCAAGGGAAAGGACACTTCAGAGCTTCAATTGACTGGATCTTCTATTCTTTTCCTTTCCTTTCCCCTCATCTCAGTCCCCTCATGCCCAATCCTGAAGCATCTCTTTGGAACCCATAGGGCTCTAAGGGTTACAGCTTGAAAATACCTTGAAAACTCAATGTAACAATATTTGTATAGCATCCTAAAAGATGTTCGGATTCTGCTTTAAACTCTCCTGACACAAAAAAGATTACTGCTTCATGAGGTGGCTCTTTATCTCTGAGCGACTCCATTGGTGAAGAAATTCTTACCCATGTGAAGCTGAAAGCTGCCACCTAATAACTTTTACCTCATGATCCTAGTACCACCTTATGTAGAAAAGAGATTAAGTCTCTTTCTCATGAAAACTCTTCAGATACTTGAATACTTTGAAGTCCTCCCTCCCTACAGTCATGCTTTCACTCACTCAAAAATCATGTCACACACTACTTGGGCTGTAGAAGTCACTGTCCTTATCCTCATGGATGTCACATTCTTTCTTTTTTTTATTTTTTAATGTTTATTTATTTTTGAGAGAGAGAGAGACAGAGTATGTTGGGGGGGAGGGGGGCAGAGAGAGGGAGACACAGAATCTGAGCAGGCCCCAGGCTCTGAGCTGTCAGCACAGAGCCTGACACGAGGCTCAAACTCACAAACCATGAGATCATGACCTGAGCCAAAGTCCGACACTCAACCAACTGAGCCACCCAGGCGCCCCAGGATGTCACACTCTAATGGAGGAAATAGACATCCACAGGGATGATTATAAATCAGTATATCAAGAGAATGGAGGAGGGTTATCTTATCCAGGTCAAGGGAGGCTTTCTAGAGAAGAAGCTTCCTGATCTCAGTCTTAAATGATAAAATGTAGCTTTATGCAGAGGGAAAAGGGCAATTCTGAGAAATAGCACACTATGAATAAAAGGCATTAAAAGCGTAAAAAGACAAGGTGAGAGCCAGGAGCTACGAGCAGTTCACTCTTCAGAAGCACAGTGATTGAGGTAGATGGTGTTAAAAGAAGAGACTACAAAGGGTAGTGAGAGGACTGTGTGAAAGGACTGAATTTAATCTTTGCACAAAAGGGGCTTCCTGATGTGGCCAAAAGAGGAGAATGAAAGCCAAACTGGCAGGATTGTGAGTCCTTTTCTTGAAGGCACTTGGTTCCATGAGTCAAAAATTAACACTAATTTCAACAAAAGACATTTAGAAAAATAATAAAGAGCTGCATGCAAAACAAGAACAATGTCATAGAGAGATCGACCAACTCTATAAAGAATAGACAATTCCAGTGATTTTTAAATTGTTCAAGAGTATTGAAAAAGAAGGAACACTTATGCTGCAGACAGCATAACATTCCATCTAGAACCTGCCAGGATTGCGCAGAAAAAGAAAAGCCATACCAGAAATCTAAAAACATTGATGATACAAAAATCCTTTAAAAAAGGAAGGGGAGTGCGCCTGGGTGGCTCAATCAGTTAAGCATCCAACTTTGGCTCAGGTCATGATCTCACGGCTCGTGAGTTCAAGCCCCTCATTGGGCTCTGTGCTGACAGCTCAGAGCCTGGAGCCTGCTTCGGATCTGTGTCTCCCTCTCTCTCTTCCCCTCCCCCGCTAGCGCTCTCTCTCTGTCTGTCTCTCTGTCTCAAAAATAAGTAAAAACATTAAATTTTTTTTTAAAAAAAGGAGGAGGAATATCAAGGGGACTACAGCAGAACATTAAATGAGTAACAAAACATACAGCCAAGTGTGGTTTATTCTAGGGATGCAAGGAAGATTAAATATTAGTAGATTGATAGATCTAAGGTGAAAAGTTAAGATTACTTCTGTAGACTGGGGCGCCTGGGTGGCGCAGTCGGTTGAGCGTCCGACTTCAGCCAGGTCACGATCTCGCGGTCCGTGAGTTTGAGCCCCGCGTCGGGCTCTGGGCTGATGGCTCGGAGCCTGGAGCCTGTTTCCGATTCTGTGTCTCCCTCTCTCTCTGCCCCTCCCCTGTTCATGCTCTGTCTCTCTCTGTCCCAAAAATAAATAAACGCTGAGAAAAAAAAAAAAAAATTTAAAAAAAGATTACTTCTGTAGACATTAAAAAGGCATTTCACACAATTGAACATCTATTCTTAATTTTTTTAAATCAGCAAATAGGATAAATGGAAATGGATAGCAAACATCCTGCTTGATGGGGAAACTCTAGAAACATTAGCATTAATGGCAGGCAAAATTCTGAGTAAGATGGTCTCCGTGATTCCCATCCCCCTGGTATCCACACTCTGATATCATCCCCTCTCTTTAGTGCAGGTAAACATGTGATTTGCTTCTAACCAATGGAATGTGGCAAGGGTAAAGGGATTTTGCAGATATAATTAAGGTCTCTGATCAATTGGAAAGGGAGATTATCCTGGGTAAGCCTGACCTAATCAGGCAGGTCCTTTAAAAGAGGATTCAGTCTTTCCATAAGAGATTCTACTGCTGGCCTTGAAGAAGTAAGCCACCATGCGAGAGGGTAACATGGCCAAAAACTGCAAGAAGCTTCTAGGAGCTGAGAGCAGCCCCCTGCTGGCAGCCAGCAAGAAAGTGGGGCTTCAGTTCTACAACTGCAAGGCGCTGAATTCTGCCAACAATCACCAAGATTTAGAAGAGGACCCAAGCTTTAGAAAGGAACACAGCCTGGCCAACAGCTTGACTACAGCCTTGTGAAGTCCTGAGCAGAGCACCCGGCTAAGCTGTACATGGACTCCTCGTGCACGGAAACTGAGATGATAGATATGTGCTATTTTAAGCCACCAAATTTGATGTAATTTGCAATAGAACCCTAATGTACCGTTGAAGTCAGCTTCAAGACAAGGATGGCCAATATCACCATTATTATTTATCAGTACAGACAATGCAAAGAGGCAAGAGAAAGAAATTAGTGGTAACTTGAAAGGAAGGAAGAACTGAAAACATATAAGAGTAAAAGTGGGGAGAACTTACCTTAACAGATACCAAGTACTGTTGTAAAGCTGCAGTAATTATGGCAGTGTCAGAATAGACAAATAGACCTGAGAATACAATCGAGATCCAGAACTATCCCGTGCATATGGAATACATATACCCCATGTATATGGGGATATAGATAGGAAGTATTATAGATTAGTACAGTTTAATAAATGCTAGTTAGGAAATTGAGTCTCAAATCAGAACTACATATTGAATCCCTGCTTTACACCATGCAACAAAAATTAACTCTAGATCAAATAAAAACCCAAGTATGAAAAGCAAAACTTTAAAGTTATTTTTGAAAAAATAGGTGAAAATCTGTATGACCTTGATCGGGTGGGCTATGATTTTCTAACACCTGCAGGACACAAACAAGAAGAAAAAAATGTCATAAACTTGGCAATCAAGGTCATTGTTGTAGGTTTCTAACAGGAGTGGTTTCAGTGGAGTCATATAATCAGAGTCTCAAAGTGGTTTAAGGAGTAAATAAACAACCAAGAATTAAAAACAGGGAATGTTGACTCCTGTTTTGAGAAATGTCAAAGGGAGAAGAAATCTGAAGCCATATAATATTTTGTACAGAACACTTGGCCACTTGGAGACCTGGATTTGAGCCCCTGATTCTACCACTTACTACCTGAAAGACCTTGCCCTAGTCCCTTAATCACTCTCTTGACTCACAACCTAGCATGCTTTCACTTATAAAACCTTATATACCCTCCTTCTTACCTTTTGAAAAATATTTAAATCACTGCAGTACAGAGTGCTCAGTCTCTCTCTTCCGTGGGTCTTGAGTTGTTGAGGGAATGAATTGTAGTGAGTGCCTCACAAGTCAGGGTAAGCAAACCCTTCCATTATACATATGACACGTATAATTATACAGATGACGCGTATAATTCTGTTGCCTGGTAGCTGTCCATCCTTTCTCCTAACTTGTTCTAAGAAAGATTTAAGACCAACATAGAATCAGACAGCTGAAAGGAACGAATGATTTCAGTCCTGTTCTTAGACAGATGAGGAAAACTGGAGACTCAGAGGAACTACTGAGGACTGCACGGTGAGTTACTGCCGGAGCTGCCCCTAGAACTCAGACCTCCTGACTACTGACCTTGGACTCTTTCATAGTAAATCATGCTGCTTTCTGAAATCTTTCTGACCACCCCAGCATAAAGGGCTCTCTCTTCTCTGAACACCGACTATATTTGTTGTCTAAACAATCTCATTCAGCACTCACTTACGGTTTACTATTTCTCAGTTAGCTTTTCCTATCGTGGGCCCGTCTCTCCAACCAGCCTGCAGGTCCTTCAAGGACTAGATTAGAGTTTTCTCTAAGTAAGTGTTAGTAGATGATACCTAATCCTGAGCAAGCCCCTCAACTTCTGTTGACCTCCGTTTCCCATTTATGGAATGGAGATATAGCTTATATCCTAGTACAAGCACCGTTAGAGCTAAAATGGCTCTACAGCAAATCCCACTCTTTGCCCTACTTTGTTTCCAAACCATCTTCCTGACAACAAAATCGTAGTCCAGTGAAATAAACAACATTGTTTAGGGTTCATCTCATCAGGATTGAACTTGTATAATACTTGCTTTATGAACCCCACAGGGATACTGTGGGAAAGAAAAAATAAGTATATGAAAGCATTTGAGAATGGAAAAAGCATTATTCAAAGAGCAATAACTCCTTGACGGGTCAGGGCAAGAGAGGTATCTCTAATGTGCTTTTAACAGGATCATTCTGGACAGGCAGAGTGAGCCGCCCTGGCAGACCCCTGATGAGTATAGAGCACACTTCATGGAGATGCGAATAATTGGCTTGGAGCAGAGAAGAAATGATGAAGTAAAACTGCCTTCAAACAGTTACTAAATTAAGGGTTATTATGGCAGATTCAATTCTGTAGCAACATGTCTATAAAGAAGTAATGGAAAGGAGCTATAGCAAGAAATTTTAAAACCAAAAACTGCACTATGCCAATTATGAAAAGTTTAATTTGTATTTTGTATAAATTATTTAACAAAGTATGTCATATAAAAATTCTTTAAATTTTTGTTATCCCTACGTTACCATGGTAACTTTCCAGTCTTACTGCTAGAACTTTTCTTCCTTAAAAGACTCAAAATTGTGTTTTAAGAAACTTAGCAATGTGTTGGGGCGCCTGGGTGGCGCAGTCGGTTGAGCGTCCGACTTCAGCCAGGTCACGATCTCGCGGTCCGGGAGTTCGAGCCCCGCGTCGGGCTCTGGGCTGATGGCTCAGAGCCTGGAGCCTGTTTCCGATTCTGTGTCTCCCTCTCTCTCTGCCCCTCCCCCGTTCATGCTCTGTCTCTCTCTGTCCCACAAATAAATAAACGTTGAAAAAAAAAATTAAAAAAAAAAAAAAAGAAACTTAGCAATGTGTAAAAGAGGCATTCACTAAATACGCTGTGGGCCTTCTCCCCGTGTAAATGTATTGCACGTTGTAAAATATTGCTCGTTTCGGCTAGTGATCGATCTCCAGTGATTCACACTTGTCTTTCTCCTTGGTAGTCCCTACGTAGCCCAGATTTACTGAGTGTTAAAAGGGAACAGCTCAATGCTGTTCTCATCAACAAGCTAACTTAGTGCAGGTGACTAAGTCCCAGACCATATTTCAGAGTTAGAGAAAGTTAGGTTCCTCGGAGAAGTAGCCAGCTGGAACCATTTGTTATTTATCGCCCATCACAATCTGTACATGTTTTTACGAGAGGTCAACTCGTGACCAGTTGTTTTTAGCATATGAACGAAATCAGGTCAGTATGCTGACCCCTGAATGGTGAGTGATTATTTAGAGAACTCATACATGTCATAAGAAAATTTCTAAAATATGTCTTTGTCAGGGAAAGTTGGGGACAATTGTGATTCATCATTAACTTATGTGAATTAATCAAGAATCTAAAACATCTTTGGTTGTTTTAAAAATTGTAAACATTTGGAAAAGGAAGAGAAATAGAACAAGGGAGGAAAACGCACTTGTCATCTCACAACCCAAAGGCAATCTTAATGATACTGGAGTATATTTTCTTCCAAAAATTGTCCGTATACTTTTTCTGACGTTGTCTTGAAAATTTCGAACATACAGCGACGTTGAAAGCATTTTACAGTGAACACCCCTACCCCCAACCTAGATTCTGTCGTTAACATTGTACTACAGTGCACGTGCTTGTCTCACACCTGTACATTTCCCCATCCTCTCTTTACCACCAATACACCTTATAGTGTTTCATTCATTTCAGAGTAAGTGCAGACATTAGCATGCTTCTTCCTAAATATTTCAGCATACATATCATTTAGAGTTCAGTATTTTACATAGTTTCTTCTTCTGAGGTGAAACTTACACCCGACGATACACAAATCTTAGATGTACGCTTGCCAAGTTTTGACAAATACATACACGTGTATAATGCAACCTCTTTTAAACCTCAAAATTTAATTTTGTTTTTTCCATTTAACATTGTAATGTATTTTCCTTATTATTACAAGTCCTTAAAAGTATAATTTTAATGACAATATCTGTTAATATACATTTTTTAATGTTTATTTATTTTTGAGAGAGAGGGAAAGGACAAGCAGGGGAGGGGACAGAGAGAGAAAGAGAGGGAGACACAGAATCGGAAGCAGGCTCCAGACTCTGAGCTGTCAGCATAGAGCCCGATGGGGGACTCGAACTCACAAACTGTGAAGTCATGACCTGAGCTGAAGACAGACGCTTAACCGACTGAGCTACCCAGGCACCCCTGTTGATACTTTAAATTTAACTCTTTAATTCATCTTGAAATTATTTTGGTATTTTTATGAGTTGGAGGTTTGAGTAGATTCTTTTCCAAGAAGCTAAGCCCATTGTCTCGTTGACATTTATTATTTCTTTTCTCTTTCACTGATGTGAATTGCTTTCCTATAATTCTGACTGTCTGATCTGTTCCATTAATTTTTCCATATGTATTGTGGCACTTTCCATCATAATGCCTCGATACTCCTCACAAGTATTAATAGCCAAAATAAATGTTGAATTCTTAGATTGAAGAAAATGGGTTTGTTTCAGCCTCTGTCGTGAAATTGGGGCCCAGTGCCTGAGTAGCCTCGGGCCCAAAGCTTCTCTATGGTGTTTTGGACCCAGGTTTTTCATTTGCAGGCTTCCAGACCCAGAAGTTGAGTGGGAGCACTGTTTCTCTCAAGGCCAAGTTCTGGGTCCCTGGCTTGTATATATCTCCTCTTCCTGCTTGTACACGTTCTCCCAACTTTGTCCAAGTGGTCTAGGCTAATAAATCAGTGTAGTACCACTACACAATTTCTTAAAATACAGACTAAATTCAGCATATGGGTATTTCAAGTATGTATATGGATATTAACTAACCTCATACCAATTAAGATTGTCGGTATCAGTGCCATGATACATTTAGCACCACAAGCCACGAACCTCTGCATTCATCTGTCTTATGTGAACTAACCTGTCTTAACTGAGAAAGGAGAAAGTCTACCAACAGAGTAATCGCTGTTACCATCTGAGTGATTCCGATCAAAACCCACTTCCAACAGAGCTGCCCACCAGAGGTAGGAGTGGACTGGGAAGTAGAGAACTCCCTACTGCTGGCTTTACTCAAGAGTAAACTCTTGTGTCAAGAGTGTCTAGGAAAGCACTCCTGCTCCGAAGGATGAGGCTCAGAACAGATCATTTCAAGTTAGTCTGGTTCAGCCCCTTGTTCCTTGGCTCTTGGGTTATGACCCCATGCACCATTTTTTTTTTTAACAGGAAATAAAGGAAAAAAAGAAATTCTGCAAGATGTATATGGAGGACCTTGTGAAGGAAGCCACAGACATCAACATGAAGAACGAGGCTCTGCAGAAGCTCTGGCCGCAGATGTTCATCGAGCTTGTTAGGGACGCAGTCATAGAAATCCGCAATAAAAACTCCTATATGAAGCTTTGCCTACAGCAGATAACTGACCAAAAATAGAAATGGCTTGTAGTTCCAGTTGATTTTAGCAGCTCTGTGTTTTTGAAGGTTGAAAATAAGTAGGTTAAACATGTTAAAACGACACTGTGCTGCAAACTACAAAGACTAGCATCAAAGCATTATTGCCTACTGTTCTCGTAGCTGAAGGTTAGGAAGGAAGGAAGGAGAGAGAGAGAGCGAAAGAGGATTAGCTTCGTGTGTAAGCTGACCAAGCCACCTTTGGGAACTAGGCAGTCTCTAGAGATAGCTGGGCCTTGAGTTGGCACTGCGTCTGCGGTTCTTGCTTCGACCGGTGCCCCTGCTCTAGCCCAGAGCACGCAGCGTGCTCGCTCCTGCTTCGGCATCGGTTGCTTCTACCTACCCGCAGCTGATAGTTTCCAGTTATTTGCCTTTTTATTTTATGTCATGATTTCAAAGCCAAAAATATGTTCTTTTTTATGAGTGAAGAATAAACTTATTAATAAATTAGTAAAAAAAAAAATCGTCTGCGTCCTTCCTCCAGTCAGAATTGTCATATTTATTTTATGTTCCTTTTGAGCTGAGTAGGAGCCCTTCTCTTCACTTATGTAGGAGGAGGCGCCATTCTTCCAGGGATGCGTCCTCAGGGCACCACCGGGACTCGTGGGCTCACTGTGGGCAGAAAATATGAAAATGAGTACAACGGGGGCAGGAAGAAAATGCTCTGTCTGAAGGAATCCCAAGCCAATGTAAAATGCAGTGACAAATCAGTAAGTCTGCTTCTCTGAAAGGTGTTTCTTTCTGTTGCTAGCCACTCTGGGGGCTCTCTTTTTCTGGTAGGACAGTGTACCTGTACCTCAGAAGTATTAGAAATTCATGGGTGAAAGGTTCTAATTTTTCTGATTCCATTTGAAGTTCCAACAGGTAACTAAGACGTAAGCAGGGGTTTGCCCGAGTTCATGCTGGTGAGGAGGCTGTTGTGAGCCCATTACCATAGCTGGAGATCATACAACTTCAGCAAAACAACCTTACAGGTCAATGAATTGGAATTCTCCAGTTTGCTCAGATTTCGCCTGGCAGGACCACCAGGATGTGGGAAAACAGCGGAAGTTACAGGATGACAGAGGTACAGATGTATTCCAGAGTACATACAGAAATGCTTGGAAGGAAGCTAGGTAACTTGTTTGTGCAGTTCTGAGAAACACCCACCTCCTTAAGAGCTCGCCCAAGAGGCAGTGGTCAAGGTTAGATGGTTAGCATGATGTTTCAGAACGTGACCTTGTGAGTCATGCTGTCCTGGGTTTGTATCTTGGTGCTCAAGCTACCAGTTCACTTGCCTATGATCTATCTGAACCACGCCTGCCTCATAATACTACCCAGCTTATAACAGTGTCATGAGGAGCAAATGAGATGAAGCATTCAAGGCATGTATCATAATACCTGGCACACAGTGAACACCAGTACATGAAGCTATTCTTCTAGAAACAGACTGAACCACAGAATGGGTGCTCCTGGACGGGAACAACTATTAGGGTTTCTTGACGCTCCTGCAGTCTCTCAAAATTAAAATCTGAACCATCTCTCATCTGGCTGGTAAAGGGTGATTTCTCTCGGGGGAGGCTTGGGTCTATCTTGTTTGATATGGAAATGAGATCCCACCTAGCGGGTGATGTTGAGAAGAGAAACAAAGATGTCTTGTTCACGGGCTTTTAGTAGGTAGGGAAGGCCAGAGCTTGTGACACCTTGGGCATGTGGGGAGCTTGCTCACTCGAGGTTTTGCAGGTGAATGGCCTGGCTGTTTAATAAGTCATCTGTCTGGCTTCCTGAATGCTGCCTCTTCTCCCCTGGCCCTCCCATCCCTGATGCTAAAGGCATCTGACCCTCATATTCACATGCATTCTTGGCCCTCCCTGGTTATTCTGGGAATTTAAGAACCTTGGGTCAGCACTCAGTGGCTTGGCAGCAGGCCTGCAGGCACAGGGGCTCTACCCAGACCTTCTGCTTCAGGCCTAGTCATAGGGTTTCTGTCTTGTTCCTGAAACCAAATCTTTTTATGGCCCAGCTTTAGTCGCTTGGTCTCTCATCCCGTTGTACCTGAGCTCTCTCTTGTCTGCCCCCACTATCCACACTGATTGATTTCTATTTCTTGAATCCTTATTTTGCCTGGTCCCAAACTCCCAATGGCTGTGTCCTCCCCTGTAATTCTTATCCCCTCCAGCTCAACACCCCCCCCCCACACACACACACAATCCATTTTGCTTACTGGAGTTCCTAGGTATAGATAATCCCCAGATGAAAGGACAAGAGGACCCGAGTCTACTGGGTCTGGAATCCAGAGAGGGTCTTATGTTGTTAGTGGTGATCCCTGGAACGAGTTGTCCTCTCTACGTGGGGCTTTCCAGGGTCTGTAGGAAAGGAGGAAATGCATACCCCACAGTCTGAGGCTATCTAGGCTAGTGTGTGCCGAAGGGTTCCTTTTTTCCAAAAGCATTCTCAAGCGGAAACAACTTTGTGGTTGCCTCAGAAGCAAAAACTGGCTAGTATCCCCCCATTTGGAGAGATACTGTCCCCCATGTTCTGGCTCAGCACTTAAATGGTTAAATGTGCTGCTAGATGTGGGGATGGTTGGTAGGGGTACCGTTGGATCTGAGGCTAGTTAACTGTGCTACCGTCTGAGGATGGTGCTGGTATCAGCCTCCCCCTTCCTGAGCTTCCCTCCACTGAAGGCCTGGCAAGTGAGACCACAAAGCCTTACCCTGATCCTCATCTATTCCTGGCCAGGGCAGGGAATCCACCCACCGGGATTCAAGTACTCCACTGACTGACAATAATCATAACAACAACTCAGATCGATTAAGATCTTGTGTTATTCTAAGCTCTTTACATGCATTATCTCATTTAATCTTCCAACAGTCATATACATGTGATAATTATCCCGTGAACATCTGAAAACTGAGGCACAGAGAGGTTGAAAACCTCACCTAAGGGTATTTCAGCCAACCAATAATAGATAGGACCCGCTTTCATAACCACTGGTCGTTGTAAGGATCTGGCATCTGAACCAAATAAATGAAAGAATGAAAAGAAAGGAAGGAAAGGAAGAAAAGAAGGGAGGGAAGGAGGATGGGAGCCAGGGAGGACAAAAGAACAAAAATGAAAGGAGAACCTGACTAGTCAGCGAGGCAAAATGCAAAACAATACAGAAAGACTGCTTAGGAAAATATTAAGTTTAAATCTCGAAGAACAAAGGTTAGTTTTTGTAACCTGCTTTTCTGGGTCAGCTATAGATGCTGGGTGCTATTGCCAAGAAGTTCAGAGCCAAGTTTGAAATTTGATCACAGCAACTGTGGTTAACCAGTATGGGTGAAATATTTGTTATCTTTGATCCTGATTTTCTAGTTATGTTTATGTTTTCCTGGCTCAATGTCTGTGTCTTCTGTTGCAAGCTACCTTAAATCGTTTGTGGAAAGAGAGTAAGGGTATATAAATGAGCTAAAGTATACTCAAAGCTCAAAAGAGTACATGACTCCTATATTTCTTGGACAATGGGATAGTTTGCACTTTCTCTTCAGGAGACAATGAAACTATGTATCTATCCCTTACCCAGTCTCTGGAAGCTTGAGTTGGAAAGTTGACTTCTTCCCTTTCTTTTTTTTTTTTTTAAATGTTGTTTTTGTTTTTTTTTTTTTTTTTCAACGTTTATTTATTTTTGGGACAGAGAGAGACAGAGCATGAACGGGGGAGGGGCAGAGAGAGAGGGAGACACAGAATCAGAAGCAGGCTCCAGGCTCCGAGCCATCAGCCCAGAGCCCGACGCGGGGCTCGAACTCACGGACCGCGAGATCGTGACCTGGCTGAAGTCGGACGCTCAACCGACTGCGCCACCCAGGCGCCCCTTCTTCCCTTTCTTTATCTTGAAATATTTCAACATATAGCCATGCATGTAGAGTAGTAGTATCTCAAATAAATACCCTGTATCCACCACCAATCGTAACATGTTAATATTTTTCCACACTTGCTTTAGATTTTAAAAATAAAGCTTCACAGGGTGCCTGGGTGGCTCAGTTGGTTAAGCGTCCAACTTCGGCTCAGGTCATGATCTCACGGCTTGTGAGTTCCAGCCCCACGTCGGGCTCTGTGCTGACAGCTCAGAGCCTGGAGCCTCTTCAGATTCTGTGTCTTTCTCTGTCTCTCTCCGCCCCTCCCCGCTCACACTCTGTCTCTGTCTCTCAAAAATAAATAAACATTAAAAAAATTTTTTTAATAAAAATAAAAATAAAGCTTCACAAGTAAAGATAGAGCCTCTGTATACTTCATTCCTTCCCCAGAGGTAACCACTATTCTGAATTGTATGCTCATTATTCATTCATGTTTCATAGCATTTGTATTTGTGCATTTATGCATAGGGAGTTTATTGAATTTTTTTATTTTCAAATTTTATACAAATGGTATCACACAGTGTATATTTTTCTGTGCCTTCTTTTTCCCCCCATTCAGTTTTCTGTTTCTGAGTAAAGGTACTCAGAAACATAAATGATGGGAGTAATCCTACTTTATTTTATCCTTTTTTTACTGCTGTTTGCTATTCAGTTCTATGTCCCATATGGGGTTTATATATCCATTTTCCTATTGGTGAGTATTGACTGATTTCTAGTTTATAACTATTACATACAATGCCGTTTTGAATATACTTGAATATATATGCTTTGAATATACTTTGAATATATGTGTGAGTTTAGGAAGTACACAGTTACTAGTGGAATTTCTGGGTCATATGCACACAGTCAACTATATTAAATATTGCCAAATTGCTCTCTGAAGTGATTTGTATCAGCTGGCATTCCCATAGCAGAGAATACAACTTCCAGCTCTTCCACATACAACAATGACAATTAGATTTTCATATTTGCAAACTGATTATATTATGCAAAGGGTGTGTCTGCCCAGAAGAGACTGTTCTAGGGCTTTTTTAAAAGATGAATTTTCTATACAGTGAAATGCACTTAAGTGTATAATTTGATTAATTTTGAAAGTATGTTCAACATCTCGATTAAGATATAAAACATTTTAATTGTTTCAGGAAAATTCTTCGAATCAGTGCTTGCCTCTCCCCATGAACAACTATTTTTCTAATTTCTTTCACCATTGATTAATTTTGTTTGTTCTAGAACTTCTATACATGTAACAATAGAGTATGTACATTTTTTTGTGCCAGGCTGTTTTTACCCAACATAGTGTTTTTGAGAATCACCCATATAGTTTCACATGTTCATAATTGATGATTTTTTATAGCAGAGTATGAAGATACTATGATGTGTTTATGCATTCTATTGGGTTGTCTCTAACTTAGGGCTGTTACGAATAAAGACATTGTTACACGAGACTTTTTGTTCAGTGGACCTGAACAGTTTTAAAGCTAACTTTATAAGGAACTGCTATACATTTTTACAAAGTAATTGTAAAATTACTCCCTCCAGCAATGCATAGAGAGTTCCAACTGGTCCACATATTTGCTAACATTTGTTATTGTGAAGCTTTTTTGTTTTTTTTTAATTTTTAGATGTCTAGTGTGGCTTTTTAGCCACCTTTATTTATCTATTTAATTTTATTTTTCCTGATGTCTACTGATGTTGATCACATTTGTATGGGCTTTTTGGTCATTTATACATATTCTTTGTGGAGTAAATGTTCAGGTCCGGTACCCATCTTTAAAATTTGAATTGTCTTTGGGGCGCCTGGGTGGTGCAGTCGGTTAAGCGTCCGACTTCAGCCAGGTCACGATCTCGCGGTCCGTGAGTTCGAGCCCCGCGTCAGGCTCCGGGCTGATGGCTCGGAGCCTGGAGCCTGTTTCCGATTCTGTGTCTCCCTCTCACTCTGCCCCTCCCCCGTTCATGCTCTGTCTCTCTCTGTCCCAAAAATAAAAAATAAACATTGAAAAAAAAAATTTAAAAAAAAATAAAATAAAATTTGAATTGTCTTTTTATTATTGAATTCTATGAATTATTTATATGTTCTAGACTTACTACGTTTTTTATGAACTATGATAAAGTTCAATTCATCAATTGCTTTTATGGAAAGTGATTTTTAATGTTCTTTCTAAAATGGTTTGCTTGCCCCGAGTTTGCAAAGATATTCTCCTATGCTTTTTTTTCTAGAAGCTTTATAGTTTTAGTTATTCAGAAATGTGATCTTTCTTGAACTCATTTTTGGGAATGCTGTGAAGCAGTGGTCAAACTTCATTTTCTTTGGTGCAAAGAGTGCCTTTCTTCCATTGAATTGCCTTGACAATTATTTTTGAAAATCAACTGACCTAAATATATATGAGTCTCTTCCTAAACTTACTATTCATTTCTATTTTCTATTTTTATATAAATACCACACTGTCATGATTACTGTGGCTCTGTAGTGAGTCTTGAAATCAGGTGATATAACTCCTTAAACTTTGTCCTTTTACAGATTGTTTTAGGAGCACCTGGGTGGCTCAGTCATTTAAGCATCCAACTTTGGGTCAGGTCATGATCTCACAGTTCATGGCTTCCAGCCCCATGTTGGGCTCTGTGCTGACAGCTCAGAGTCTGGAGCCTGCTTCCGATTCTGTGTCTCCTTTTCTCTCTGCCCCATGCCTGCTCGCTCGCTCTCTCTTTCAAAAATAAACATTAAAAAAAAATCTTAAAAAAAAAAAATTGTTTTAGCTAGTCTTGGTCTTTGCATTTCCATATAAATTTTAGAATTAGCTGGGGCGCCTGGGTGGCGCAGTCGGTTAAGCGTCCGACTTCAGCCAGGTCACGATCTCGCGGTCCGTGAGTTCGAGCCCCGCGTCAGGCTCTGGGCTGATGGCTCAGAGCCTGGAGCCTGTTTCCGGTTCTGTGTCTCCCTCTCTCTCTGCCCCTCCCCCGTTCATGCTCTGTCTCTCTCTGTCCCAAAAATAAATAAACGCTGAAAAAAAAAAAATAAATAAAATAAAGAATTAGCTTGTCAATTTCTCTAACGAAAGAGACTCTTGGGATTACTATTGGGATTGTATTGAATCAATAAATGAACTGTGGGAGATGGACATCTTAATAATATTGAATCTTATTCATATACAAGATATTTCTTTATCATTTTTTTCAGCAAAATTGTTTAGGTTTCAGTTTAAATTTTATTCTGAAATAAATTTATTCATAAGAATTTCATTTTAAAAAATATTTTAAAGGTATTTTAAATTTTCATTTCTAATTATTTTGCTAACATATAGTAATACAATTTATTTTTATTTACAGTCGATCCTCATTATTCGTAGATTCTGTATTTGCAAATTTATCTCCTTGCTAAAGTTTATTTGTAACCCCAAAATCAATACTCACAGCATTTTCATGTTCATTCACAGACATGAGCAGAGTGATGAAAAATTTGAGCCATCCAACATGAGCACATGTTTCCAGCTAATGTCAAGGAAGGTAACATTCTCTTTTTGGTTGTCATAATGTAAACAAGTGTCCTTTTCATGGCATAGTTAGTGTCACCTTTGTTGCATTATTATTTTTTTTTGTTGGTAACTTTGTTATTTAAAATGGCCCCATGGATCATGCTGAACTGCTTTCTCATGTTTCTAAGCACAAAAAGGTTGTGATGTACCTTACAGGGAAAATACATGTGTCAGATAAGCTTTGTTCAGCCATAAGTTATAATGCTGTTGGCCATGAGTTCAATGTTAATAAATCAACAATACACATTTTAAAAGATGTCTTCAAACAAGCAAAAAACCCCTAAATAAAATAAGGTTACATATTGATTGATTGACAAAAATTTGCTAAGAGGCTCACAGGAATCTAACCCTCTATTTTCCTTAGGAGAAAATAACTAATTTGCTATTCCCAGCAACTTTGTAGAACATAACTACAGTGAACAATGAGAATATATTATATTGACTTCATATGTATGCTTTATTAATTCTGACAGTTTCTTTTGTGGATTCCTTAGGATTTTCCACATGAAAAAGCACTTAGTCTACAAATATGATGTTACAACTGCCTTTCCAGTCTTTATGCCCTTTTTTTCTTTTTCTTGCTTTATTGCACAGGCTAGTACTGCCAGTTCAATGTTTAATAGAAATGGTAAGAGTGTTTATCATTGTTCCTAATCTTACAGTAAAAGTGTTCAATATTTCACCATTATAAGGTTAGCTGTGGGTTTATATAGATTGCATTTGTTATACTGAGGAAATTCCCTTTTATTACTAGTTTCCTGAGAGTTTTTGTCATGAATAAATATTGACTTCTGTATAATATTGTTCTGCATCAACTGGTTCTTTTCCTTATCATATGGCTCTTTTCCTTCATTCTATTCGTGTTATTGATTACATTGATCAATTTCCTAATGTTAAACCTACCTTGCATTACTGGAATAATAGAATTATATCCTTTAACATACTAATAGATTTTATTTGCTAGTATTTGTTTAAAGGTATTTGTGTCTAGGTTTTTTAAGGATATTGGTCTATTTTTTCTATTGTATCTTTTTTCAGGTTTTGATATCAGGGCTAAGTTGGCCTAATAAAACAAGTGGGAAAGTATTCCCCTCTACTCTGTTTTCTGTGGGGGGGAGGGAGGGCACAGAGAAGAACCATATTCTTTGAAATATATTCTAAAATTCCTTGTGATTTATTCTTTGACCCCAGAGGTTATTTAGAAGTGTGTTGTTTGGTTTCCAAGTATGTGGCCCCATCATGTGAGTAATAAACCTTTTCATGTTTTGTTAGTATGTGTGATATCATCAGTATCAACATCTGAACCAAAGTTTGACTGATAGTTCCATCTTATTTCTGAAAGGTGACTAACTATGCCATCTATCTATATCAGCTTAGGTCAAAATTGTTAAGCATATTGTTCAAATCATCTGTCTTCTTTTTTTTTCCCCCCTGAGCTTGGTCTATCAATTATTGAAAGGCTCAAAGTCTCCCACTAAGATTGTAGATTTGTCCATTTATCTTTGTGTTCTATTATTTTTGCTACATATACTTAAGGGCATGTTATTAGATGCATACAAATTAAAAACTGACACATCTTACTTGAGGTGATGTTTTTGACATTATGAGGCAACTCTCATCTTTAGAAATATTTTTTTGCCTTAAAGTCCATTTTGTTCAATGTTAATGTAACTACACTAGCTTTCTTTTTATTAAAATTTGGATGAGATTTTAAAAGCTTTGTTTGTTTGTCTTGGGGGGCGGCGAGGAGCAGAAAGAAAGAGAGACAGAATCCCAAGCAGGCTTCGTGCTGTCACCACAGAGCCCAATGCAGGGCTCAATCGCATGACCACGAGATCATGACCTAAGCTGAAATCAAGAGTCAGACGCTTAATTGGGCCACCAGGAGGCCCTGAATGAGATCTTTTATGCTTTAAATTTCAACCTTCCTATATCCATAAGTGTTAGGCGGTGTGTTTCTTTTAAATAGCCGATAATTTATATTTCTTTCCAATCCAACAATCTAGCCTTTTAAAAGGTAAGTTTTGTTCATCTACATTTGCTGTAATTATAAAACTAGCTGAGTTTAAATTAACCACCTCAATTTGTGCTTTTACTTGTTTCACCTATTCCATATTTTGTAATTTTTTTTTCCTTTTTACTTGCTTCCTTTTGAATTACTGGGTGTTTTTTAGCCATACATTTTCCTTGTATGGATTTAGAAGTTATACATTCTGTTTCTATTTTTTTTAGTGATTTCCGAAGAACTTTCAACATATATAATATAAATATATTTGTATTTCTATAATAGACAACGAACTGAGAGCTAGGAGTAAAAGTATCACCAGTTCACTAATTTTATATAGACTAATGTACACACCTCATATTCACACTTTTATTTTTTATCTATTCACGCCAAATTATTTTACATGATTCTATTTGCCCAGCATATTCATTTTCTTAGCCTGTATTTACACTGAAATCAGCTCCCTATTTAAGTTTATGTTATTTGCATTAATGTAACATGTTCATCATTGTTCTTGACCTTCAATAAGCCATTTTTGCGATTTGAGGCTGAACACACCGTAATAGAAATGATGAGTATACAAATTAAGGAAACTCATTCATTCAACAAGTATTTACTTAGTACTTATGAGTAAATGCCAGGCACTGTGCTGTGGCCAGGGAAGTAAAAGTAAGCAATATTAGATGCGGCCTCATCAAATTTGTGGTCAAGTGGACAAAACAATGTGAATGATGAGAAGCTACATTAGCCCAAAAGAATTATACTCTCATTCTCACCAGAAAACAACTGATTGGAACGTGGATAATCTTTAAGAACATAAAAATGGCAACATGTCTATACTTCTGTGAAAATAATTAATTTTATGTTCCAAATTTGTGGAATATAATATAAAAACAATGTTTAAAGTAGTTTGACCTCTCTGAAACTACCAAACTATCCATAGGCCTCTCCTTCATACTGCTGAGGTCCACCAGCGGTCTAGAGACAATGGTTGGATATATAAACATATAGTTGTTGTTCTTGTTGTTGTTGTTGTTGTTGTTAATATTCCCCTCTAGCAGTGTAGCAAAATTTTGGCTGGTAGGATTGATTTCACTTCCTTGCCCTGGGGATGGGCCTTGACTGACAAACTGGTTAACATACTTGCATGCTTCTTGCTACGATCGTTGAGTGCTGAATAAGACCTAAGCCAATCAATGTAAGGAATTTCTCTAACACCAGTAACGGGCTTAAGTAGGACCAATCAGAGAGAAGTGCAGTTTTTGTTTTGTTTTGTTTTGTTTGTTTTGTTTTGAATGGTTGGGCATAAGAGAGCTTTCTCTCTCTAAAAAAAAATTTTTTTTAATGTTTATTTATTTTTGAGAGAGACAGAGCTTGAGCAGGGGAGGGGCAGAGAGAGAGGGAGACTCAGATTCTGAAGAGGCTCCAGGCTCTGAGCTGTCAGCACAGAGCCCGACGCGGGGCTCCAACTCACGAACCGCGAGATCATGACCCAAGCCGAAGTTGAACGCTTAACCAACTGAGCCACCATGGTGCCCCAAGAGCTCTCTCTCTTGCTCTGAATACAAGGTATGAAATGTGAAGCCTGGCGCTTCTGCAGCAATTTAATACCATGAAATAATCCAGCCACACCCAGAAGAGGAAAGCTGAGAAACTAAAGAGAAGTAGAAAAGGAGTCCTGTTCAAACCATCCTTGAAGGCTTCTCTATTAATGAAGGTTTTCTCTGTTGAATGGCATCTGGGGCCTAAGCAAGGAGGATGCAAAGGCTGGAGTCTGGAATAATCTGAAGGCTTATTCATTCGTGTGTTTGGTGGTTGATGCCAGCTACTGACCAGGACATCTTCTGGGTGTTACCCAGACGCCCACGTATGTCCTCTGCAAGTGTCTGGCTGGGCTTCCTCATAGCATGGGGGCTGGGTTCCAAGGGCAAGCATCTGAAGCTCTCTCATCTTTTCCGACCTTGCCTTAGCAGCAGCATGGCGTTACTTTCAGATCTGAGATCATATAGATTCAGCTCTGGACCAGTGGAATATCAAAGCCACATTGTCAGAGAAGCACGTAGAATGGGAAATAATGTTGCAGCCATTTTGAAAACTATCATTTGCCACACATATCATGCTATTTCTTGTCTCTAAGGCCTTGGGTGTTTTACAACATTTCTCTCTACCTTTTTCACTTGGCTAAACCATACTCAACCTCTGAGTGAGGTGTCCCTACAAACATGCGCACAACACCCTGTATTTCTGCAATAGAGTTTACTTCTCACTAACCCGCCTATGTCGTCCATCAGTCTGTGAGTTTCCTGACCGTGTCTTCCTTCGTGTCATCCTTGCTGTATCTCCGGTATATTTAACAAAATAGTTAGATGAGTAATAAAGCTTTATCTTGGGCTTTGTGTAGTGAACCAGTTTCATTTAAACTGGATCCTCACTTTAGTGACAGCCCTCCACCTCTGACTTTTAATATCCTTACATCCTGCAGTTTTGAGCACTTGGCTCTGACACCTCTACGCACCTTCCAGATGTAAAGTTTAGACTTTTATAAGCCGAACGGCAAAGAACATTCTGAGCTACCTCATGGTGGCTGTGCTCGGCAGCCAACTGTTCAGTCTTATAAGCATCACCATGTGTGCACAGCAGAGCGAGTGAAAACAGAAAAAAATATGTTAATTCTAATACTAGTGATAAGAAATGAAACCCCACAGCTACTACAAAAGAGTCAAAGATGGAAACCATTAAGCATGATGCAAGCGCCATAAAGAACAAGAAAAGGACAACATGTAAAGAACATATACAAAATGCTGGGAAAGTATATCATCAAAGATGGAATCTGAAAGGCAGGGTGTTACTATGGATTTTATAATTTTTTTAAGCATTCTGGGAATGAAGCCCCTCACACTATATAAATTCCCCTGTTGAATGTTTGCTTTTCTAGCAGACTTATAGGGACATATTCTGTACTAAACGAGTGGAATGCCTATCTTAAGTAAGATGTGAAGCTCGTAATTAGATTATAGCAACTCTGCAGGTTAAGTTTAACAGGTTATCCAGGCTGAGATCTGTTGTTGAATATGGCGACAGCAGGATATGTGGCCTGGGGGAAGACTTGAAGATTTGATGTATCTGTGCCTAACAAGCAGGCAAGATACCTTCTAAAACATAAGCAAAGACCTACTGACATTACTCTGGGAAAAATTTCTCAGAGAATGGCATGGAGATGCCCATATCAGAATCCCATGTGGGAATCTTACGATTCGGATGCCTGCCCCCATCCCCTTTATTTGGACCAAATCCCTGTAGATGGATCCCAGCGTTATTAATAGGCTCCCAGATGACTCTTCCTCATACCAGAATTTTGGACTAATGCTTTGGTAGATGCTGACATTGGAGCCACGAGTCCCTTGGCCTATGCCTGCAGTCCGGAAAGGAATCCACTTTAGCCCCTCACCCTGAGAAAGTCACGCTGATCAGACCCCAGGTGATATGAGCCCATATTAACAAGGAGAAATGGCTTACAACAAGAAAATAAGAAGAATCCAAGGAAAGTTTTTGTAATAGACTTTGCAAATGCTAACTTTATGCATTTTCAAATGTCCGAGGTCTCTGCCTTTCTCCCTAAGCTGACATTGGAATAGCAGTACCGGGTAGCCATTCTTCCAACAACATTCTTACTTGCAGCCCTGGTCACGTAGTCCGGCTGAATAGAAAACTGGACGAATGGAAGAGACAGGTGGCCAGGGGCAGAGCCTTGTAATGTAATAAGATTGTAATGCAGAGACTGAAGGCTTTGAGTATTCTTGAGAATAGTTAACACTTTGGCTTCTGCCCTGTCGAATGGACTGCTGGCCACAATGGAAATGGTGACAGGATGGGACTGACACCCAGGGTGTGGGGCAAGTGAGACTGCTGACTTCCAGCTAATCCGAGCACTTAATGTATGATTGCAGAGATTTTCGACACCACGGATTGTGGGAAGTTAGATCCAGTAGCTGAACTTACAAAGCTTACCTACTACTCTAAGATGGCCAAAAGATGGGGGCGCCTGGGTGACTCAGTTGGATAAGCACCTGACTTCGGCTCGGGTCATGAGTTCATGGTTCATGAGTTCAAGCCCTGCGTCAGGCTCTGTGCTGAGAGCTCAGAGCCTGGAGCCTGCTACAGATTCTGTGTCTTCCTTTTTCTTTGCCCCTCCCCACTCACTCTCTCTCTCTTTCTCAAAAATAAACATTAAAAATAAGAAATAAAATTAAAAGATGGTCAAAAGGTAGACGTGAAGATGCTGTAGTAAACATGATGACTGGAGGACCAGTGCCGAAAAGAATCCAGCAAAACTGAGAATGGAAATGGAAAATGGCACTCATCCCATGGAGCTTAGTTCTTAATTTTGGTTCAACTAAAACCATTCCAATTCTGCTGGGGCTTTTTTCTGTCAATGAATCTATGGCTTATATCTATGGTCTAAGTAAGCTTTTCTTTCTACCTTTCTGTCTCCTGTCCATTTTCCCCCCTAATCGTCTCTATATCTCTCCCCACCTCTCACATCTTGCTGTAAATCCTTGCTCAAAATCGATTATTTTCTTCAGATCTGTCTTCTTTCCCTCCATTTTATTCCCGTTACTTTTTGTTCCAAATATTTCTGTGAACTCCCTGTTTTTCCCTGCCTCACCTCCTCAGTGTTCTCTCTCTTCCCACACTTCTCCTCACTAAAACACACCTCTTCTTCCCTCTCATTCCATTAATCTCTTTGTGTCTGTTTTGTTTGTTTCTGAAGATCTCCAGCCACCTTCTTTCTATCTCAGCCTTTCTAGACCTCTGCGGCTATTTTTAAAAATCTCCCGGGCGCCTGGGTGGCTCAGTTGGTTGAGTGTCTGACTCTTGGTTTTGGCTCAGGTCATGATCTCATGGTTTGTAGGATCAAGCCCTGCATCAGACTCTATGCTGCTTGGGATTCTCTCTCCCCCCATCCCCCTGCCTCTGTTCCTCCCCAGCTTGTGGTCTCTCTCTCTCTTTGGCAAAATAAATAAATATAAACTTTAAAAATTAAAAAACAAAATCTCTGTATTGATCTCAATCTCTGTGAAGTTACTCTCAGGAGTAATATGTGCCAAGGGAAAGGGAATATTCTGACAAGTAATGTCTAAAGCCCTATGGCAAAGAGAGTAGAGACAAGTTACATCCAGCTTATCACCTACTAGACTGTGAATTCCTCAAAGTAGGGACAGTGTTTGGACTGGATTAGGAGTACATATATTTAATGAACTGGTTGTTGTTATTGAGGAGAAAGTCTTCGTATCAGGAGATACCATTTACTATCTTTAAATTTGAAAATCACTGGAAACCATGGTTTATTTTTTAAAGTCACATTTTCCAGGGCCAGTGGCTCAACAGCAGTGGTGGAGCTTTTGTTCGCCTTCCATATGCACCCTCCCATGGCCACTATCCTAATCCTATTGTCAAGGAAAAGAAAACAGGGCTTCCCAGAGGACAGATAGCTCCTTGTGTTGGGAAGGGGGAAAAAAATTGGAATGACCTTGGAATATCCTGTTGTCATCAGAAAGCAAGAATCTTATATTAAGATATGTTTAGGGGCAACATCAAAAGGCCAAAGGACTCAAATTTAAGGGTTTCCATTGACCAAGTTGTAACAATTTAAGCACAAAATAATATTGTTATTATGGCCATTTGGAGCAAGCTGAGTCTATGAAAGACCATGAACTTCATCATTATTCTCAAAAGAGAAAAGTTAACATAATGAGTACAAAAATATTGTAACACAAAAAAATGGATAACCAATTATGGATTTGTTTCTTGTTAATGGATTTTAACAGTCATTGTTTGTATATGGATATTTTGTTTCTCCCACTAAATTACTGTTTTTTATAAAAATAAATATTTATTGGGAATGCAAGCTAGTGCAGCCACTCTGGAAAACAGTATGGAGGTTCCTCAAAAA
This sequence comes from Lynx canadensis, assembly GCF_007474595.2. NCBI lineage: Eukaryota > Metazoa > Chordata > Mammalia > Carnivora > Felidae > Lynx > Lynx canadensis. Next base: position 34,459,198 of record NC_044308.2, on the reverse strand, counting down.
ACTAAAAATAGAACTACCCTACGACCCAGCAATTGTACTACTAGGCATTTATCCACGGGATACAGGTGTGCTGTTTTGAAGGGACACATGCACCCCCATGTTTATAGCAGCACTATTGACAATAGCCAAACTATGGAAAGAGCCCAAATGTCCATCGATGGATGAATGGATAAAGAAGATGTGGTATATATATACAATGGAGTATTACTCAGCAATCAAAAAGAATGAAATCTTGCCATTTGCAACTACATGGATGGAACTGGAGGGTATTATGCTAAGTGAAATTAGTCAGTCAGAGAAAGACAAAAATCATATGCCTTCACTCATATGAGGACTTTAAGAGACAAAACAGATGAACATAAGGGAAGGGAAACAAAAATAATGTAAAAACAGGGAGGGGGACAAAACAGAAGAGACTCATAAATATGGAGAACAAACTGAGGGTTATTGGAGGGGTTGTGGGAAGGGGGATGGGCTAAATGGGTAAGGGGCATTAAGGAATCTACTTCTGAAATCATTGTTTCACTATATGCTAACTAATTTGGATGTGAATTTGAAAAAATAAAAAATTAAATTTAAATAAATAAATAAATATTTATGCACATAAGTACAAAAATAAGGAAAAAATAAAATTATGGAACTAAATAAACCAATAATCTAGGAAAAAACAGAAACTCTATCAAGAAGAGGGAGAACTGTTTGGTTGGCACTAGGATTAACTTATACTAATTTAGGTGGAAAGAAATTCTACCACTTAATCAGGATCAGTGATCACACGAAACTGCCAAGTAGGAGAAAGTTTCAACAGGGTCTTCCAACAAGATGAATTAGTCAAATGTCCCCAAATGGAGGAATATACTACCCAGACCCAATGCCCAATGCCTTATCTCACAAGAAATGAAACCACTAGATGGCCCTACTCATTTTAACAAAACACAAGTAAGGAATACATGATTTTTTTTTTTTTGTTAAGTTTACGAATGAAGTCAATATATCATACCAGTAAGGCATTGGGTTTTGTAAATCTGGCAAAGTGAGATTTAAAAGCACATCATTTCCTGAAAGACACCATATTGTAAAATAAATAAATAAATAAATAAATAAATAAATAAATAAATAAAACCCTAGTGGAGGTGTGACTTTAAAAGTCATGTGGTGGTAACCCTGGAAGCTAATGCAGGCTGATGAATCCTGTGCCCAGACCAAAACGGAATCAGCCAGTAACTCAGACCCTGTAGCCTTGGCTGGGCTGAGCAAGTGTACTTTTTCTTTCAGGTCTAGTAATATTACTCCACCCCTGGGAAGAAATAAAAATATATTACTGAAACCCTAGAAAGATATTAAAATAAGTATACTAATATCCCCTAGGAAGGTATAAAACAAGCACATAAATTATCAAAGAAATGAATAAGTCCATTGTTCTGAGGATTTAGAATACATTCAAGTGTAAGTGTAATAATAAGCTTTGTAGTCACTGCATTTGTGAAAGTTTTATGATATTCGAAGTGTTCAAAAAGTCAGCCATAGTAAATACGTAATTGCATTTTAAATGATTTAAGAGAATTTAATCAAATTTCCAGGATAATTTGTTTTTTTAATAGTTGTTTATTAGGTAGATGAGTTCAATAATTTGGACATTAAACAAAATACAAGTTCCAGGTCCTGACAGGAAAATTAAAAAACCTGGGCTGCGAGGTCCCTTCCCCCAAAATCATCCCGGAGGAAATTAGAGACAGTGATTAAAAACGTTCGTTACACATTAGAATTACCCAGGGAGCTTTAAAAACTATTGACAATCAGGGGTCCTCCTTGGACCGATTGATTTCAGAAACAGAATCTGGACACTGGTGTTTTTAAAATACTCTTTAGATCCAATTAATGTGCCCCTAGGGTTGAGAAATTGATAGAGGAGAAGTCAGAGTCTATGGCACTAGCATAAAGACAGTGAGAAGGTCTTTAAAAAATAATAATAATAACTTGGAGAAGGTCTTGAGGAGACCAGAGACAGTTGTGAGCTGGCCGCAGAAGCTCGTGGCAGTATGGGATGCGGACATAGTAGGGCAGTAGTAGGGAAAATTCTGCAGGCTCTTTTGTGGCTCTATCCCCTCTGTAGAATGGGAATTAGCGAGAGCAGTCCAGATGTCAGGTGTGCATGTGGGGGAAAGGGAAGTGTTGAAGACGTGGGGCGGGGGGAGAATATCAGGGCAGCTTCCCGACCCTGCCAGGTTGAGAATCTGGTGAGAACACATGTATAATGACTAGCTGCATTAAGGCA